>NC_139565.1:14506805-15029353 GCF_965112155.1 Podarcis liolepis
TTGTGACCCCGGGGCTTAGGGATTTTTTCAAAAAAATATTTTCTGCCGGTTAAGTTGTTGAGGGCTGATTTCTTGTCCTGTGATAAAAAGCCTTATGTTTCCATCACCAAAGCTTTCAGGGGAGCAGTTGCAACTGGTTGGCACCATTTTTGAGTGAATTGCCAAAAGTCAGATTTTTGCTGAAATTGTGACCCCGGGGCTTAGGGATTTTTTCAAAAAAATATTTTCCGCCGGTTAAGTTTTTGAGGGCTGATTTCTTGTCCTGTGATAAAAAGCCTTCTGTTTCCATAGCGAAAGCTTTCAGGGGAGCATTTGCAACCGGTTGGCACCATTTTTGAGTGAATTGCCAAAAGTCAGATTTTTACTGAAATTGTGACCCCGGGGCTTAGGGATTTTTTCAAAAAAATATTTTCCGCCGGTTAAGTTGTTGAGGGCTGATTTCTTGTCCTGTGATAAAAAGCCTTCTGTTTCGACTGCCAAACCTTTCAGGGGAGCATTTGCAACGTGCTGGCACCATTTTTGAGTGAATTGCCAAAAGTCAGATTTTTGCTGAAATTGTGACCCCGGGGCTTAGGGATTTTTTCAAAAAAATATTTTCCGCCGGTTAAGTTGTTGAGGGCAGATTTCTTGTCCTGTGATAAAAAGCCTTCTGTTTCGACTGCCAAACCTTTCAGGGGAGCATTTGCAACCGGTTGGCACCATTTTTGAGTGAATTGCCAAAAGTCATATTTTTGCTGAAATTTTTTCAAAAAAATATTTTCCGCCGGTTAAGTTGTTGAGGGCTGATTTCTTGTCCTGTGATAAAAAAGCCTTCTGTTTCCATCGTCAAAGCTTTTAGGGGAGCCTTTGCAACTGGTTGGCACCATTTTTGAGTGAATTGCCAAAAGTCAGATTTTTGCTGAAATTGTGACCCCGGGGCTTAGGGATTTTTTCAAAAAAATATTTTCCGCCGGTTAAGTTGTTGAGGGCTGATTTCTTGTCCTGTGAAAAAAATCCTTCTGCTTCCATCGCCAAAGCTTTCAGGGGAGGCTTTGCAACCTGCTGGCACTATTTTTGAGTGAATTGCCAAAAGTCAGATTTTTGCTGAAATTGTGAACCCGGGGCTTAGGGATTTTTTCAAAAAAATATTTTCCGCCGGTTAAGTTGTTGAGGGCTGATTTCTTGTCCTGTGATAAAAAGCCTTCTGTTTCGACTGCCAAACCTTTGAGGGGAGCATTTGCAACGTGCTGGCACCATTTTTGAGTGAATTGCCAAAAGTCAGATTTTTGCTGAAATTGTGACCCCAGGGCTTAGGGATTTTTTCAAAAAAATATTTTCCGCCGGTTAAGTTGTTGAGGGCAGATTTCTTGTCCTGTGATAAAAAGCCTTCTGTTTCGACTGCCAAACCTTTCAGGGGAGCATTTGCAACCGGTTGGCACCATTTTTGAGTGAATTGCCAAAAGTCAGATTTTTGCTGAAAATGTGACCCCGCGGCTTAGGGATTTTTTCAAAAAAATATTTTCCGCAGATTGGGTTTTCGAGGCCTGATTTCTTGTCCTGTGATAAAAAGCCTTCTGTTTCCATCGCCAAAGCTTTCAGGGGAGCCTTTGCAACCTGCTAGCACCATTTTTGAGTGAATTGCCAAAAGTCAGATTTTTGCTGAAATTGTGACCCCGGGGCTTAGGGATTTTTTCAAAAAAATATTTTCCGCCGGTTAAGTTGTTGAGGGCTGATTTTTTGTCCTGTGATAAAAAGCCTTCTGTTTCCATCGCCAAAGCTTTCAGGGGAGCCTTTGCAACTGGTTGGCACCATTTTTGAGTGAATTGCCAAAAGTCAGATTTTTGCTGAAATTGTGACCCCGGGGCTTAGGGATTTTTTCAAAAAAATATTTTCCGCCGGTTAAGTTGTTGAGGGCTGATTTCTTGTCCTGTGATAAAAAGCCTTCCGTTTCCATCGCCAAAGCTTTCAGGGGAGTATTTGCAACCGGTTGGCACCATTTTTGAGTGAATTGCCAAAAGTCAGATTTTTGCTGAAATTGTGACCCCGGGGCTTACGGATTTTTTCAAAAAAATATTTTCTGCCGGTTAAGTTGTTGAGGGCTGATTTCTTGTCATGTGATAAAAAGCCTTCTGTTTCGACTGCCAAACCTTTCAGGGGAGCATTTACAACCGGTTGGCACCATTTTTGAGTGAATTGCCAAAAGTCAGATTTTTACTGAAATTGTGACCCCGGGGCTTAGGGATTTTTTCAAAAAAATATTTTCCGCCGGTTAAGTTGTAGAGGGCTGATTTCTTGTCCTGTGATAAAAAGCCTTCTGTTTCCATCGCCTAAGCTTTCAGGGGAGCATTTGCAACCGGTTGGCACCATTTTTGAGTGAATTGCCAAAAGTCAGATTTTTGCTGAAATTGTGACCCTGGGGGTTAGGGATTTTTTCAAATAAATATTTTCTGCCGGTTAAGTTGTTGAGGGCTGATTTCTTGTCCTGTGATAAAAAGCCTTCTGTTTCCATCGCCAAAGCTTTCAGGAGAGCATTTTCAAGCTTTTGCCACCGTTTTTGAGAGAATTGCGAAAAGTCAGATTTTTGCTGAAATTGTGACCCCGGGGCTTAGGGATTTTTTCAAAAAAATATTTCCCGCCGGTTAAGTTGTTGAGGGCTGATTTCTTGTCCTGTGATAAAAAGCCTTCTGTTTCCATCGTCAAAGCTTTCAGGGGAGCATTTGCAACGTGCTGGCACCATTTTTGAGTGAATTGCCAAAAGTCAGATTTTTGCTGAAATTGTGACCCCGGGTCTTAGGGATTTTTTCAAAAAAATATTTTCCGCCGGTTAAGTTGTTGAGGGCTGATTTCTTGTCCTGTGATAAAAAGCCTTCTGTTTCGACTGCCAAACCTTTCAGGGGAGCATTTGCAACCGGTTGGCACGATTTTTGAGTGAATTGCCAAAAGTCAGATTTTTGCTGAAATTGTGACCCCGGGGCTTAGGGATTTTTTCAAAAAAATATTTTCCACAGGTTGGGTTTTCGAGGCCTGATTTCTTGTCCTGTGATAAAAAGCCTTCTGTTTCCATAATCAAAGCTTTCAGGGGAACCTTTGCAACCTGCTAGCACCATTTTTGAGTGAATTGTCAAAAGTCAGATTTTTGCTGAAATTGTGACCCCGGGGCTTAGGGATTTTTTCAAAAAAATATTTTCCGCCGGTTAAGTTGTTGAGGGCTGATTTCTTGTCCTCTAATAAAAAGCCTTCTGTTTCCATCGCCAAAGCTTTAAGGGGAGCATTTGCAACCGGTTGGCACCATTTTTGAGTGAATTGCCAAAAGTCAGATTTTTGCTGAAATTGTGACCCCGGGGCTTAGGGATTTTTTCAAAAAAATATTTTCCGCAGGTTGGGTTTTCGAGGGCTGATTTCTTGTCCTGTGATAAAAAGCCTTCTGTTTCGACTGCCAAACCTTTCAGCGGAGCATTTGCAACCGGTTGGCACCATTTTTGAGTGAATTGCCAAAAGTCAGATTTTTGCTGAAATTCTGACCCCTGGGCTTAGGGATTTTTTCAAAAAAAAATTTCCGCCGGTTAAGTTGTTGAGGGCTGATTTCTTGTCCTGTGATAAAAAGCCTTCTGTTTCCATCGCCAAACCTTTCAGGGGAGCATTTGCAACGTGCTGGCACCATTTTTGAGTGAATTGCCAAAAGTCAGATTTTTGCTGAAATTGTGACCCCGGGGCTTAGGGAATTTTTTAAAAAAATATTTTCCGCCGGTTAAGTTGTTGAGGGCTGATTTCTTGTCCTGTGATAAAAAGCCTTCTGCTTCGACTGCCAAACCTTTCAGGGGAGCATGTGCAACCGGTTGGCACTATTTTTGAGTGAATTGCCAAAAGTCAGATTTTTGCTGAAATTGTGACCCCGGGGCTTAGGGATTTTTTCAAAAAAATATTTTCCACCGGTTAAGTTGTTGAGGGCTGATTTCTTGTCCTGTGATAAAAAGCCTTTTGTTTCGCCTGCCAAAGCTTTCAGGGGAGCCTTTGTAACCAGCTGGCACCATTTTTGAGTGAATTGCCAAAAGTCAGATTTTTGCTGAAATTGTAACCCCGGGGCTTAGGGGTTTTTTCAAAAAAATGTTTTCCGCCGGTTAAGTTGTTGAGGGCTGATTTCTTGTCCTGTGATAAAAAGCCTTCTGTTTCGACTGCCAAAGCTTTCAGGGGAGCATTTGCAACGTGCTGGCACCATTTTTGAGTGAATTGCCAAAAGTCAGATTTTTTGCTGAAATTGTGACCCCGGGGCTTAGGGATTTTTTCAAAAAAATATTTTCTGCCGGTTAAGTTGTTGAGGGCTGATTTCTTGTCCTGTGATAAAAAGCCTTCTGTTTCCATCGCCAAAGCATTCAGGGGAGCATTTGCAACCGGTTGGCACCATTTTTGAGTGAATTGCCAAAAGTCAGATTTTTGCTGAAATTGTGACCCCGGGGCTTAGGGATTTTTTCAAAAAAATATTTTCCGCCGGTTAAGTTGTTGAGGACTGATTTCTTGTCCTGTAATAAAAAGCCTGTTGTTTCGACTGCCAAAGCTTTCAGGGGAGCATTTGCAACGTCCTGGCACCATTTTTGAGTGAATTGCCAAAAGTCAGATTTTTTGCTGAAATTGTGACCCCGGGGCTTAGGGATTTTTTCAAAAAAATATTTTCTGCCGGTTAAGTTGTTGAGGGCTGATTTCTTATCCTGTGATAAAAAGCCTTCTGTTTCCATCGCCAAAGCTTTCAGGGGAGCCTTTGCAACCTGCTAGCACCATTTTTGAGTGAATTGCCAAAAGTCAGATTTTTGCTGAAATTGTGACCCCGCGGCTTAGGGATTTTTTCAAAAAAATATTTTCCGCCGGTTAAGTTGTTGAGGGCTGATTTCTTGTCCTGTGATAAAAAGCCTTCTGTTTCCATCGCCAAATCTTTCAGGGGAGCATTTACAACCGGGTGGCACCATTTTTGAGTGAATTGCCAAAAGTCAGATTTTTGCTGAAATTGTGACCCCGGGGCTTAGGGATTTTTTCAAAAAAATATTTTCCGCCGGTTAAGTTGTTGAGGGCTGATTTCTTGTCCTGTGATAAAAAGCCTTCTGTTTCGACTGCCAAAGCTTTCAGGGGAGCATTTGCAACGTGCTGGCACCATTTTTGAGTGAATTGCCAAAAGTCAGATTTTTTGCTGAAATTGTGACCCCGGGGCTTAGGGATTTTTCCAAAAAAATATTTTCTGCCGGTTAAGTTGTTGAGGGCTGATTTCTTGTCCTGTGATAAAAAGCCTTCTGTTTCCATCGCCAAAGCTTTCAGGGGAGTATTTGCAACCGGTTGGCACCATTTTTGAGTGAATTGCCAAAAGTCAGATTTTTGCTGAAATTGTGACCCCGGGGCTTAGGGAGTTTTTCAAAAAAATATTTTCCGCCGGTTAAGTTGTTGAGGGCTGATTTCTTGTCCTGTGATAAAAAGCCTTCTGTTTCGACTGCCAAAACTTTCAGGGGAGCATTTGCAACGTGCTGGCACCATTTTTGAGTGAATTGCCAAAAGTCAGATTTTTGCTGAAATTGTGACCCCGGGGCTTAGGGATTTTTTTCAAAAAAATATTTTCCGCCGGTTAAGTTGTTGAGGGCTGATTTCTTGTCCTGTGATAAAAAGCCTTCTGTTTCCATCGCCAAAGCTTTCAGGGGAGCATTTGCAACCGGTTGGCACCATTTTTGAGTGAATTGCCAAAAGTCAGATTTTTACTGAAATTGTGACCCCGGGGCTTAGGGATTTTTTCAAAAAAATATTTTCCGCCGGTTAAGTTGTTGAGGGCTGATTTCTTGTCCTGTGATAAAAAGCCTTCTGTTTCGACTGCCAAACCTTTCAGGGGAGCATTTGCAACGTGCTGGCACCATTTTTGAGTGAATTGCCAAAAGTCAGATTTTTGCTGAAATTGTGACCCCGGGGCTTAGGGATTTTTTCAAAAAAATATTTTCCGCCGGTTAAGTTGTTGAGGGCAGATTTCTTGTCCTGTGATAAAAAGCCTTCTGTTTCGACTGCCAAACCTTTCAGGGGAGCATTTGCAACCGGTTGGCACCATTTTTGAGTGAATTGCCAAAAGTCAGATTTTTGCTGAAATTGTGACCCCGGGGCTTAGGGATTTTTTCAAAAAAATATTTTCCGCCGGTTAAGTTGTTGAGGGCTGATTTCTTGTCCTGTGATAAAAAGCCTTCTGTTTCCATCGTCAAAGCTTTTAGGGGAGCCTTTGCAACTGGTTGGCACCATTTTTGAGTGAATTGCCAAAAGTCAGATTTTTGCTGAAATTGTGACCCCGGGGCTTAGGGATTTTTTCAAAAAAATATTTTCCGCCGGTTAAGTTGTTGAGGGCTGATTTCTTGTCCTGTGAAAAAAATCCTTCTGCTTCCATCGCCAAAGCTTTCAGGGGAGGCTTTGCAACCTGCTGGCACTATTTTTGAGTGAATTGCCAAAAGTCAGATTTTTGCTGAAATTGTGAACCCGGGGCTTAGGGTTTTTTTCAAAAAAATATTTTCCGCCGGTTAAGTTGTTGAGGGCTGATTTCTTGTCCTGTGATAAAAGCCTTCTGTTTCGACTGCCAAACCTTTCAGGGGAGCATTTGCAACGTGCTGGCACCATTTTTGAGTGAATTGCCAAAAGTCAGATTTTTGCTGAAATTGTGACCCCGGGGCTTAGGGATTTTTTCAAAAAAATATTTTCTGCCGGTTAAGTTGTTGATGGCTGATTTCTTGTCCTGTGATAAAAAGCCTTCTGTTTCCATCGCCAAAGCTTTCAGGGGAGCATTTGCAACCGGTTGGCACCCGTTTTGAGTGAATTGCCAAAAGTCAGATTTTTACTGAAATTGTGACCCCGGGGCTTAGGGATTTTTTCAAAAAAATATTTTCCGCCGGTTAAGTTGTTGAGGGCTGATTTCTTGTCCTGTGATAAAAAGCCTTCTGTTTCGACTGCCAAACCTTTGAGGGGAGCATTTGCAACGTGCTGGCACCATTTTTGAGTGAATTGCCAAAAGTCAGATTTTTGCTGAAATTGTGACCCCAGGGCTTAGGGATTTTTTCAAAAAAATATTTTCTGCCGGTTAAGTTGTTGATGGCTGATTTCTTGTCCTGTGATAAAAAGCCTTCTGTTTCCATCGCCAAAGCTTTCAGGGGAGCATTTGCAACCGGTTGGCACCCGTTTTGAGTGAATTGCCAAAAGTCAGATTTTTGCTGAAATTGTGACCCCGGGGCTTAGGGATTTTTTCAAAAAAATATTTTCCGCCGGTTAAGTTGTTGAGGGCTGATTTTTTGTCCTGTGATAAAAAGCCTTCTGTTTCCATCGCCAAAGCTTTCAGGGGAGCCTTTGCAACTGGTTGGCACCATTTTTGAGTGAATTGCCAAAAGTCAGATTTTTGCTGAAATTGTGACCCCGGGGCTTAGGGATTTTTTCAAAAAAATATTTTCCGCCGGTTAAGTTGTTGAGGGCTGATTTCTTGTCCTGTGATAAAAAGCCTTCCGTTTCCATCGCCAAAGCTTTCAGGGGAGTATTTGCAACCAGTTGGCACCATTTTTGAGTGAATTGCCAAAAGTCAGATTTTTGCTGAAATTGTGACCCCGGGGCTTACGGATTTTTTCAAAAAAATATTTTCTGCCGGTTAAGTTGTTGAGGGCTGATTTCTTGTCCTGTGATAAAAAGCCTTCTGTTTCGACTGCCAAACCTTTCAGGGGAGCATTTACAACCGGTTGGCACCATTTTTGAGTGAATTGCCAAAAGTCAGATTTTTACTGAAATTGTGACCCCGGGGCTTAGGGATTTTTTCAAAAAAATATTTTCCGCCGGTTAAGTTGTAGAGGGCTGATTTCTTGTCCTGTGATAAAAAGCCTTCTGTTTCCATCGCCTAAGCTTTCAGGGGAGCATTTGCAACCGGTTGGCACCATTTTTGAGTGAATTGCCAAAAGTCAGATTTTTGCTGAAATTGTGACCCTGGGGGTTAGGGATTTTTTCAAATAAATATTTTCTGCCGGTTAAGTTGTTGAGGGCTGATTTCTTGTCCTGTGATAAAAAGCCTTCTGTTTCCATCGCCAAAGCTTTCAGGAGAGCATTTTCAAGCTTTTGCCACCGTTTTTGAGAGAATTGCGAAAAGTCAGATTTTTGCTGAAATTGTGACCCCGGGGCTTAGGGATTTTTTCAAAAAAATATTTTCCGCCGGTTAAGTTGTTGAGGGCTGATTTCTTGTCCTGTGATAAAAAGCCTTCTGTTTCGACTGCCAAACCTTTCAGGGGAGCATTTGCAACCGGTTGGCACGATTTTTGAGTGAATTGCCAAAAGTCAGATTTTTGCTGAAATTGTGACCCCGGGGCTTAGGGATTTTTTCAAAAAAATATTTTCCACAGGTTGGGTTTTCGAGGCCTGATTTCTTGTCCTGTGATAAAAAGCCTTCTGTTTCCATAATCAAAGCTTTCAGGGGAACCTTTGCAACCTGCTAGCACCATTTTTGAGTGAATTGTCAAAAGTCAGATTTTTGCTGAAATTGTGACCCCGGGGCTTAGGGATTTTTTCAAAAAAATATTTTCCGCCGGTTAAGTTGTTGAGGGCTGATTTCTTGTCCTCTGATAAAAAGCCTTCTGTTTCCATCGCCAAAGCTTTAAGGGGAGCATTTGCAACCGGTTGGCACCATTTTTGAGTGAATTGCCAAAAGTCAGATTTTTGCTGAAATTGTGACCCCGGGGCTTAGGGATTTTTTCAAAAAAATATTTTCCGCAGGTTGGGTTTTCGAGGGCTGATTTCTTGTCCTGTGATAAAAAGCCTTCTGTTTCGACTGCCAAACCTTTCAGCGGAGCATTTGCAACCGGTTGGCACCATTTTTGAGTGAATTGCCAAAAGTCAGATTTTTGCTGAAATTCTGACCCCTGGGCTTAGGGATTTTTTCAAAAAAAAATTTCCGCCGGTTAAGTTGTTGAGGGCTGATTTCTTGTCCTGTGATAAAAAGCCTTCTGTTTCCATCGCCAAACCTTTCAGGGGAGCATTTGCAACGTGCTGGCACCATTTTTGAGTGAATTGCCAAAAGTCAGATTTTTGCTGAAATTGTGACCCCGGGGCTTAGGGAATTTTTTAAAAAAATATTTTCCGCCGGTTAAGTTGTTGAGGGCTGATTTCTTGTCCTGTGATAAAAAGCCTTCTGTTTCGACTGCCAAACCTTTCAGGGGAGCATGTGCAACCGGTTGGCACTATTTTTGAGTGAATTGCCAAAAGTCAGATTTTTGCTGAAATTGTGACCCCGGGGCTTAGGGATTTTTTCAAAAAAATATTTTCCACCGGTTAAGTTGTTGAGGGCTGATTTCTTGTCCTGTGATAAAAAGCCTTTTGTTTCGCCTGCCAAAGCTTTCAGGGGAGCCTTTGTAACCAGCTGGCACCATTTTTGAGTGAATTGCCAAAAGTCAGATTTTTGCTGAAATTGTAACCCCGGGGCTTAGGGGTTTTTTCAAAAAAATGTTTTCCGCCGGTTAAGTTGTTGAGGGCTGATTTCTTGTCCTGTGATAAAAAGCCTTCTGTTTCGACTGCCAAAGCTTTCAGGGGAGCATTTGCAACGTGCTGGCACCATTTTTGAGTGAATTGCCAAAAGTCAGATTTTTTGCTGAAATTGTGACCCCGGGGCTTTGGGATTTTTTCAAAAAAATATTTTCCGCCGGTTAAGTTGTTGAGGGCTGATTTCTTGTCCTGTGATAAAAAGCCTTCTTTTTCCATCGCCAAACCTTTCAGGGGAGCATTTGCAACCGGTTGGCACCATTTTTGAGTGAATTGCCAAAAGTCAGATTTTTGCTGAAATTGTGACCCCGGGGCTTAGGAATTTTTTCAAAAAAATATTTTCCGCAGGTTGGGTTTTCGAGGCCTGATTTCTTGTCCTGTGATAAAAAGCCTTCTGTTTCCATCGCCAAAGCTTTCAGGGGAGCCTTTGCAACCTGCTAGCACCATTTTTGAGTGAATTGCCAAAAGTCAGATTTTTGCTGAAATTGTGACCCCGGGGCTTAGGGATTTTTTCAAAAAAATATTTTCCGCCGGTTAAGTTGTTGAGGGCTGATTTCTTATCCTGTGATAAAAAGCCTTCTGTTTCCATCGCCAAAGCTTTCAGGGGAGCCTTTGCAACCTGCTAGCACCATTTTTGAGTGAATTGCCAAAAGTCAGATTTTTGCTGAAATTGTGACCCCGCGGCTTAGGGATTTTTTCAAAAAAATATTTTCCGCCGGTTAAGTTGTTGAGGGCTGATTTCTTGTCCTGTGATAAAAAGCCTTCTGTTTCCATCGCCAAATCTTTCAGGGGAGCATTTACAACCGGGTGGCACCATTTTTGAGTGAATTGCCAAAAGTCAGATTTTTGCTGAAATTGTGACCCCGGGGCTTAGGGATTTTTTCAAAAAAATATTTTCCGCCGGTTAAGTTGTTGAGGGCTGATTTCTTGTCCTGTGATAAAAAGCCTTCTGTTTCGACTGCCAAAGCTTTCAGGGGAGCATTTGCAACGTGCTGGCACCATTTTTGAGTGAATTGCCAAAAGTCAGATTTTTTGCTGAAATTGTGACCCCGGGGCTTAGGGATTTTTCCAAAAAAATATTTTCTGCCGGTTAAGTTGTTGAGGGCTGATTTCTTGTCCTGTGATAAAAAGCCTTCTGTTTCCATCGCCAAAGCTTTCAGGGGAGTATTTGCAACCGGTTGGCACCATTTTTGAGTGAATTGCCAAAAGTCAGATTTTTGCTGAAATTGTGACCCCGGGGCTTAGGGAGTTTTTCAAAAAAATATTTTCCGCCGGTTAAGTTGTTGAGGGCTGATTTCTTGTCCTGTGATAAAAAGCCTTCTGTTTCGACTGCCAAAACTTTCAGGGGAGCATTTGCAACGTGCTGGCACCATTTTTGAGTGAATTGCCAAAAGTCAGATTTTTGCTGAAATTGTGACCCCGGGGCTTAGGGATTTTTTCAAAAAAATATTTTCCGCCGGTTAAGTTGTTGAGGGCTGATTTCTTGTCCTGTGATAAAAAGCCTTCTGTTTCCATCGCCAAAGCTTACAGGGGAGCATTTGCAACCGATTGGCACCATTTTTGAGTGAATTGCCAAAAGTCAGATTTTTGCTGAAATTGTGACCGCGGGGCTTAGGGATTTTTTCAAAAAAATATTTTCCGCCGGTTAAGTTGTTGAGGGCTGATTTCTTGTCCTGTGATAAAAAGCCTTCTGTTTCGACTGCCAAACCTTTCAGGGGAGCATTTGCAACCGGGTGGCACCATTTTTGAGTGAATTGCCAAAAGTCAGATTTTTGCTGAAATTGTGACCCCGGGGCTTAGGGATTTTTTCAAAAAAATATTTTCTGCCGGTTAAGTTGTTGAGGGCTGATTTCTTGTCCTGTGATAAAAAGCCTTATGTTTCCATCACCAAAGCTTTCAGGGGAGCATTTGCAACTGGTTGGCACCATTTTTGAGTGAATTGCCAAAAGTCAGATTTTTGCTGAAATTGTGACCCCGGGGCTTAGGGATTTTTTCAAAAAAATATTTTCCGCCGGTTAAGTTGTTGAGGGCTGATTTCTTGTCCTGTGATAAAAAGCCTTCTGTTTCCATAGCGAAAGCTTTCAGGGGAGCATTTGCAACCGGTTGGCACCATTTTTGAGTGAATTGCCAAAAGTCAGATTTTTACTGAAATTGTGACCCCGGGGCTTAGGGATTTTTTCAAAAAAATATTTTCCGCCGGTTAAGTTGTTGAGGGCTGATTTCTTGTCCTGTGATAAAAAGCCTTCTGTTTCGACTGCCAAACCTTTCAGGGGAACATTTGCAACGTGCTGGCACCATTTTTGAGTGAATTGCCAAAAGTCAGATTTTTGCTGAAATTGTGACCCCGGGGCTTAGGGATTTTTTCAAAAAAATATTTTCTGCCGGTTAAGTTGTTGAGGGCTGATTTCTTGTCCTGTGATAAAAAGCCTTCTGTTTCCATCACCAAAGCTTTCAGGGGAGCATTTGCAACTGGTTGGCACCATTTTTGAGTGAATTGCCAAAAGTCAGATTTTTGCTGAAATTGTGACCCCGGGGCTTAGGGATTTTTTCAAAAAAATATTTTCCGCCGGTTAAGTTGTTGAGGGCTGATTTCATGTCCTGTGATAAAAAGCCTTCTGTTTCGACTGCCAAACCTTTCAGGGGAGCATTTGCAACGTGCTGGCACCATTTTTGAGTGAATTGCCAAAAGTGAGATTTTTGCTGAAATTGTGACCCCGGGGCTTAGGGATTTTTTCAAAAAAATATTTTCCGCCGGTTAAGTTGTTGAGGGCAGATTTCTTGTCCTGTGATAAAAAGCCTTATGTTTCCATCACCAAAGCTTTCAGGGGAGCATTTGCAACTGGTTGGCACCATTTTTGAGTGAATTGCCAAAAGTCAGATTTTTGCTGAAATTGTGACCCCGGGGCTTAGGGATTTTTTCGAAAAAACTATTTTTCGCCGGTTAAGTTGTTGAGGGCTGATTTCTTGTCCTGTGATAAAAAGCCTTCTGTTTCCATCGCCAAAGCTTTCAGGGGAGAATTTGCAACCGGTTGGCACCATTTTTGAGTGAATTGCCAAAAGTCAGATTTTTACTGAAATTGTGACCCCGGGGCTTAGGGATTTTTTCAAAAAAATATTTTCCGCCGGTTAAGTTGTTGAGGGCTGATTTCTTGTCCTGTGATAAAAAGCCTTCTTTTTCCATCGCCAAACCTTTCAGGGGAGCATTTGCAACCGGTTGGCACCATTTTTGAGTGAATTGCCAAAAGTCAGATTTTTGCTGAAATTGTGACCCCGGGGCTTAGGAATTTTTTCAAAAAAATATTTTCCGCAGGTTGGGTTTTCGAGGCCTGATTTCTTGTCCTGTGATAAAAAGCCTTCTGTTTCCATCGCCAAAGCTTTCAGGGGAGCCTTTGCAACCTGCTAGCACCATTTTTGAGTGAATTGCCAAAAGTCAGATTTTTGCTGAAATTGTGACCCCGGGGCTTAGGGATTTTTTCAAAAAAATATTTTCCGCCGGTTAAGTTGTTGAGGGCTGATTTTTTGCCCTTTGATAAAAAGCCTTCTGTTTCCATCGCCAAAGCTTTCAGGGGAGCCTTTGCAACCGGTTGGCACCATTTTTGAGTGAATTGCCAAATGTCAGATTTTTGCTGAAATTGTGACCCCAGGGCTTAGGGATTTTTTCAAAAAAATATTTTCCGCCGGTTAAGTTGTTGAGGGCAGATTTCTTGTCCTGTGATAAAAAGCCTTCTGTTTCCATCGCCAAAGCTTTCAGGGGAGCATTTGCAACCGGTTGGCACCAGTTTTGAGTGAATTGCCAAAAGTCAGATTTTTACTGAAATTGTGACCCCGGGGCTTAGGGATTTTTTCAAAAAAATATTTTCCGCAGATTGGGTTTTCGAGGCCTGATTTTTTGTCCTGTGATAAAAAGCCTTCTGTTTCCATCGCCAAAGCTTTCAGGGGAGCCTTTGCAACTGGTTGGCACCATTTTTGAGTGAATTGCCAAAAGTCAGATTTTTGCTGAAATTGTGACCCCGGGGCTTAGGGATTTTTTCAAAAAAATATTTTCCGCCGGTTAAGTTGTTGAGGGCTGATTTCTTGTCCTGTGATAAAAAGCCTTCCGTTTCCATCGCCAAAGCTTTCAGGGGAGCATTTGCAACCGGTTGGCACCATTTTTGAGTGAATTGCCAAAAGTCAGATTTTTGCTGAAATTGTGACCCCGGGGCTTACGGATTTTTTCAAAAAAATATTTTCTGCCGGTTAAGTTGTTGAGGGCTGATTTCTTGTCCTGTGATAAAAAGCCTTCTGTTTCGACTGCCAAACCTTTCAGGGGAGCATTTACAACCGGTTGGAACCATTTTTGAGTGAATTGCCAAAAGTCAGATTTTTACTGAAATTGTGACCCCAGGGCTTAGGGATTTTTTCAAAAAAATATTTTCCGCCGGTTAAGTTGTAGAGGGCTGATTTCGTGTCCTGTGATAAAAAGCCTTCTGTTTCCATCGCCTAAGCTTTCAGGGGAGCATTTGCAACCGGTTGGCACCATTTTTGAGTGAATTGCCAAAAGTCAGATTTTTGCTGAAATTGTGACCCTGGGGGTTAGGGATTTTTTCAAATAAATATTTTCTGCCGGTTAAGTTGTTGAGGGCTGATTTCTTGTCCTGTGATAAAAAGCCTTCTGTTTCCATCGCCAAAGCTTTCAGGAGAGCATTTTCAAGCTTTTGCCACCGTTTTTGAGAGAATTGCGAAAAGTCAGATTTTTGCTGAAATTGTGACCCCGGGGCTTAGGGATTTTTTCAAAAAAATATTTTCCGCCGGTTAAGTTGTTGAGGGCTGATTTCTTGTCCTGTGATAAAAAGCCTTCTGTTTCCATCGTCAAAGCTTTCAGGGGAGCATTTGCAACGTGCTGGCACCATTTTTGAGTGAATTGCCAAAAGTCAGTTTTTTGCTGAAATTGTGACCCCGGGTTTTAGGGATTTTTTCAAAAAAATATTTTCCGCCGGTTAAGTTGTTGAGGGCTGATTTCTTGTCCTGTGATAAAAAGCCTTCTGTTTCGACTGCCAAACCTTTCAGGGGAGCATTTGCAACCGGTTGGCACCATTTTTGAGTGAATTGCCAAAAGTCAGATTTTTGCTGAAATTGTGACCCCGGGGCTTAGGGATTTTTTCAAAAAAATATTTTCCACAGGTTGGGTTTTCGAGGCCTGATTTCTTGTCCTGTGATAAAAAGCCTTCTGTTTCCATCATCAAAGCTTTCAGGGGAACCTTTGCAACCTGCTAGCACCATTTTTGAGTGAATTGTCAAAAGTCAGATTTTTGCTGAAATTGTGACCCCGGGGCTTAGGGATTTTTTCAAAAAAATATTTTCCGCCGGTTAAGTTGTTGAGGGCTGATTTCTTGTCCTCTGATAAAAAGCCTTCTGTTTCCATCGCCAAAGCTTTAAGGGGAGCATTTGCAACCGGTTGGCACCATTTTTGAGTGAATTGCCAAAAGTCAGATTTTTGCTGAAATTGTGACCCCGGGGCTTAGGGATTTTTTCAAAAAAATATTTTCCGCAGGTTGGGTTTTCGAGGGCTGATTTCTTGTCCTGTGATAAAAAGCCTTCTGTTTCGACTGCCAAACCTTTCAGCGGAGCATTTGCAACCGGTTGGCACCATTTTTGAGTGAATTGCCAAAAGTCAGATTTTTGCTGAAATTCTGACCCCTGGGCTTAGGGATTTTTTCAAAAAAAAATTTCCGCCGGTTAAGTTGTTGAGGGCTGATTTCTTGTCCTGTGATAAAAAGCCTTCTGTTTCCATCGCCAAACCTTTCAGGGGAGCATTTGCAACGTGCTGGCACCATTTTTGAGTGAATTGCCAAAAGTCAGATTTTTGCTGAAATTGTGACCCCGGGGCTTAGGGAATTTTTTAAAAAAATATTTTCCGCCGGTTAAGTTGTTGAGGGCTGATTTCTTGTCCTGTGATAAAAAGCCTTCTGTTTCGACTGCCAAACCTTTCAGGGGAGCATGTGCAACCGGTTGGCACTATTTTTGAGTGAATTGCCAAAAGTCAGATTTTTGCTGAAATTGTGACCCCGGGGCTTAGGGATTTTTCCAAAAAAATATTTTCTGCCGGTTAAGTTGTTGAGGGCTGATTTCTTGTCCTGTGATAAAAAGCCTTCTGTTTCGACTGCCAAAACTTTCAGGGGAGCATTTGCAACGTGCTGGCACCATTTTTGAGTGAATTGCCAAAAGTCAGATTTTTGCTGAAATTGTGACCCCGGGGCTTAGGGATTTTTCAAAAAAATATTTTCCGCCGGTTAAGTTGTTGAGGACTGATTTCTTGTCCTGTGATAAAAAGCCTTCTGTTTCCATCGCCAAATCTTTCAGGGGAGCATTTGTAACCGGTTGGCACCAATTTTGAGTGAATTGCCAAAAGTCAGATTTTTGCTGAAATTGTGACCGCTTAGGGATTTTTTCAAAAAAATATTTTCCACAGGTTAAGTTGTTGAGGGCTGATTTCTTGTCCTGTGATAAAAAGCCTTCTGTTTCCATCGCCAAATCTTTCAGGGGATCATTTGCAACCGGTTGGCACCATTTTTGAGTGAATTGCCAAAAGTCAGATTTTTGCTGAAATTGTGACCCCGGGGCTTAGGGATTTTTTCAAAAAAATATTTTCCGCCGGTTAAGTTGTTGAGGGCTGATTTCTTGTCCTGTGATAAAAAGCCTTCTGTTTCCATCGTCAAAGCTTTCAGGGGAGCATTTGCAACCGGTTGGCACCATTTTTGAGTGAATTGATAAAAGTCAGATTTTTGCTGAAATTGTGACCCCGGGGCTTAGGGATTTTTTCAAAAAAATATTTTTCGCCGGTTAAGTTGTTGAGGGCTGATTTCTTGTCCTGTGATAAAAAGCCTTCTGTTTCGACTGCCAAACCTTTCAGGGGAGCATTTGCAACCGGTTGGCAACATTTCTGAGTGAATTGCCAAAAGTCAGATTTTTGCTGTAATTGTGACCCCGGGGCTTAGGGATTTTTTCAAAAAAATATTTTCCGCCGTTTAAGTTGTTGAGGGCTGATTTCTTGTCCTGTGATAAAAAGCCTTCTGTTTCCATCGCCAAATCTTTCAGGGGAGCATTTGCAACCGGTTGGCACCAATTTTGAGTGAATTGCCAAAAGTCAGATTTTTGCTGAAATTGTGACCGCGGGGCTTAGGGATTTTTTCAAAAAAATATTTTCCACAGGTTAAGTTGTTGAGGGCTGATTTCTTGTCCTGTGATAAAAAGCCTTCTGTTTCCATCGCCAAATCTTTCAGGGGAGCATTTGCAACCGGTTGGCACCATTTTTGAGTGAATTGCCAAAAGTCAGATTTTTGCTGAAATTGTGACCCCGGGGCTTAGGGATTTTTTCAAAAAAATATTTTCCGCCGGTTAAGTTGTTGAGGGCTGATTTCTTGTCCTGTGATAAAAAGCCTTCTGTTTCCATCGTCAAAGCTTTCAGGGGAGCATTTGCAACCGGTTGGCACCATTTTTGAGTGAATTGATAAAAGTCAGATTTTTGCTGAAATTGTGACCCCGGGGCTTAGGGATTTTTTCAGAAAAATATTTTTCGCCGGTTAAGTTGTTGAGGGCTGATTTCTTGTCCTGTGATAAAAAGCCTTCTGTTTCGACTGCCAAACCTTTCAGGGGAGCATTTGCAACCGGTTGGCAACATTTTTGAGTGAATTGCCAAAAGTCAGATTTTTGCTGTAATTGTGACCCCGGGGCTTAGGGATTTTTTCAAAAGAATATTTTCCGCCGTTTAAGTTGTTGAGGGCTGATTTCTTGTCCTGTGATAAAAAGCCTTCTGTTTCGACTGCCAAACGTTTCAGGGGAGCATTTGCAACCGGTTGGCACCATTTTTGAGTGAATTGCCAAAAGTCAGATTTTTTGCTGAAATTGTGACCCCGGGGCTTAGGGATTTTTTCAAAAAAATATTTTCCGCCGGTTAAGTTGTTGAGGGCTGATTTCTTGTCCTGTGATAAAAAGCCTTCTGTTTCGACTGCCAAAACTTTCAGGGGAGCATTTACAACCGGGTGGCACCATTTTTGAGTGAATTGCCAAAAGTCAGATTTTTGCTGAAATTGTGACCCCGGGGCTTAGGGATTTTTTCAAAAAAATATTTTCCGCCGGTTAAGTTGTTGAGGGCTGATTTCTTGTCCTGTGATAAAAAGCCTTCTGTTTCCATCCCCAAAGCTTTCAGGGGAGCCTGTGTAACCTGCTGGCACCATTTTTGAGTGAATTGCCGAAAGTCAGATTTTTGCTGAAATTGTGACCCCGGGGCTTAGGGATTTTTTCAAAAAAATATTTTCCGCCGGTTAAGTTGTTGAGGGCTGATTTCTTGTCCTGTGATAAAAAGCCTTCTGTTTCCATCGTCAAAGCTTTCAGGGGAGCATTTGCAACCGGTTGGCACCATTTTTGAGTGAATTGCCAAAAGTCAGATTTTTGCTGAAATTGTGACCCTGGGGCTTAGGGATTTTTTCAAAAAAATATTTTCCGCAGGTTGGGTTTTCGAGGGCTGATTTCTTGTCCTGTGATAAAAAGCCTTCTGTTTCGACTGCCAAACCTTTCAGGGGAGCATTTGCAACCGGTTGGCACCATTTTTGAGTGAATTGCCAAAAGTCAGATTTTTGCTGAAATTGTGACCCCGGGGCTTAGGGATTTTTTCAAAAAAATATTTTCCGCAGGTTAGGTTTTTGAGGGCTGATTTCTTGTCCTGTGATAAAAAGCCTTCTGTTTCCATCGCCAAAGCTTTCAGGGGAGCATTTGCAACCTGCTGGCATCATTTTTAAGTGAATTGCCAAAAGTCAGATTTTTGCTGAAATTGTGACCCCGGGGCTTAGGGATTTTTTCAAAAAAATATTTTCCGCAGGTTAGGTTTTCGAGGGCTGATTTCTTGTCCTGTAATAAAAAGCCTTCTGTTTCCATCGCCAAAGCTTTCAGGGGAGCCTTTGTAACCTGCTGGCACCATTTTTGAGTGAATTGCCAAAAGTCAGATTTTTGCTGAAATTGTGACCCCGGGGCTTAGGGATTTTTTCAAAAAAATATTTTCCGCCGGTTAAGTTGTTGAGGGCTGATTTCTTGTCCTGTGATAAAAAGCCTTCTGTTTCCATCGCCAAACCTTTCAGGGGAGCATTTGCAACCGGTTGGCACCATTTTTGAGTGAATTGCCAAAAGTCAGATTTTTGCTGAAATTCTGACCCCGGGGCTTAGGGATTTTTTCAAAAAAATATTTTCCGCAGGTTAGGTTTTCGAGGGCTGATTTCTTGTCCTGTGATAAAAAGCCTTCTGTTTCCATCGCCAAAGCTTTCAGGGGAGCCTTTGCAACCTGCTGGCACCATTTTTGAGTGAATTGCCAAAAGTCAGATTTTTGCTGAAATTGTGACCCCGGGGCTTAGGGATTTTTTTAAAAAAATATTTTCCGCCGGTTAAGTTGTTGAGGGCTGATTTCTTGTCCTGTGATAAAAAGCCTTCTGTTTCCATCGCCAAACCTTTCAGGGGAGCATTTGCAACCGGTTGGCAACATTTTTGAGTGAATTGCCAAAAGTCAGATTTTTGCTGAAATTGTGACCCCGGGGCTTAGGGATTTTTTCAAAAAAATATTTCCGCCGGTTAAGTTGTTGAGGGCTGATTTCATGTCCTGTGATAAAAAGCCTTCTGTTTCGAATGCCAAACCTTTCAGGGGAGCATTAGCAACGTGCTACCACCATTTTTGAGTGAATTGCCAAAAGTCAGATTTTTGCTGAAATTGTGACCGCTTAGGGATTTTTTCAAAAAAATATTTTCCACAGGTTAAGTTGTTGAGGGCTGATTTCTTGTCCTGTGATAAAAAGCCTTCTGTTTCCATCGCCAAATCTTTCAGGGGATCATTTGCAACCGGTTGGCACCATTTTTGAGTGAATTGCCAAAAGTCAGATTTTTGCTGAAATTGTGACCCCGGGGCTTAGGGATTTTTTCAAAAAAATATTTTCCGCCGGTTAAGTTGTTGAGGGCTGATTTCTTGTCCTGTGATAAAAAGCCTTCTGTTTCCATCGCCAAATCTTTCAGGGGAGCATTTGCAACCGGTTGGCACCAATTTTGAGTGAATTGCCAAAAGTCAGATTTTTGCTGAAATTGTGACCGCGGGGCTTAGGGATTTTTTCAAAAAAATATTTTCCACAGGTTAAGTTGTTGAGGGCTGATTTCTTGTCCTGTGATAAAAAGCCTTCTGTTTCCATCGCCAAATCTTTCAGGGGAGCATTTGCAACCGGTTGGCACCATTTTTGAGTGAATTGCCAAAAGTCAGATTTTTGCTGAAATTGTGACCCCGGGGCTTAGGGATTTTTTCAAAAAAATATTTTCCGCCGGTTAAGTTGTTGAGGGCTGATTTCTTGTCCTGTGATAAAAAGCCTTCTGTTTCCATCGTCAAAGCTTTCAGGGGAGCATTTGCAACCGGTTGGCACCATTTTTGAGTGAATTGATAAAAGTCAGATTTTTGCTGAAATTGTGACCCCGGGGCTTAGCGATTTTTTCAAAAAAATATTTTTCGCCGGTTAAGTTGTTGAGGGCTGATTTCTTGTCCTGTGATAAAAAGCCTTCTGTTTCGACTGCCAAACCTTTCAGGGGAGCATTTGCAACCGGTTGGCAACATTTTTGAGTGAATTGCCAAAAGTCAGATTTTTGCTGTAATTGTGACCCCGGGGCTTAGGGATTTTTTCAAAAGAATATTTTCCGCCGTTTAAGTTGTTGAGGGCTGATTTCTTGTCCTGTGATAAAAAGCCTTCTGTTTCGACTGCCAAACGTTTCAGGGGAGCATTTGCAACCGGTTGGCACCATTTTTGAGTGAATTGCCAAAAGTCAGATTTTTTGCTGAAATTGTGACCCCGGGGCTTAGGGATTTTTTCAAAAAAATATTTTCCGCCGGTTAAGTTGTTGAGGGCTGATTTCTTGTCCTGTGATAAAAAGCCTTCTGTTTCGACTGCCAAATCTTTCAGGGGAGCATTTACAACCGGGTGGCACCATTTTTGAGTGAATTGCCAAAAGTCAGATTTTTGCTGAAATTGTGACCCCGGGGCTTAGGGATTTTTTCAAAAAAATATTTTCCGCCGGTTAAGTTGTTGAGGGCTGATTTCTTGTCCTGTGATAAAAAGCCTTCTGTTTCCATCCCCAAAGCTTTCAGGGGAGCCTGTGTAACCTGCTGGCACCATTTTTGAGTGAATTGCCGAAAGTCAGATTTTTGCTGAAATTGTGACCCCGGGGCTTAGGGATTTTTTCAAAAAAATATTTTCCGCCGGTTAAGTTGTTGAGGGCTGATTTCTTGTCCTGTGATAAAAAGCCTTCTGTTTCCATCGTCAAAGCTTTCAGGGGAGCATTTGCAACCGGTTGGCACCATTTTTGAGTGAATTGCCAAAAGTCAGATTTTTGCTGAAATTGTGACCCTGGGGCTTAGGGATTTTTTCAAAAAAATATTTTCCGCAGGTTGGGTTTTCGAGGGCTGATTTCTTGTCCTGTGATAAAAAGCCTTCTGTTTCGACTGCCAAACCTTTCAGGGGAGCATTTGCAACCGGTTGGCACCATTTTTGAGTGAATTGCCAAAAGTCAGATTTTTGCTGAAATTGTGACCCCGGGGCTTAGGGATTTTTTCAAAAAAATATTTTCCGCCGGTTAAGTTGTTGAGGGCTGATTTCTTGTCCTGTGATAAAAAGCCTTCTGTTTCCATCGCCAAATCTTTCAGGGGAGCATTTGCAACCGGTTGGCACCAATTTTGAGTGAATTGCCAAAAGTCAGATTTTTGCTGAAATTGTGACCGCGGGGCTTAGGGATTTTTTCAAAAAAATATTTTCCACAGGTTAAGTTGTTGAGGGCTGATTTCTTGTCCTGTGATAAAAAGCCTTCTGTTTCCATCGCCAAATCTTTCAGGGGAGCATTTGCAACCGGTTGGCACCATTTTTGAGTGAATTGCCAAAAGTCAGATTTTTGCTGAAATTGTGACCCCGGGGCTTAGGGATTTTTTCAAAAAAATATTTTCCGCCGGTTAAGTTGTTGAGGGCTGATTTCTTGTCCTGTGATAAAAAGCCTTCTGTTTCCATCGTCAAAGCTTTCAGGGGAGCATTTGCAACCGGTTGGCACCATTTTTGAGTGAATTGATAAAAGTCAGATTTTTGCTGAAATTGTGACCCCGGGGCTTAGCGATTTTTTCAAAAAAATATTTTTCGCCGGTTAAGTTGTTGAGGGCTGATTTCTTGTCCTGTGATAAAAAGCCTTCTGTTTCGACTGCCAAACCTTTCAGGGGAGCATTTGCAACCGGTTGGCAACATTTTTGAGTGAATTGCCAAAAGTCAGATTTTTGCTGTAATTGTGACCCCGGGGCTTAGGGATTTTTTCAAAAGAATATTTTCCGCCGTTTAAGTTGTTGAGGGCTGATTTCTTGTCCTGTGATAAAAAGCCTTCTGTTTCGACTGCCAAACGTTTCAGGGGAGCATTTGCAACCGGTTGGCACCATTTTTGAGTGAATTGCCAAAAGTCAGATTTTTTGCTGAAATTGTGACCCCGGGGCTTAGGGATTTTTTCAAAAAAATATTTTCCGCCGGTTAAGTTGTTGAGGGCTGATTTCTTGTCCTGTGATAAAAAGCCTTCTGTTTCGACTGCCAAAACTTTCAGGGGAGCCTGTGTAACCTGCTGGCACCATTTTTGAGTGAATTGCCGAAAGTCAGATTTTTGCTGAAATTGTGACCCCGGGGCTTAGGGATTTTTTCAAAAAAATATTTTCCGCCGGTTAAGTTGTTGAGGGCTGATTTCTTGTCCTGTGATAAAAAGCCTTCTGTTTCCATCCCCAAAGCTTTCAGGGGAGCCTGTGTAACCTGCTGGCACCATTTTTGAGTGAATTGCCGAAAGTCAGATTTTTGCTGAAATTGTGACCCCGGGGCTTAGGGATTTTTTCAAAAAAATATTTTCCGCCGGTTAAGTTGTTGAGGGCTGATTTCTTGTCCTGTGATAAAAAGCCTTCTGTTTCCATCGTCAAAGCTTTCAGGGGAGCATTTGCAACCGGTTGGCACCATTTTTGAGTGAATTGCCAAAAGTCAGATTTTTGCTGAAATTGTGACCCTGGGGCTTAGGGATTTTTTCAAAAAAATATTTTCCGCAGGTTGGGTTTTCGAGGGCTGATTTCTTGTCCTGTGATAAAAAGCCTTCTGTTTCGACTGCCAAACCTTTCAGGGGAGCATTTGCAACCGGTTGGCACCATTTTTGAGTGAATTGCCAAAAGTCAGATTTTTGCTGAAATTGTGACCCCGGGGCTTAGGGATTTTTTCAAAAAAATATTTTCCGCCGGTTAAGTTGTTGAGGGCTGATTTCTTGTCCTGTGATAAAAAGCCTTCTGTTTCCATCGCCAAATCTTTCAGGGGAGCATTTGCAACCGGTTGGCACCAATTTTGAGTGAATTGCCAAAAGTCAGATTTTTGCTGAAATTGTGACCGCGGGGCTTAGGGATTTTTTCAAAAAAATATTTTCCACAGGTTAAGTTGTTGAGGGCTGATTTCTTGTCCTGTGATAAAAAGCCTTCTGTTTCCATCGCCAAATCTTTCAGGGGAGCATTTGCAACCGGTTGGCACCATTTTTGAGTGAATTGCCAAAAGTCAGATTTTTGCTGAAATTGTGACCCCGGGGCTTAGGGATTTTTTCAAAAAAATATTTTCCGCCGGTTAAGTTGTTGAGGGCTGATTTCTTGTCCTGTGATAAAAAGCCTTCTGTTTCCATCGTCAAAGCTTTCAGGGGAGCATTTGCAACCGGTTGGCACCATTTTTGAGTGAATTGATAAAAGTCAGATTTTTGCTGAAATTGTGACCCCGGGGCTTAGCGATTTTTTCAAAAAAATATTTTTCGCCGGTTAAGTTGTTGAGGGCTGATTTCTTGTCCTGTGATAAAAAGCCTTCTGTTTCGACTGCCAAACCTTTCAGGGGAGCATTTGCAACCGGTTGGCAACATTTTTGAGTGAATTGCCAAAAGTCAGATTTTTGCTGTAATTGTGACCCCGGGGCTTAGGGATTTTTTCAAAAGAATATTTTCCGCCGTTTAAGTTGTTGAGGGCTGATTTCTTGTCCTGTGATAAAAAGCCTTCTGTTTCGACTGCCAAACGTTTCAGGGGAGCATTTGCAACCGGTTGGCACCATTTTTGAGTGAATTGCCAAAAGTCAGATTTTTTGCTGAAATTGTGACCCCGGGGCTTAGGGATTTTTTCAAAAAAATATTTTCCGCCGGTTAAGTTGTTGAGGGCTGATTTCTTGTCCTGTGATAAAAAGCCTTCTGTTTCAACTGCCAAAACTTTCAGGGGAGCCTGTGTAACCTGCTGGCACCATTTTTGAGTGAATTGCCGAAAGTCAGATTTTTGCTGAAATTGTGACCCCGGGGCTTAGGGATTTTTTCAAAAAAATATTTTCCGCCGGTTAAGTTGTTGAGGGCTGATTTCTTGTCCTGTGATAAAAAGCCTTCTGTTTCCATCCCCAAAGCTTTCAGGGGAGCCTGTGTAACCTGCTGGCACCATTTTTGAGTGAATTGCCGAAAGTCAGATTTTTGCTGAAATTGTGACCCCGGGGCTTAGGGATTTTTTCAAAAAAATATTTTCCGCCGGTTAAGTTGTTGAGGGCTGATTTCTTGTCCTGTGATAAAAAGCCTTCTGTTTCCATCGTCAAAGCTTTCAGGGGAGCATTTGCAACCGGTTGGCACCATTTTTGAGTGAATTGCCAAAAGTCAGATTTTTGCTGAAATTGTGACCCTGGGGCTTAGGGATTTTTTCAAAAAAATATTTTCCGCAGGTTGGGTTTTCGAGGGCTGATTTCTTGTCCTGTGATAAAAAGCCTTCTGTTTCGACTGCCAAACCTTTCAGGGGAGCATTTGCAACCGGTTGGCACCATTTTTGAGTGAATTGCCAAAAGTCAGATTTTTGCTGAAATTGTGACCCCGGGGCTTAGGGATTTTTTCAAAAAAATATTTTCCGCAGGTTAGGTTTTTGAGGGCTGATTTCTTGTCCTGTGATAAAAAGCCTTCTGTTTCCATCGCCAAAGCTTTCAGGGGAGCATTTGCAACCTGCTGGCATCATTTTTAAGTGAATTGCCAAAAGTCAGATTTTTGCTGAAATTGTGACCCCGGGGCTTAGGGATTTTTTCAAAAAAATATTTTCCGCAGGTTAGGTTTTCGAGGGCTGATTTCTTGTCCTGTAATAAAAAGCCTTCTGTTTCCATCGCCAAAGCTTTCAGGGGAGCCTTTGTAACCTGCTGGCACCATTTTTGAGTGAATTGCCAAAAGTCAGATTTTTGCTGAAATTGTGACCCCGGGGCTTAGGGATTTTTTCAAAAAAATATTTTCCGCCGGTTAAGTTGTTGAGGGCTGATTTCTTGTCCTGTGATAAAAAGCCTTCTGTTTCCATCGCCAAACCTTTCAGGGGAGCATTTGCAACCGGTTGGCACCATTTTTGAGTGAATTGCCAAAAGTCAGATTTTTGCTGAAATTCTGACCCCGGGGCTTAGGGATTTTTTCAAAAAAATATTTTCCGCAGGTTAGGTTTTCGAGGGCTGATTTCTTGTCCTGTGATAAAAAGCCTTCTGTTTCCATCGCCAAAGCTTTCAGGGGAGCCTTTGCAACCTGCTGGCACCATTTTTGAGTGAATTGCCAAAAGTCAGATTTTTGCTGAAATTGTGACCCCGGGGCTTAGGGATTTTTTTAAAAAAATATTTTCCGCCGGTTAAGTTGTTGAGGGCTGATTTCTTGTCCTGTGATAAAAAGCCTTCTGTTTCCATCGCCAAACCTTTCAGGGGAGCATTTGCAACCGGTTGGCAACATTTTTGAGTGAATTGCCAAAAGTCAGATTTTTGCTGAAATTGTGACCCCGGGGCTTAGGGATTTTTTCAAAAAAATATTTCCGCCGGTTAAGTTGTTGAGGGCTGATTTCATGTCCTGTGATAAAAAGCCTTCTGTTTCGAATGCCAAACCTTTCAGGGGAGCATTAGCAACGTGCTACCACCATTTTTGAGTGAATTGCCAAAAGTCAGATTTTTGCTGAAATTGTGACCCCGGGGCTTAGGGATATTTTCAAAAAAATATTTTCCGCCGGTTAAGTTGTTGAGGGCTGATTTCTTGTCCTGTGATAAAAAGCCTTCTGTTTCCATCCTCAAAGCTTTCAGGGGAGCATTTGCAACCGGTTGGCACCATTTTTGAGTGAATTGCCAAAAGTCAGATTTTTGCTGTAATTGAGACCCCGGGGCTTAGGGATTTTTTCAAAAAAATATTTTCCGCCGTTTAAGTTGTTGAGGGCTGATTTCTTGTCCTGTGATTAAAAGCCTTCTGTTTCGACTGCCAAACGTTTCAGGGGAGCATTTGCAACCGGTTGGCACCATTTTTGAGTGAATTGCCAAAAGTCAGATTTTTGCTGAAATTGTGACCCCGGGGCTTAGGGATATTTTCAAAAAAATATTTTCCGCCGGTTAAGTTGTTGAGGGCTGATTTCTTGTCCTGTGATAAAAAGCCTTCTGTTTCGACTGCCAAACCTTTCAGGGGAGCATTTGCAACCGGTTGGCACCATTTTTGAGTGAATTGCCAAAAGTCAGATTTTTGCTGTAATTGTGACCCCGGGGCTTAGGGATTTTTTCAAAAAAATATTTTCGGCCGGTTAAGTTGTTGAGGGCTATTTTCTTGTCCTGTGATAAAAAGCCTTCTGTTTCGACTGCCAAAACTTTCAGGGGAGCATTTACAACCGGGTGGCACCATTTTTGAGTGAATTGCCAAAAGTCAGATTTTTGCTGAAATTGTGACCCCGGGGCTTAGGGATATTTTCAAAAAAATATTTTCCGCCGGTTAAGTTGTTGAGGGCTGATTTCTTGTCCTGTGATAAAAAGCCTTCTGTTTCGACTGCCAAACCTTTCAGGGGAGCATTTGCAACCGGTTGGCACCATTTTTGAATGAATTGCCAAAAGTCAGATTTTTGCTGAAATTGTGACCCCGGGGCTTAGGGATTTTTTCAAAAAAATATTTTCCGCAGGTTAGGTTTTCGAGGGCTGATTTCTTGTCCTGTAATAAAAAGCCTTCTGTTTCCATCGCCAAAGCTTTCAGGGGACCCTGTGTAACCTGCTGGCACCATTTTTGAGTGAATTGCCAAAAGTCAGATTTTTGCTGAAATTGTGACCCCGGGGCTTAGGGATTTTTTCAAAAAAATATTTTCCGCCGGTTAAGTTGTTGAGGGCTGATTTCTTGTCCTGTGATAAAAAGCCTTCTGTTTCCATCGTCAAAGCTTTCAGGGGAGCCTTTGCAACCTGCTGGCACCATTTTTGAGTGAACTGCCAAAAGTCAGATTTTTGCTGAAATTGTGACCCCGGGGCTTAGGGATTTTTTCAAAAAAATATTTTCCGCCGGTTAAGTTGTTGAGGGCTGATTTCTTGTCCTGTGATAAAAAGCCTTCTGTTTCCATCGCCAAACCTTTCAGGGGAGCATTTGCAACCGGTTGGCAACATTTTTGAGTGAATTGCCAAAAGTCAGATTTTTGCTGAAATTGTGACCCCGGGGCTTAGGGATTTTTTCAAAAAAATATTTCCGCCGGTTAAGTTGTTGAGGGCTGATTTCTTGTCCTGTGATAAAAAGCCTTCTGTTTCGACTGCCAAACCTTTCAGGGGAGCATTTGCAACGTGCTACCACCATTTTTGAGTGAATTGCCAAAAGTCAGATTTTTGCTGAAATTGTGACCCCGGGGCTTAGGGATTTTTTCAAAAAAATATTTTCCGCCGGTTAAGTTGTTGAGGGCTGATTTCTTGTCCTGTGATAAAAAGCCTTCTGTTTCCATCGTCAAAGCTTTCAGGGGAGCATTTGCAACCGGTTGGCACCATTTTTGAGTGAATTGCCAAAAGTCAGATTTTTGCTGAAATTGTGACCCCGGGGCTTAGGGATTTTTTCAAAAAAATATTTTCCGCCGGTTAAGTTGTTGAGGGCTGATTTCTTGTCCTGTGATAAAAAGCCTTCTGTTTCGACTGCCAAACCTTTCAGGGGAGCATTTGCAACCGGTTGGCACCATTTTTGAGTGAATTGCCAAAAGTCAGATTTTTGCTGAAATTGTGACCCCGGGGCTTAGGGATTTTTTCAAAAAAATATTTTCCGCAGGTTAGGTTTTCGAGGGCTGATTTCTTGTCCTGTGATAAAAAGCCTTCTGTTTCCATCGCCAAAGCTTTCAGGGGAGCCTTTGCAACCTGCTGGCACCATTTTTGAGTGAATTGCCAAAAGTCAGATTTTTGCTGAAATTGTGACCCCGGGGCTTAGGGATTTTTTCAAAAAAATATTTTACACCGGTTAAGTTGTTGAGGGCTGATTTCTTGTCCTGTGATAAAAAGCCTTCTGTTTCGACTGCCAAACGTTTCAGGGGAGCATTTGCAACCGGTTGGCACCATTTTTGAGTGAATTGCCAAAAGTCAGATTTTTTGCTGAAATTGTGACCCCGGGGCTTAGGGATTTTTTCAAAAAAATATTTTCGGCCGGTTAAGTTGTTGAGGGCTATTTTCTTGTCCTGTGATAAAAAGCCTTCTGTTTCGACTGCCAAAACTTTCAGGGGAGCATTTACAACCGGGTGGCACCATTTTTGAGTGAATTGCCAAAAGTCAGATTTTTGCTGAAATTGTGACCCCGGGGCTTAGGGATATTTTCAAAAAAATATTTTCCGCCGGTTAAGTTGTTGAGGGCTGATTTCTTGTCCTGTGATAAAAAGCCTTCTGTTTCGACTGCCAAACCTTTCAGGGGAGCATTTGCAACCGGTTGGCACCATTTTTGAGTGAATTGCCAAAAGTCAGATTTTTGCTGAAATTGTGACCCCGGGGCTTAGGGATTTTTTCAAAAAAATATTTTCCGCAGGTTAGGTTTTCGAGGGCTGATTTCTTGTCCTGTAATAAAAAGCCTTCTGTTTCCATCGCCAAAGCTTTCAGGGGACCCTGTGTAACCTGCTGGCACCATTTTTGAGTGAATTGCCAAAAGTCAGATTTTTGCTGAAATTGTGACCCCGGGGCTTAGGGATTTTTTCAAAAAAATATTTTCCGCCGGTTAAGTTGTTGAGGGCTGATTTCTTGTCCTGTGATAAAAAGCCTTCTGTTTCCATCGTCAAAGCTTTCAGGGGAGCCTTTGCAACCTGCTGGCACCATTTTTGAGTGAACTGCCAAAAGTCAGATTTTTGCTGAAATTGTGACCCCGGGGCTTAGGGATTTTTTCAAAAAAATATTTTCCGCCGGTTAAGTTGTTGAGGGCTGATTTCTTGTCCTGTGATAAAAAGCCTTCTGTTTCCATCGCCAAACCTTTCAGGGGAGCATTTGCAACCGGTTGGCAACATTTTTGAGTGAATTGCCAAAAGTCAGATTTTTGCTGAAATTGTGACCCCGGGGCTTAGGGATTTTTTCAAAAAAATATTTCCGCCGGTTAAGTTGTTGAGGGCTGATTTCTTGTCCTGTGATAAAAAGCCTTCTGTTTCGACTGCCAAACCTTTCAGGGGAGCATTTGCAACGTGCTACCACCATTTTTGAGTGAATTGCCAAAAGTCAGATTTTTGCTGAAATTGTGACCCCGGGGCTTAGGGATTTTTTCAAAAAAATATTTTCCGCCGGTTAAGTTGTTGAGGGCTGATTTCTTGTCCTGTGATAAAAAGCCTTCTGTTTCCATCGCCAAACCTTTCAGGGGAGCATTTGCAACGTGCTGGCACCATTTTTGAGTGAATTGCCAAAAGTCAGATTTTTGCTGAAATTGTGACCCCGGGGCTTAGGGATTTTTTCAAAAAAATATTTCCGCCGGTTAAGTTGTTGAGGGCTGATTTCTTGTCCTGTGATAAAAAGCCTTCTGTTTCGACTGCCAAACCTTTCAGGGGAGCATTTGCAACGTGCTACCACCATTTTTGAGTGAATTGCCAAAAGTCAGATTTTTGCTGAAATTGTGACCCCGGGGCTTAGGGATTTTTTCAAAAAAATATTTTCCGCCGGTTAAGTTGTTGAGGGCTGATTTCTTGTCCTGTGATAAAAAGCCTTCGGTTTCGACTGCCAAACCTTTCAGGGGAGCATTTGCAACCGGTTGGCACCATTTTTGAGTGAATTGCCAAAAGTCAGATTTTTGCTGAAATTCTGACCCCGGGGCTTAGGGATTTTTTCAAAAAAATATTTTCCGCAGGTTAGGTTTTCGAGGGCTGATTTCTTGTCCTGTGATAAAAAGCCTTCTGTTTCCATCGCCAAAGCTTTCAGGGGAGCCTTTGCAACCTGCTGGCACCATTTTTGAGTGAATTGCCAAAAGTCAGATTTTTGCTGAAATTGTGACCCCGGGGCTTAGGGATTTTTTCAAAAAAATATTTTCCGCCGGTTAAGTTGTTGAGGGCTGATTTCTTGTCCTGTGATAAAAAGCCTTCTGTTTCCATCGCCAAACCTTTCAGGGGAGCATTTGCAACCGGTTGGCAACATTTTTGAGTGAATTGCCAAAAGTCAGATTTTTGCTGAAATTGTAACCCCGGGGCTTAGGGATTTTTTCAAAAAAATATTTTCCGCAGGTTAGGTTTTCGAGGGCTGATTTCTTGTCCTGTGATAAAAAGCCTTCTGTTTCCATCGCCAAAGCTTTCAGGGGAGCCTTTGCAACCTGCTGGCACCATTTTTGAGTGAATTGCCAAAAGTCAGATTTTTGCTGAAATTGTGACCCCGGGGCTTAGGGATTTTTTCAAAAAAATATTTTCCGCCGGTTAAGTTGTTGAGGGCTGATTTCTTGTCCTGTGATAAAAAGCCTTCTGTTTCCATCGCCAAACCTTTCAGGGGAGCATTTGCAACGTGCTGGCACCATTTTTGAGTGAATTGCCAAAAGTCAGATTTTTGCTGAAATTGTGACCCCGGGGCTTAGGGATTTTTTCAAAAAAATATTTCCGCCGGTTAAGTTGTTGAGGGCTGATTTCTTGTCCTGTGATAAAAAGCCTTCTGTTTCGACTGCCAAACCTTTCAGGGGAGCATTTGCAACGTGCTACCACCATTTTTGAGTGAATTGCCAAAAGTCAGATTTTTGCTGAAATTGTGACCCCGGGGCTTAGGGATTTTTTCAAAAAAATATTTTCCGCCGGTTAAGTTGTTGAGGGCTGATTTCTTGTCCTGTGATAAAAAGCCTTCGGTTTCGACTGCCAAACCTTTCAGGGGAGCATTTGCAACCGGTTGGCACCATTTTTGAGTGAATTGCCAAAAGTCAGATTTTTGCTGAAATTCTGACCCCGGGGCTTAGGGATTTTTTCAAAAAAATATTTTCCGCAGGTTAGGTTTTCGAGGGCTGATTTCTTGTCCTGTGATAAAAAGCCTTCTGTTTCCATCGCCAAAGCTTTCAGGGGAGCCTTTGCAACCTGCTGGCACCATTTTTGAGTGAATTGCCAAAAGTCAGATTTTTGCTGAAATTGTGACCCCGGGGCTTAGGGATTTTTTCAAAAAAATATTTTCCGCCGGTTAAGTTGTTGAGGGCTGATTTCTTGTCCTGTGATAAAAAGCCTTCTGTTTCCATCGCCAAACCTTTCAGGGGAGCATTTGCAACCGGTTGGCAACATTTTTGAGTGAATTGCCAAAAGTCAGATTTTTGCTGAAATTGTAACCCCGGGGCTTAGGGATTTTTTCAAAAAAATATTTTCCGCAGGTTAGGTTTTCGAGGGCTGATTTCTTGTCCTGTGATAAAAAGCCTTCTGTTTCCATCGCCAAAGCTTTCAGGGGAGCCTTTGCAACCTGCTGGCACCATTTTTGAGTGAATTGCCAAAAGTCAGATTTTTGCTGAAATTGTGACCCCGGGGCTTAGGGATTTTTTCAAAAAAATATTTTCCGCCGGTTAATTTGTTGAGGGCTGATTTCTTGTCCTGTGATAAAAAGCCTTCTGTTTCGACTGCAAAACCTTTCAGGGGAGCATTTGCAACGTGCTACCACCATTTTTGAGTGAATTGCCAAAAGTCAGATTTTTGCTGAAATTGTGACCCCGGGGCTTAGGGATTTTTTCAAAAACATATTTTCCGCCGGTTAAGTTGTTGAGGGCTGATTTCTTGTCCTGTGATAAAAAGCCTTCTGTTTCGACTGCCAAACCTTTCAGGGGAGCATTTGCAACGTGCTACCACCATTTTTGAGTGAATTGCCAAAAGTCAGATTTTTGCTGAAATTGTGACCCCGGGGCTTAGGGATTTTTTCAAAAAAATATTTTCCGCCGGTTAAGTTGTTGAGGGCTGATTTCTTGTCCTGTGATAAAAAGCCTTCTGTTTCCATCGTCAAAGCTTTCAGGGGAGCATTTGCAACCGGTTGGCACCACTTTTGAGTGAATTGCCAAAAGTCAGATTTTTGCTGAAATTGTGACCCCGGGGCTTAGGGATTTTTTCAAAAAAATATTTTCCGCCGTTTAAGTTGTTGAGGGCTGATTTCTTGTCCTGTGATAAAAAGCCTTCTGTTTCGACTGCCAAAACTTTCAGGGGAGCATTTACAACCGGGTGGCACCATTTTTGAGTGAATTGCCAAAAGTCAGATTTTTGCTGAAATTGTGACCCCGGGGCTTAGGGATTTTTTCAAAAAACTATTTTCCGCCGGTTAAGTTGTTGAGGGCTGATTTCTTGTCCTGTGATAAAAAGCCTTCTATTTCGACTGCCAAACCTTTCAGGGGAGCATTTGCAACGTGCTACCACCATTTTTGAGTGAATTGCCAAAAGTCAGATTGTTGCTGAAATTGTGACCCCGGGGCTTAGGGATTTTTTCAAAAAAATATTTTCCGCCGTTTAAGTTGTTGAGGGCTGATTTCTTGTCCTGTGATAAAAAGCCTTCTGTTTCGACTGCCAAAACTTTCAGGGGAGCATTTGCAATCGGTTGGCACCATTTTTGAGTGAATTGCCAAAAGTCAGATTTTTGCTGAAATTGTGACCCCGGGGCTTAGGGATTTTTTCAAAAAACTATTTTCCGCCGGTTAAGTTGTTGAGGGCTGATTTCTTGTCCTGTGATAAAAAGCCTTCTATTTCGACTGCCAAACCTTTCAGGGGAGCATTTGCAACGTGCTGGCACCATTTTTGAGTGAATTGCCAAAAGTCAGATTTTTGCTGAAATTGTGACCCCGGGGCTTAGGGATTTTTTCAAAAAAATATTTTCCGCAGGTTAGGTTTTCGAGGGCTGATTTCTTGTCCTGTAATAAAAAGCCTTCTGTTTCCATCGCCAAAGCTTTCAGGGGAGCCTTTGTAACCTGCTGGCACCATTTTTGAGTGAATTGCCAAAAGTCAGATTTTTGCTGAAATTGTGACCCCGGGACTTAGGGATTTTTTCAAAAAAATGTTTTCCGCCGGTTAAGTTGTTGAGGTCTGATTTCTTGTCCTGTGATAAAAAGCCTTCTGTTTCCATCGTCAAAGCTTTCAGGGGAGCATTTGCAACCGGTTGGCACCATTTTTGAGTGAATTGCCAAAAGTCAGATTTTTGCTGAAATTGTGACCCCGGGGCTTAGGGATTTTTTCAAAAAAATATTTTCCGCCGTTTAAGTTGTTGAGGGCTGATTTCTTGTCCTGTGATAAAAAGCCTTCTGTTTCGACTGCCAAACCTTTCAGGGGAGCATTTGCAACCGGTTGGCACCATTTTTGAGTGAATTGCCAAAATTCAGATTTTTTGCTGAAATTGTGACCCCGGGGCTTAGGGATTTTTTCAAAAAAATATTTTCCGCCGGTTAAGTTGTTGAGGGCTGATTTCTTGTCCTGTGATAAAAAGCCTTCTGTTTCCATCGCCAAAGCTTTCAGGGGAGCATTTGCAACCGGTTGGCAACATTTTTGAGTGAATTGCCAAAAGTCAGATTTTTGCTGAAATTGTGACCCTGGGGCTTAGGGATTTTTTCAAAAAAATATTTTCCGCCGGTTAAGTTGTTGAGGGCTGATTTCTTGTCCTGTGATAAAAAGCCTTCTGTTTCGACTGCCAAAACTTTCAGGGGAGCATTTGCAACGTGCTGGCACCATTTTTGAGTGAATTGCCAAAAGTCAGATTTTTGCTGAAATTGTGACCCCGGGGCTTGGGGATTCTTTCAAAAAAATATTTTCCGCCGGTTAAGTTGTTGAGGGCTGATTTCTTGTCCTGTGATAAAAAGCCTTCTGTTTCGACTGCCAAAGCTTTCAGGGGAGCCTTTGTAACCAGCTGGCACCATTTTTGAGTGAATTGCCAAAAGTCAGATTTTTGCTGAAATTGTGACCCCGGGGCTTAGGGATTTTTTCAAAAAAATATTTTCCGCCGGTTAAGTTGTTGAGGGCTGATTTCTTGTCCTGTGATAAAAAGCCTTCTGTTTCCATCGTCAAAGCTTTCAGGGGAGCATTTGCAACCGGTTGGCACCATTTTTGAGTGAATTGCCAAAAGTCAGATTTTTGCTGAAATTGTGACCCCGGGGCTTAGGGATTTTTTCAAAAAAATATTTTCCGCAGGTTGGGTTTTCGAGGGCTGATTTCTTGTCCTGTGATAAAAAGGCTTCTGTTTCGACTGCCAAACCTTTCAGCGGAGCATTTGCAACCGGTTGGCACCATTTTTGAGTGAATTGCCAAAAGTCAGATTTTTGCTGAAATTCTGACCCCTGGGCTTAGGGATTTTTTCAAAAAAAAAATTCCGCCGGTTAAGTTGTTGAGGGCTGATTTCTTGTCCTGTGATAAAAAGCCTTCTGTTTCCACCGCCAAACCTTTCAAGGGAGCATTTGCAACGTGCTGGCACCATTTTTGAGTGAATTGCCAAAAGTCAGATTTTTGCTGAAATTGTGACCCCGGGGCTTAGGGATTTTTTCAAAAAAATATTTTCCGCCGGTTAAGTTGTTGAGGGCTGATTTCTTGTCCTGTGATAAAAAGCCTTCTGTTTCCATCGCCAAAGCTTTCAGGGGAGCATTTGCAACCGGTTGGCAACATTTTTGAGTGAATTGCCAAAAGTCAGATTTTTGCTGTAATTGTGACCCCGGGGCTTAGGGATTTTTTCAAAAAAATATTTTCCGCCGTTTAAGTTGTTGAGGGCTGATTTCTTGTCCTTTGATAAAAAGCCTTCTGTTTCGACTGCCAAACCTTTCAGGGGAGCATTTGCAACCGGTTGGCACCATTTTTGAGTGAATTGCCAAAAGTCAGATTTTTGCTGAAATTGTGACCCCGGGGCTTAGGGATTTTTTCAAAAAAATATATTCCACAGGTTAGATTTTCGAGGGCTGATTTCTTGTCCTGTGATAAAAAGCTTTCTATTTCCATCGCCAAAGCTTTCAGGAGAGCCTTTGCAACCTGCTAGCACCATTTTTGAGTGAATTGCCAAAAGTCAGATTTTTGCTGAAATTGTGACCCCGGGGCGTAGGGATTTTTTCAAAAAAATATTTTCCGCCGGTTAAGTTGTTGAGGACTGATTTCTTGTCCTGTGATAAAAAGCCTGTTGTTTCGACTGCCAAAGCTTTCAGGGGAGCATTTGCAACATCCTGGCACCATTTTTGAGTGAATTGCCAAAAGTCAGATTTTTTGCTGAAATTGTGACCCCGGGGCTTAGGGATTTTTTTAAAAAAATATTTTCCGCCGGTTAAGTTGTAGAGGGCTGATTTCTTGTCCTGTGATAAAAAGCCTTCTGTTTCCATCGCCAAAGCTTTCAGGGGAGCCTTTGCACCCTGCTAGCACCATTTTTGAGTGAATTGCCAAAAGTCAGATTTTTGCTGAAATTGTGACCCCGGGGCTTAGGGATTTTTTTAAAAAAATATTTTCCGCCGGTTAAGTTGTTGAGGGCTGATTTCTTGTCCTGTGACAAAAAGCCTTCTGTTTCCATCGCCAAAGCTTTCAGGGGAGCATTTGCAACCGGTTGGTACCATTTTTGAGTGAATTGCCAAAAGTCAGATTTTTGCTGAAATTGTGACCCCGGGGTTTTGGGATTTTTTCAAAAAAATATTTTCCGCCGGTTAAGTTGTTGAGGGCTGATTTCTTGTCCTGTGATAAAAAGCCTTCTGTTTCGACTGCCAAAACTTTCAGGGGAGCATTTGCAACGTGCTGGCACCATTTTTGAGTGAATTGCCAAAAGTCAGATTAGGGGTTTTTCCAAAAAAATGTTTTCCGCCGGTTAAGTTGTTGAGGGCTGATTTCTTGTCCTGTGATAAAAAGCCTTCTGTTTCGACTGCCAAAGCTTTCAGGGGAGCATTTGCAACGTGCTGGCACCATTTTTGAGTGAATTGCCAAAAGTCAGATTTTTTGCTGAAATTGTGACCCCGGGGCTTAGGGATTTTTTCAAAAAAATATTTTCCGCCGGTTAAGTTGTTGAGGGCTGATTTCTTATCCTGTGATAAAAAGCCTTCTGTTTCCATCGCCAAAGCTTTCAGGGGAGCCTTTGCAACCTGCTAGCACCATTTTTGAGTGAATTGCCAAAAGTCAGATTTTTGCTGAAATTGTGACCCCGCGGCTTAGGGATTTTTTCAAAAAAATATTTTCCGCCGGTTAAGTTGTTGAGGGCTGATTTCTTGTCCTGTGATAAAAAGCCTTCTGTTTCGACTGCCAAAACTTTCAGGGGAGCATTTACAACCGGGTGGCACCATTTTTGAGTGAATTGCCAAAAGTCAGATTTTTGCTGAAATTGTGACCCCGGGGCTTAGGGATTTTTTCAAAAAAATATTTTCCGCCGGTTAAGTTGTTGAGGGCTGATTTCTTGTCCTGTGATAAAAAGCCTTCTGTTTCGACTGCCAAAGCTTTCAGGGGAGCATTTGCAACGTGCTGGCACCATTTTTGAGTGAATTGCCAAAAGTCAGATTTTTTGCTGAAATTGTGACCCCGGGGCTTAGGGATTTTTTCAAAAAAATATTTTCTGCCGGTTAAGTTGTTGAGGGCTGATTTCTTGTCCTGTGATAAAAAGCCTTCTGTTTCCATCGCCAAAGCTTTCAGGGGTGTATTTGCAACCGGTTGGCACCATTTTTGAGTGAATTGCCAAAAGTCAGATTTTTGCTGAAATTGTGACCCCGGGGCTTAGGGAGTTTTTCAAAAAAATATTTTCCGCCGGTTAAGTTGTTGAGGGCTGATTTCTTGTCCTGTGATAAAAAGCCTTCTGTTTCGACTGCCAAAGCTTTCAGGGGAGCATTTGCAACGTGCTGGCACCATTTTTGAGTGAATTGCCAAAAGTCAGATTTTTTGCTGAAATTGTGACCCCGGGGCTTAGGGATTTTTTCAAAAAAATATTTTCTGCCGGTTAAGTTGTTGAGGGCTGATTTCTTGTCCTGTGATAAAAAGCCTTCTGTTTCCATCGCCAAAGCTTTCAGGGGAGCATTTGCAACCGGTTAGCACCATTTTTGAGTGAATTGCCAAAAGTCAGATTTTTGCTGAAATTGTGACACCGGGGCTTAGGGATTTTTTCAAAAAAATATTTTCCGCCGGTTAAGTTGTTGAGGGCTGATTTCTTGTCCTGTGATAAAAAGCCTTCTGTTTCGACTGCCAAAACTTTCAGGGGAGCATTTGCAACGCGCTGGCACCATTTTTGAGTGAATGGCCAAAAGTCAGATTTTTGCTGAAATTGTGACCCCGGGGCTTAGGGATTTTTTCAAAAAAATATTTTCCGCCGGTTAAGTTGTTGAGGACTGATTTCTTGTCCTGTGATAAAAAGCCTTCTGTTTCCATCGCCAAATCTTTCAGGGGAGCATTTGTAACCAGTTGGCACCAATTTTGAGTGAATTGCCAAAAGTCAGATTTTTGCTGAAATTGTGACCGCGGGGCTTAGGGATTTTTTCAAAAAAATATTTTCCACAGGTTAAGTTGTTGAGGGCTGATTTCTTGTCCTGTGATAAAAAGCCTTCTGTTTCCATCGCCAAATCTTTCAGGGGATCATTTGCAACCGGTTGGCACCATTTTTGAGTGAATTGCCAAAAGTCAGATTTTTGCTGAAATTGTGACACCGGGGCTTAGGGATTTTTTCAAAAAAATATTTTCCGCCGGTTAAGTTGTTGAGGGCTGATTTCTTGTCCTGTGATAAAAAGCCTTCTGTTTCCATCGTCAAAGCTTTCAGGGGAGCATTTGCAACCGGTTGGCACCATTTTTGAGTGAATTGATAAAAGTCAGATTTTTGCTCTAATTGTGACCCCGGGGCTTAGGGATTTTTTCAAAAAAATATTTTTCGCCGGTTAAGTTGTTGAGGGCTGATTTCTTGTCCTGTGATAAAAAGCCTTCTGTTTCGACTGCCAAACCTTTCAGGGGAGCATTTGCAACCGGTTGGCAACATTTCTGAGTGAATTGCCAAAAGTCAGATTTTTGCTGTAATTGTGACCCCGGGGCTTAGGGATTTTTTCAAAAAAATATTTTCCGCCGTTTAAGTTGTTGAGGGCTGATTTCTTGTCCTGTGATAAAAAGCCTTCTGTTTCGACTCCCAAACCTTTCAGGGGAGCATTTGCAACCGGTTGGCACCATTTTTGAGTGAATTGCCAAAAGTCAGATTTTTGCTGAAATTGTGACCCCGGGGCTTAGGGATTTTTTCAAAAAAATATTTTCCGCCGGTTAAGTTGTTGAGGGCTGATTTCTTGTCCTGTGATAAAAAGCCTTCTGTTTCCATCGTCAAAGCTTTCAGGGGAGCATTTGCAACCGGTTGGCACCATTTTTGAGTGAATTGATAAAAGTCAGATTTTTGCTGAAATTGTGACCCCGGGGCTTCGGGATTTTTTCAAAAAAATATTTTTCGCTGGTTAAGTTGTTGAGGGCTGATTTCTTGTCCTGTGATAAAAAGCCTTCTGTTTCGACTGCCAAACCTTTCAGGGGAGCATTTGCAACCGGTTGGCAACATTTTTGAGTGAATTGCCAAAAGTCAGATTTTTGCTGTAATTGTGACCCCGGGGCTTAGGGATTTTTTCAAAAAAATATTTTCCGCCGTTTAAGTTGTTGAGGGCTGATTTCTTGTCCTGTGATAAAAAGCCTTCTGTTTCGACTGCCAAACGTTTCAGGGGAGCATTTGCAACCGGTTGGCACCATTTTTGAGTGAATTGCCAAAAGTCAGATTTTTTGCTGAAATTGTGACCCCGGGGCTTAGGGATTTTTTCAAAAAAATATTTTCGGCCGGTTAAGTTGTTGAGGGCTGATTTCTTGTCCTGTGATAAAAAGCCTTCTGTTTCGACTGCCAAACCTTTCAGGGGAGCATTTGCAACCGGTTGGCAACATTTTTGAGTGAATTGCCAAAAGTCAGATTTTTGCTGTAATTGTGACCCCGGGGCTTAGGGATTTTTTCAAAAAAATATTTTCCGCCGGTTAATTTGTTGAGGGCTGATTTCTTGTCCTGTGATAAAAAGCCTTCTGTTTCCATCGTCAAAGCTTTCAGGGGAGCATTTACAACCGGGTGGCACCATTTTTGAGTGAATTGCCAAAAGTCAGATTTTTGCTGAAATTGTGACCCCGGGGCTTAGGGATTTTTTCAAAAAAATATTTTCCGCCGGTTAAGTTGTTGAGGGCTGATTTCTTGTCCTGTGATAAAAAGCCTTCTGTTTCGACTGCCAAAGCTTTCAGGGGAGCATTTGCAACCGGTTGGCACCATTTTTGAGTGAATTGCCAAAAGTCAGATTTTTGCTGAAATTGTGACCCCGGGGCTTAGGGATATTTTCAAAAAAATATTTTCCGCCGGTTAAGTTGTTGAGGGCTGATTTCTTGTCCTGTGATAAAAAGCCTTCTGTTTCGACTGCCAAACCTTTCAGGGGAGCATTTGCAACCGGTTGGCACCATTTTTGAGTGAATTGCCAAAAGTCAGATTTTTGCTGAAATTGTGACCCCGGGGCTTAGGGATTTTTTCAAAAAAATATTTTCCGCAGGTTAGGTTTTCGAGGGCTGATTTCTTGTCCTGTAATAAAAAGCCTTCTGTTTCCATCGCCAAAGCTTTCAGGGGAGCCTGTGTAACCTGCTGGCACCATTTTTGAGTGAATTGCCAAAAGTCAGATTTTTGCTGAAATTGTGACCCCGGGGCTTAGGGATTTTTTCAAAAAAATATTTTCCGCCGGTTAAGTTGTTGAGGGCTGATTTCTTGTCCTGTGATAAAAAGCCTTCTGTTTCGACTGCCAAAACTTTCAGGGGAGCATTTGGAACGTGCTGGCACCAATTTTGAGTGAATTGCCAAAAGTCAGATTTTTGCTGAAATTGTGACCCCGGGGCTAAGGGATTTTTTTATAAAAAAAATTTTCCGCAGGTTAGGTTTTCGAGGGCTGATTTCTTGTCCTGTAATAAAAAGCCTTCTGTTTCCATCGCCAAAGCTTTCAGGGGAGCCTTTGTAACCTGCTGGCACCATTTTTGAGTGAATTGCCAAAAGTCAGATTTTTGCTGAAATTCTGACCCCGGGGCTTAGGGATTTTTTCAAAAAAATATTTTCCGCAGGTTAGGTTTTCGAGGGCTGATTTCTTGTCCTGTGATAAAAAGCCTTCTGTTTCCATCGCCAAAGCTTTCAGGGGAGCCTTTGCAACCTGCTGGCACCATTTTTGAGTGAATTGCCAAAAGTCAGATTTTTGCTGAAATTGTGACCCCGGGGCTTAGGGATTTTTTCAAAAAAATATTTTCCGCCGGTTAAGTTGTTGAGGGCTGATTTCTTGTCCTGTGATAAAAAGCCTTCTGTTTCCATCGCCAAACCTTTCAGGGGAGCATTTGCAACCGGTTGGCAACATTTTTGAGTGAATTGCCAAAAGTCAGATTTTTGCTGAAATTGTGACCCCGGGGCTTAGGGATTTTTTCAAAAAAATATTTCCGCCGGTTAAGTTGTTGAGGGCTGATTTCTTGTCCTGTGATAAAAAGCCTTCTGTTTCCATCGCCAAAGCTTTCAGGGGAGCATTTGCAACCGGTTAGCACCATTTTTGAGTGAATTGCCAAAAGTCAGATTTTTGCTGAAATTGTGACACCGGGGCTTAGGGATTTTTTCAAAAAAATATTTTCCGCCGGTTAAGTTGTTGAGGGCTGATTTCTTGTCCTGTGATAAAAAGCCTTCTGTTTCCATCGTCAAAGCTTTCAGGGGAGCATTTGCAACCGGTTGGCACCATTTTTGAGTGAATTGCCAAAAGTCAGATTTTTGCTGAAATTGTGACCCCGGGGCTTAGGGATTTTTTCAAAAAAATATTTTCCGCCGGTTAAGTTGTTGAGGGCTGATTTCTTGTCCTGTGATAAAAAGCCTTCTGTTTCGACTGCCAAACCTTTCAGGGGAGCATTTGCAACCGGTTGGCACCATTTTTGAGAGAATTGCCAAAAGTCAGATTTTTGCTGAAATTGTGACCCCGGGGCTTAGGGATTTTTTCAAAAAAATATTTTCCGCAGGTTAGGTTTTCGAGGGCTGATTTCTTGTCCTGTGATAAAAAGCCTTCTGTTTCCATCGCCAAAGCTTTCAGGGGAGCCTTTGCAACCTGCTGGCACCATTTTTGAGTGAATTGCCAAAAGTCAGATTTTTGCTGAAATTGTGACCCCGGGGCTTAGGGATTTTTTCAAAAAAATATTTTCCGCCGGTTAAGTTGTTGAGGGCTGATTTCTTGTCCTGTGATAAAAAGCCTTCTGTTTCCATCGTCAAAGCTTTCAGGGGAGCATTTGCAACCGGTTGGCACCATTTTTGAGTGAATTGCCAAAAGTCAGATTTTTGCTGAAATTCAGACCCCGAGGCTTGGGGATTTTTTCAAAAAAATATTTTCCGCAGGTTAGGTTTTCGAGGGCTGATTTCTTGTCCTGTGATAAAAAGCCTTCTGTTTCCATCGCCAAAGCTTTCAGGGGAGCCTTTGCAACCTGCTGGCACCATTTTTGAGTGAATTGCCAAAAGTCAGATTTTTGCTGAAATTGTGACCCCGGGGCTTAGGGATTTTTTCAAAAAAATATTTTCCGCCGGTTAAGTTGTTGAGGGCTGATTTCTTGTCCTGTGATAAAAAGCCTTCTGTTTCCATCGCCAAACCTTTCAGGGGAGCATTTGCAACCGGTTGGCAACATTTTTGAGTGAATTGCCAAAAGTCAGATTTTTGCTGAAATTGTGACCCCGGGGCTTAGGGATTTTTTCAAAAAAATATTTTCCGCCGGTTAAGTTGTTGAGGGCTGATTTCTTGTCCTGTGATAAAAAGCCTTCTGTTTCCATCGTCAAAGCTTTCAGGGGAGCATTTGCAACCGGTTGGCACCATTTTTGAGTGAATTGCCAAAAGTCAGATTTTTGCTGAAATTCTGACCCCGGGGCTTAGGGATTTTTTCAAAAAAATATTTTCCGCAGGTTAGGTTTTCGAGGGCTGATTTCTTGTCCTGTGATAAAAAGCCTTCTGTTTCCATCGCCAAAGCTTTCAGGGGAGCCTTTGCAACCTGCTGGCACCATTTTTGAGTGAATTGCCAAAAGTCAGATTTTTGCTGAAATTGTGACCCCGGGGCTTAGGGATTTTTTCAAAAAAATATTTTCCGCCGGTTAAGTTGTTGAGGGCTGATTTCTTGTCCTGTGATAAAAAGCCTTCTGTTTCCATCGCCAAACCTATCAGGGGAGCATTTGCAACCGGTTGGCAACATTTTTGAGTGAATTGCCAAAAGTCAGATTTTTGCTGAAATTGTGACCCCGGGGCTTAGGGATTTTTTCAAAAAAATATTTCCGCCGGTTAAGTTGTTGAGGGCTGATTTCTTGTCCTGTGATAAAAAGCCTTCTGTTTCCATCGCCAAAGCTTTCAGGGGAGCATTTGCAACCGGTTAGCACCATTTTTGAGTGAATTGCCAAAAGTCAGATTTTTGCTGAAATTGTGACACCGGGGCTTAGGGATTTTTTCAAAAAAATATTTTCCGCCGGTTAAGTTGTTGAGGGCTGATTTCTTGTCCTGTGATAAAAAGCCTTCTGTTTCCATCGTCAAAGCTTTCAGGGTAGCATTTGCAACCGGTTGGCACCATTTTTGAGTGAATTGCCAAAAGTCAGATTTTTGCTGAAATTGTGACCCCGGGGCTTAGGGATTTTTTCAAAAAAATATTTTCCGCCGGTTAAGTTGTTGAGGGCTGATTTCTTGTCCTGTGATAAAAAGCCTTCTGTTTCGACTGCCAAACCTTTCAGGGGAGCATTTGCAACCGGTTGGCACCATTTTTGAGTGAATTGCCAAAAGTCAGATTTTTGCTGAAATTGTGACCCCGGGGCTTAGGGATTTTTTCAAAAAAATATTTTCCGCAGGTTAGGTTTTCGAGGGCTGATTTCTTGTCCTGTGATAAAAAGCCTTCTGTTTCCATCGCCAAAGCTTTCAGGGGAGCCTTTGCAACCTGCTGGCACCATTTTTGAGTGAATTGCCAAAAGTCAGATTTTTGCTGAAATTGTGACCCCGGGGCTTAGGGATTTTTTCAAAAAAATATTTTCCGCCGGTTAAGTTGTTGAGGGCTGATTTCTTGTCCTGTGATAAAAAGCCTTCTGTTTCCATCGTCAAAGCTTTCAGGGGAGCATTTGCAACCGGTTGGCACCATTTTTGAGTGAATTGCCAAAAGTCAGATTTTTGCTGAAATTCTGACCCCGGGGCTTAGGGATTTTTTCAAAAAAATATTTTCCGCAGGTTAGGTTTTCGAGGGCTGATTTCTTGTCCTGTGATAAAAAGCCTTCTGTTTCCATCGCCAAAGCTTTCAGGGGAGCCTTTGCAACCTGCTGGCACCATTTTTGAGTGAATTGCCAAAAGTCAGATTTTTGCTGAAATTGTGACCCCGGGGCTTAGGGATTTTTTCAAAAAAATATTTTCCGCCGGTTAAGTTGTTGAGGGCTGATTTCTTGTCCTGTGATAAAAAGCCTTCTGTTTCGACTGCCAAACCTTTCAGGGGAGCATTTGCAACCGGTTGGCACCATTTTTGAGAGAATTGCCAAAAGTCAGATTTTTGCTGAAATTGTGACCCCGGGGCTTAGGGATTTTTTCAAAAAAATATTTTCCGCAGGTTAGGTTTTCGAGGGCTGATTTCTTGTCCTGTGATAAAAAGCCTTCTGTTTCCATCGCCAAAGCTTTCAGGGGAGCCTTTGCAACCTGCTGGCACCATTTTTGAGTGAATTGCCAAAAGTCAGATTTTTGCTGAAATTGTGACCCCGGGGCTTAGGGATTTTTTCAAAAAAATATTTTCCGCCGGTTAAGTTGTTGAGGGCTGATTTCTTGTCCTGTGATAAAAAGCCTTCTGTTTCCATCGTCAAAGCTTTCAGGGGAGCATTTGCAACCGGTTGGCACCATTTTTGAGTGAATTGCCAAAAGTCAGATTTTTGCTGAAATTCAGACCCCGAGGCTTGGGGATTTTTTCAAAAAAATATTTTCCGCAGGTTAGGTTTTCGAGGGCTGATTTCTTGTCCTGTGATAAAAAGCCTTCTGTTTCCATCGCCAAAGCTTTCAGGGGAGCCTTTGCAACCTGCTGGCACCATTTTTGAGTGAATTGCCAAAAGTCAGATTTTTGCTGAAATTGTGACCCCGGGGCTTAGGGATTTTTTCAAAAAAATATTTTCCGCCGGTTAAGTTGTTGAGGGCTGATTTCTTGTCCTGTGATAAAAAGCCTTCTGTTTCCATCGCCAAACCTTTCAGGGGAGCATTTGCAACCGGTTGGCAACATTTTTGAGTGAATTGCCAAAAGTCAGATTTTTGCTGAAATTGTGACCCCGGGGCTTAGGGATTTTTTCAAAAAAATATTTTCCGCCGGTTAAGTTGTTGAGGGCTGATTTCTTGTCCTGTGATAAAAAGCCTTCTGTTTCCATCGTCAAAGCTTTCAGGGGAGCATTTGCAACCGGTTGGCACCATTTTTGAGTGAATTGCCAAAAGTCAGATTTTTGCTGAAATTCTGACCCCGGGGCTTAGGGATTTTTTCAAAAAAATATTTTCCGCAGGTTAGGTTTTCGAGGGCTGATTTCTTGTCCTGTGATAAAAAGCCTTCTGTTTCCATCGCCAAAGCTTTCAGGGGAGCCTTTGCAACCTGCTGGCACCATTTTTGAGTGAATTGCCAAAAGTCAGATTTTTGCTGAAATTGTGACCCCGGGGCTTAGGGATTTTTTCAAAAAAATATTTTCCGCCGGTTAAGTTGTTGAGGGCTGATTTCTTGTCCTGTGATAAAAAGCCTTCTGTTTCCATCGCCAAACCTATCAGGGGAGCATTTGCAACCGGTTGGCAACATTTTTGAGTGAATTGCCAAAAGTCAGATTTTTGCTGAAATTGTGACCCCGGGGCTTAGGGATTTTTTCAAAAAAATATTTCCGCCGGTTAAGTTGTTGAGGGCTGATTTCTTGTCCTGTGATAAAAAGCCTTCTGTTTCCATCGCCAAAGCTTTCAGGGGAGCATTTGCAACCGGTTAGCACCATTTTTGAGTGAATTGCCAAAAGTCAGATTTTTGCTGAAATTGTGACACCGGGGCTTAGGGATTTTTTCAAAAAAATATTTTCCGCCGGTTAAGTTGTTGAGGGCTGATTTCTTGTCCTGTGATAAAAAGCCTTCTGTTTCCATCGTCAAAGCTTTCAGGGGAGCATTTGCAACCGGTTGGCACCATTTTTGAGTGAATTGCCAAAAGTCAGATTTTTGCTGAAATTGTGACCCCGGGGCTTAGGGATTTTTTCAAAAAAATATTTTCCGCCGGTTAAGTTGTTGAGGGCTGATTTCTTGTCCTGTGATAAAAAGCCTTCTGTTTCGACTGCCAAACCTTTCAGGGGAGCATTTGCAACCGGTTGGCACCATTTTTGAGTGAATTGCCAAAAGTCAGATTTTTGCTGAAATTGTGACCCCGGGGCTTAGGGATTTTTTCAAAAAAATATTTTCCGCAGGTTAGGTTTTCGAGGGCTGATTTCTTGTCCTGTGATAAAAAGCCTTCTGTTTCCATCGCCAAAGCTTTCAGGGGAGCCTTTGCAACCTGCTGGCACCATTTTTGAGTGAATTGCCAAAAGTCAGATTTTTGCTGAAATTGTGACCCCGGGGCTTAGGGATTTTTTCAAAAAAATATTTTCCGCCGGTTAAGTTGTTGAGGGCTGATTTCTTGTCCTGTGATAAAAAGCCTTCTGTTTCCATCGTCAAAGCTTTCAGGGGAGCATTTGCAACCGGTTGGCACCATTTTTGAGTGAATTGCCAAAAGTCAGATTTTTGCTGAAATTCTGACCCCGGGGCTTAGGGATTTTTTCAAAAAAATATTTTCCGCAGGTTAGGTTTTCGAGGGCTGATTTCTTGTCCTGTGATAAAAAGCCTTCTGTTTCCATCGCCAAAGCTTTCAGGGGAGCCTTTGCAACCTGCTGGCACCATTTTTGAGTGAATTGCCAAAAGTCAGATTTTTGCTGAAATTGTGACCCCGGGGCTTAGGGATTTTTTCAAAAAAATATTTTCCGCCGGTTAAGTTGTTGAGGGCTGATTTCTTGTCCTGTGATAAAAAGCCTTCTGTTTCCATCGTCAAAGCTTTCAGGGGAGCATTTGCAACCGGTTGGCACCATTTTTGAGTGAATTGCCAAAAGTCAGATTTTTGCTGAAATTGTGACCCCGGGGCTTAGGGATTTTTTCAAAAAAATATTTTCCGCCGGTTAAGTTGTTGAGGGCTGATTTCTTGTCCTGTGATAAAAAGCCTTCTGTTTCGACTGCCAAACCTTTCAGGGGAGCATTTGCAACCGGTTGGCACCATTTTTGAGTGAATTGCCAAAAGTCAGATTTTTGCTGAAATTGTGACCCCGGGGCTTAGGGATTTTTTCAAAAAAATATTTTCCGCAGGTTAGGTTTTCGAGGGCTGATTTCTTGTCCTGTGATAAAAAGCCTTCTGTTTCCATCGCCAAAGCTTTCAGGGGAGCCTTTGCAACCTGCTGGCACCATTTTTGAGTGAATTGCCAAAAGTCAGATTTTTGCTGAAATTGTGACCCCGGGGCTTAGGGATTTTTTCAAAAAAATATTTTCCGCCGGTTAAGTTGTTGAGGGCTGATTTCTTGTCCTGTGATAAAAAGCCTTCTGTTTCCATCGTCAAAGCTTTCAGGGGAGCATTTGCAACCGGTTGGCACCATTTTTGAGTGAATTGCCAAAAGTCAGATTTTTGCTGAAATTCTGACCCCGGGGCTTAGGGATTTTTTCAAAAAAATATTTTCCGCAGGTTAGGTTTTCGAGGGCTGATTTCTTGTCCTGTGATAAAAAGCCTTCTGTTTCCATCGCCAAAGCTTTCAGGGGAGCCTTTGCAACCTGCTGGCACCATTTTTGAGTGAATTGCCAAAAGTCAGATTTTTGCTGAAATTGTGACCCCGGGGCTTAGGGATTTTTTCAAAAAAATATTTTCCGCCGGTTAAGTTGTTGAGGGCTGATTTCTTGTCCTGTGATAAAAAGCCTTCTGTTTCCATCGCCAAACCTTTCAGGGGAGCATTTGCAACCGGTTGGCAACATTTTTGAGTGAATTGCCAAAAGTCAGATTTTTGCTGAAATTGTGACCCCGGGGCTTAGGGATTTTTTCAAAAAAATATTTTCCGCCGGTTAAGTTGTTGAGGGCTGATTTCTTGTCCTGTGATAAAAAGCCTTCTGTTTCCATCGTCAAAGCTTTCAGGGGAGCATTTGCAACCGGTTGGCACCATTTTTGAGTGAATTGCCAAAAGTCAGATTTTTGCTGAAATTGTGACCCCGGGGCTTAGGGATTTTTTCAAAAAAATATTTTCCGCCGGTTAAGTTGTTGAGTGCTGATTTCTTGTCCTGTGATAAAAAGCCTTCTGTTTCGACTGCCAAACCTTTCAGGGGAGCATGTGCAACCGGTTGGCACCATTTTTGAGTGAATTGCCAAATGTCAGATTTTTGCTGAAATTGTGACCCCGGGGCTTAGGGATTTTTTCAAAAAAATATTTTCCGCAGGTTAGGTTTTCGAGGGCTGATTTCTTGTCCTGTGATAAAAAGCCTTCTGTTTCCATCGCCAAAGCTTTCAGGGGAGCCTTTGCAACCTGCTGGCACCATTTTTGAGTGAATTGCCAAAAGTCAGATTTTTGCTGAAATTGTGACCCCGGGGCTTAGGGATTTTTTCAAAAAAATATTTTCCGCCGGTTAAGTTGTTGAGGGCTGATTTCTTGTCCTGTGATAAAAAGCCTTCTGTTTCCATCGCCAAACCTTTCAGGGGAGCATTTGCAACCGGTTGGCAACATTTTTGAGTGAATTGCCAAAAGTCAGATTTTTGCTGTAATTGTGACCCCGGGGCTTAGGAATTTTTTCAAAAAAATATTTTCCGCCGGTTAAGTTGTTGAGGGCTGATTTCTTGTCCTGTGATAAAAAGCCTTCTATTTCGACTGCCAAACCTTTCAGGGGAGCATTTGCAACGTGCTGGCACCATTTTTGAGTGAATTGCCAAAAGTCAGATTTTTGCTGAAATTGTGACCCCGGGGCTTAGGGATTTTTTCAAAAAAATATTTTCCGCAGGTTAGGTTTTCGAGGGCTGATTTCTTGTCCTGTAATAAAAAGCCTTCTGTTTCCATCGCCAAAGCTTTCAGGGGAGCCTTTGTAACCTGCTGGCACCATTTTTGAGGAATTGCCAAAAGTCAGATTTTTGCTGAAATTGTGACCCCGGGGCTTAGGGATTTTTTCAAAAAAATATTTTCCGCCGGTTAAGTTGTTGAGGGCTGATTTCTTGTCCTGTGATAAAAAGCCTTCTGTTTCCATCGTCAAAGCTTTCAGGGGAGCATTTGCAACCGGTTGGCACCATTTTTGAGTGAATTGCCAAAAGTCAGATTTTTGCTGAAATTGTGACCCCGGGGCTTAGGGATTTTTTCAAAAAAATATTTTCCGCCGTTTAAGTTGTTGAGGGCTGATTTCTTGTCCTGTGATAAAAAGCCTTCTGTTTCGACTGCCAAACCTTTCAGGGGAGCATTTGCAACCGGTTGGCACCATTTTTGAGTGAATTGCCAAAATTCAGATTTTTTGCTGAAATTGTGACCCCGGGGCTTAGGGATTTTTTCAAAAAAATATTTTCCGCCGGTTAAGTTGTTGAGGGCTGATTTCTTGTCCTGTGATAAAAAGCCTTCTGTTTCCATCGCCAAAGCTTTCAGGGGAGCATTTGCAACCGGTTGGCAACATTTTTGAGTGAATTGCCAAAAGTCAGATTTTTGCTGAAATTGTGACCCTGGGGCTTAGGGATTTTTTCAAAAAAATATTTTCCGCCGGTTAAATTGTTGAGGGCTGATTTCTTGTCCTGTGATAAAAAGCCTTCTGTTTCGACTGCCAAAACTTTCAGGGGAGCATTTGCAACGTGCTGGCACCATTTTTGAGTGAATTGCCAAAAGTCAGATTTTTGCTGAAATTGTGACCCCGGGGCTTGGGGATTCTTTCAAAAAAATATTTTCCGCCGGTTAAGTTGTTGAGGGCTGATTTCTTGTCCTGTGATAAAAAGCCTTCTGTTTCGGCTGCCAAAGCTTTCAGGGGAGCCTTTGTAACCAGCTGGCACCATTTTTGAGTGAATTGCCAAAAGTCAGATTTTTGCTGAAATTGTGACCCCGGGGCTTAGGGATTTTTTCAAAAAAATATTTTCCGCCGGTTAAGTTGTTGAGGGCTGATTTCTTGTCCTGTGATAAAAAGCCTTCTGTTTCCATCGTCAAAGCTTTCAGGGGAGCATTTGCAACCGGTTGGCACCATTTTTGAGTGAATTGCCAAAAGTCAGATTTTTGCTGAAATTGTGACCCCGGGGCTTAGGGATTTTTTCAAAAAAATATTTTCCGCAGGTTGGGTTTTCGAGGGCTGATTTCTTGTCCTGTGATAAAAAGCCTTCTGTTTCGACTGCCAAAACTTTCAGCGGAGCATTTGCAACCGGTTGGCACCATTTTTGAGTGAATTGCCAAAAGTCAGATTTTTGCTGAAATTCTGACCCCTGGGCTTAGGGATTTTTTCAAAAAAAAATTTCCGCCGGTTAAGTTGTTGAGGGCTGATTTCTTGTCCTGTGATAAAAAGCCTTCTGTTTCCATCGCCAAACCTTTCAGGGGAGCATTTGCAACGTGCTGGCACCATTTTTGAGTGAATTGCCAAAAGTCAGATTTTTGCTGAAATTGTGACCCCGGGGCTTAGGGATTTTTTCAAAAAAATATTTTCCGCCGGTTAAGTTGTTGAGGGCTGATTTCTTGTCCTGTGATAAAAAGCCTTCTGTTTCGACTGCCAAACCTTTCAGGTGAGCATTTGCAACCGGTTGGCACCATTTTTGAGTGAATTGCCAAAAGTCAGATTTTTGCTGAAATTGTGACCCCAAGGCTTAGGGATTTTTTCAAAAAAATATTTTCCGCCGGTTAAGTTGTTGAGGACTGATTTCTTGTCCTGTGATAAAAATCCTGTTGTTTCGACTGCCAAAGCTTTCAGGGGAGCATTTGCAACATCCTGGCACCATTTTTGAGTGAATTGCCAAAAGTCAGATTTTTTGCTGAAATTGTGACCCCGGGGCTTAGGGATTTTTTTAAAAAAATATTTTCCGCCGGTTAAGTTGTTGAGGGCTGATTTCTTGTCCTGTGATAAAAAGCCTTCTGTTTCCATCGCCAAAGCTTTCAGGGGAGCCTTTGCACCCTGCTAGTACCATTTTTGAGTGAATTGCCAAAAGTCAGATTTTTGCTGAAATTGTGACCCCGGGGCTTAGGGATTTTTTCAAAAAAATATTTTCTGCCGGTTAAGTTGTTGAGGGCTGATTTCTTGTCCTGTGATAAAAAGCCTTCTGTTTCCATCGCCAAAGCTTTCAGGGGAGCATTTGCAACCGGTTGGCACCATTTTTGAGTGAATTGCCAAAAGTCAGATTTTTGCTGAAATTGTGACCCCGGGGCTTAGGGATTTTTTCAAAAAAATATTTTCCGCCGGTTAAGTTGTTGAGGGCTGATTTCTTGTCCTGTGATTAAAAAGCCTTCTGTTTCGACTGCCAAAGCTTTCAGGGGAGCATTTGCAACGTGCTGGCACCATTTTTGAGTGAATTGCCAAAAGTCAGATTTTTTGCTGAAATATTGACCCCGGGGCTTAGGGATTTTTTCAAAAAAATATTTTCTGCCGGTTAAGTTGTTGAGGGCTGATTTCTTGTCCTGTGATAAAAAGCCTTCTGTTTCGACTGCCAAAGCTTTCAGGGGAGCCTTTGTAACCAGCTGGCACCATTTTTGAGTGAATTGCCAAAAGTCAGATTTTTGCTGAAATTGTGACCCCGGGGCTTAGGGATTTTTTCAAAAAAATATTTTCCGCCGGTTAAGTTGTTGAGGGCTGATTTCTTGTCCTGTGATAAAAAGCCTTCTGTTTCCATCGTCAAAGCTTTCAGGGGAGCATTTGCAACCGGTTGGCACCATTTTTGAGTGAATTGCCAAAAGTCAGATTTTTGCTGAAATTGTGACCCCGGGGCTTAGGGATTTTTTCAAAAAAATATTTTCCGCCGGTTAAGTTGTTGAGGGCTGATTTCTTGTCCTGTGATAAAAAGCCTTCTGTTTCGACTGCCAAAACTTTCAGCGGAGCATTTGCAACCGGTTGGCACCATTTTTGAGTGAATTGCCAAAAGTCAGATTTTTGCTGAAATTCTGACCCCTGGGCTTAGGGATTTTTTCAAAAAAATATTTTCCGCCGGTTAAGTTGTTGAGGGCTGATTTCTTGTCCTGTGATAAAAAGCCTTATGTTTCCATCACCAAAGCTTTCAGGGGAGCATTTGCAACCGGTTGGCAACATTTTTGAGTGAATTGCCAAAAGTCAGATTTTTGCTGTAATTGTGACCCCGGGGCTTAGGGATTTTTTCAAAAAAATATTTTCCGCCGTTTAAGGTGTTGAGGGCTGATTTCTTGTCCTGTGATAAAAAGCCTTCTGTTTCGACTGCCAAACCTTTCAGGTGAGCATTTGCAACCGGTTGGCACCATTTTTGAGTGAATTGCCAAAAGTCAGATTTTTGCTGAAATTGTGACCCCGGGGCTTCGGGATTTTTTTAAAAAAATATTTTCCGCCGGTTAAGTTGTTGAGGGCTGATTTCTTGTCCTGTGATAAAAAGCCTTCTGTTTCCATCGCCAAAGCTTTCAGGGGAGCCTTTGCACCCTGCTAGTACCATTTTTGAGTGAATTGCCAAAAGTCAGATTTTTGCTGAAATTGTGACCCCGGGGCTTAGGGATTTTTTCAAAAAAATATTTTCTGCCGGTTAAGTTGTTGAGGGCTGATTTCTTGTCCTGTGATAAAAAGCCTTCTGTTTCCATCGCCAAAGCTTTCAGGGGAGCATTTGCAACCGGTTGGCACCATTTTTGAGTGAATTGCCAAAAGTCAGATTTTTGCTGAAATTGTGACCCCGGGGCTTAGGGATTTTTTCAAAAAAATATTTTCCGCCGGTTAAGTTGTTGAGGGCTGATTTCTTGTCCTGTGATAAAAAGCCTTCTGTTTCGACTGCCAAAGCTTTCAGGGGAGCATTTGCAACGTGCTGGCACCATTTTTGAGTGAATTGCCAAAAGTCAGATTTTTTGCTGAAATATTGACCCCGGGGCTTAGGGATTTTTTCAAAAAAATATTTTCTGCCGGTTAAGTTGTTGAGGGCTGATTTCTTGTCCTGTGATAAAAAGCCTTCTGTTTCCATCGCCAAAGCATTCAGGGGAGCATTTGCAACCGGTTGGCACCATTTTTGAGTGAATTGCCAAAAGTCAGATTTTTGCTGAAATTGTGACCCCGGGGCTTAGGGATTTTTTCAAAAAAATATTTTCTGCCGGTTAAGTTGTTGAGGACTGATTTCTTGTCCTGTGATAAAAAGCCTTCTGTTTCGACTGCCAAAGCTTTCAGGGGAGCATTTGCAACGTGCTGGCACCATTTTTGAGTGAATTGCCAAAAGTCAGATTTTTTGCTGAAATTGTGACCCCGGGGCTTAGGGATTTTTTCAAAAAAATATTTTCCGCCGGTTAAGTTGTTGAGGGCTGATTTCTTGTCCTGTGATAAAAAGCCTTCTGTTTCCATCGCCAAAGCTTTCAGGGGAGCATTTGCAACCGGTTGGCAACATTTTTGAGTGAATTGCCAAAAGTCAGATTTTTGCTGAAATTGTGACCCTGGGGCTTAGGGATTTTTTCAAAAAAATATTTTCCGCCGGTTAAATTGTTGAGGGCTGATTTCTTGTCCTGTGATAAAAAGCCTTCTGTTTCGACTGCCAAAGCTTTCAGGGGAGCATTTGCAACGTGCTGGCACCATTTTTGAGTGAATTGCCAAAAGTCAGATTTTTGCTGAAATTGTGACCCCGGGGCTTGGGGATTCTTTCAAAAAAATATTTTCCGCCGGTTAAGTTGTTGAGGGCTGATTTCTTGTCCTGTGATAAAAAGCCTTCTGTTTCGACTGCCAAAGCTTTCAGGGGAGCCTTTGTAACCAGCTGGCACCATTTTTGAGTGAATTGCCAAAAGTCAGATTTTTGCTGAAATTGTGACCCCGGGGCTTAGGGATTTTTTCAAAAAAATATTTTCCGCCGGTTAAGTTGTTGAGGGCTGATTTCTTGTCCTGTGATAAAAAGCCTTCTGTTTCCATCGTCAAAGCTTTCAGGGGAGCATTTGCAACCGGTTGGCACCATTTTTGAGTGAATTGCCAAAAGTCAGATTTTTGCTGAAATTGTGACCCCGGGGCTTAGGGATTTTTTCAAAAAAATATTTTCCGCAGGTTGGGTTTTCGAGGGCTGATTTCTTGTCCTGTGATAAAAAGCCTTCTGTTTCGACTGCCAAAACTTTCAGCGGAGCATTTGCAACCGGTTGGCACCATTTTTGAGTGAATTGCCAAAAGTCAGATTTTTGCTGAAATTCTGACCCCTGGGCTTAGGGATTTTTTCAAAAAAATATTTCCGCCGGTTAAGTTGTTGAGGGCTGATTTCTTGTCCTGTGATAAAAAGCCTTCTGTTTCCATCGCCAAACCTTTCAGGGGAGCATTTGCAACGTGCTGGCACCATTTTTGAGTGAATTGCCAAAAGTCAGATTTTTGCTGAAATTGTGACCCCGGGGCTTAGGGATTTTTTCAAAAAAATATTTTCCGCCGGTTAAGTTGTTGAGGGCTGATTTCTTGTCCTGTGATAAAAAGCCTTCTGTTTCGACTGCCAAACCTTTCAGGTGAGCATTTGCAACCGGTTGGCACCATTTTTGAGTGAATTGCCAAAAGTCAGATTTTTGCTGAAATTGTGACCCCAAGGCTTAGGGATTTTTTCAAAAAAATATTTTCCGCCGGTTAAGTTGTTGAGGACTGATTTCTTGTCCTGTGATAAAAATCCTGTTGTTTCGACTGCCAAAGCTTTCAGGGGAGCATTTGCAACATCCTGGCACCATTTTTGAGTGAATTGCCAAAAGTCAGATTTTTTGCTGAAATTGTGACCCCGGGGCTTAGGGATTTTTTTAAAAAAATATTTTCCGCCGGTTAAGTTGTTGAGGGCTGATTTCTTGTCCTGTGATAAAAAGCCTTCTATTTCCATCGCCAAAGCTTTCAGGGGAGCCTTTGCACCCTGCTAGTACCATTTTTGAGTGAATTGCCAAAAGTCAGATTTTTGCTGAAATTGTGACCCCGGGGCTTAGGGATTTTTTCAAAAAAATATTTTCTGCCGGTTAAGTTGTTGAGGGCTGATTTCTTGTCCTGTGATAAAAAGCCTTCTGTTTCCATCGCCAAAGCTTTCAGGGGAGCATTTGCAACCGGTTGGCACCATTTTTGAGTGAATTGCCAAAAGTCAGATTTTTGCTGAAATTGTGACCCCGGGGCTTAGGGATTTTTTCAAAAAAATATTTTCCGCCGGTTAAGTTGTTGAGGGCTGATTTCTTGTCCTGTGATAAAAAGCCTTCTGTTTCGACTGCCAAAGCTTTCAGGGGAGCATTTGCAACGTGCTGGCACCATTTTTGAGTGAATTGCCAAAAGTCAGATTTTTTGCTGAAATATTGACCCCGGGGCTTAGGGATTTTTTCAAAAAAATATTTTCTGCCGGTTAAGTTGTTGAGGGCTGATTTCTTGTCCTGTGATAAAAAGCCTTCTGTTTCGACTGCCAAAGCTTTCAGGGGAGCCTTTGTAACCAGCTGGCACCATTTTTGAGTGAATTGCCAAAAGTCAGATTTTTGCTGAAATTGTGACCCCGGGGCTTAGGGATTTTTTCAAAAAAATATTTTCCGCCGGTTAAGTTGTTGAGGGCTGATTTCTTGTCCTGTGATAAAAAGCCTTCTGTTTCCATCGTCAAAGCTTTCAGGGGAGCATTTGCAACCGGTTGGCACCATTTTTGAGTGAATTGCCAAAAGTCAGATTTTTGCTGTAATTGTGACCCCGGGGCTTAGGGATTTTTTCAAAAAAATATTTTCCGCCGTTTAAGGTGTTGAGGGCTGATTTCTTGTCCTGTGATAAAAAGCCTTCTGTTTCGACTGCCAAACCTTTCAGGTGAGCATTTGCAACCGGTTGGCACCATTTTTGAGTGAATTGCCAAAAGTCAGATTTTTGCTGAAATTGTGACCCCGGGGCTTCGGGATTTTTTAAAAAAAATATTTTCCGCCGGTTAAGTTGTTGAGGGCTGATTTCTTGTCCTGTGATAAAAAGCCTTCTGTTTCCATCGCCAAAGCTTTCAGGGGAGCCTTTGCACCCTGCTAGTACCATTTTTGAGTGAATTGCCAAAAGTCAGATTTTTGCTGAAATTGTGACCCCGGGGCTTAGGGATTTTTTCAAAAAAATATTTTCTGCCGGTTAAGTTGTTGAGGGCTGATTTCTTGTCCTGTGATAAAAAGCCTTCTGTTTCCATCGCCAAAGCTTTCAGGGGAGCATTTGCAACCGGTTGGCACCATTTTTGAGTGAATTGCCAAAAGTCAGATTTTTGCTGAAATTGTGACCCCGGGGCTTAGGGATTTTTTCAAAAAAATATTTTCCGCCGGTTAAGTTGTTGAGGGCTGATTTCTTGTCCTGTGATAAAAAGCCTTCTGTTTCGACTGCCAAAGCTTTCAGGGGAGCATTTGCAACGTGCTGGCACCATTTTTGAGTGAATTGCCAAAAGTCAGATTTTTTGCTGAAATATTGACCCCGGGGCTTAGGGATTTTTTCAAAAAAATATTTTCTGCCGGTTAAGTTGTTGAGGGCTGATTTCTTGTCCTGTGATAAAAAGCCTTCTGTTTCCATCGCCAAAGCATTCAGGGGAGCATTTGCAACCGGTTGGCACCATTTTTGAGTGAATTGCCAAAAGTCAGATTTTTGCTGAAATTGTGACCCCGGGGCTTAGGGATTTTTTCAAAAAAATATTTTCTGCCGGTTAAGTTGTTGAGGACTGATTTCTTGTCCTGTGATAAAAAGCCTTCTGTTTCGACTGCCAAAGCTTTCAGGGGAGCATTTGCAACGTGCTGGCACCATTTTTGAGTGAATTGCCAAAAGTCAGATTTTTTGCTGAAATTGTGACCCCGGGGCTTAGGGATTTTTTCAAAAAAATATTTTCTGCCGGTTAAGTTGTTGAGGGCTGATTTCTTGTCCTGTGATAAAAAGCCTTCTGTTTCCATCGCCAAAGCTTTCAGGGGAGCATTTGCAACCGGTTAGCACCATTTTTGAGTGAATTGCCAAAAGTCAGATTTTTGCTGAAATTGTGACACCGGGGCTTAGGGATTTTTTCAAAAAAATATTTTCCGCCGGTTAAGTTGTTGAGGGCTGATTTCTTGTCCTGTGATAAAAAGCCTTCTGTTTCGACTGCCAAAACTTTCAGGGGAGCATTTACAACCGGGTGGCACCATTTTTGAGTGAATTGCCAAAAGTCAGATTTTTGCTGAAATTGTAACCCCGGGGCTTAGGGGTTTTTTCAAAAAAATGTTTTCCGCCGGTTAAGTTGTTGAGGGCTGATTTCTTGTCCTGTGATAAAAAGCCTTCTGTTTCGACTGCCAAAGCTTTCAGGGGAGCATTTGCAACGTGCTGGCACCATTTTTGAGTGAATTGCCAAAAGTCAGATTTTTTGCTGAAATTGTGACCCCGGGGCTTAGGGATTTTTTCAAAAAAATATTTTCTGCCGGTTAAGTTGTTGAGGGCTGATTTCTTGTCCTGTGATAAAAAGCCTTCTGTTTCGACTGCCAAACCTTTCAGGGGAGCATTTGCAACGTGCTGGCACCATTTTTGAGTGAATTGCCAAAAGTCAGATTTTTGCTGAAATTGTGACCCCGGGGCTTAGGGATTTTTTCAAAAAAATATTTTCCGCCGGTTAAGTTGTTGAGGACTGATTTCTTGTCCTGTGATAAAAAGCCTTCTGTTTCGACTGCCAAAGCTTTCAGGGGAGCATTTGCAACCGGTTGGCACCATTTTTGAGTGAATTGCCAAAAGTCAGATTTTTGCTGAAATTGTGATCCCGGGGCTTAGGGAGTTTTTCAAAAAAATATTTTCCGCCGGTTAAGTTGTTGAGGGCTGATTTCTTGTCCTGTGATAAAAAGCCTTCTGTTTCGACTGCCAAAGCTTTCAGGGGAGCATTTGCAACGTGCTGGCACCATTTTTGAGTGAATTGCCAAAAGTCAGATTTTTTGCTGAAATTGTGACCCCGGGGCTTAGGGATTTTTTCAAAAAAATATTTTCTGCCGGTTAAGTTGTTGAGGGCTGATTTCTTGTCCTGTGATAAAAAGCCTTCTGTTTCCATCGCCAAAGCTTTCAGGGGAGCATTTGCAACCGGTTGGCACCATTTTTGAGTGAATTGCCAAAAGTCAGATTTTTGCTGAAATTGTGATCCCGGGGCTTAGGGAGTTTTTCAAAAAAATATTTTCCGCCGGTTAAGTTGTTGAGGGCTGATTTCTTGTCCTGTGATAAAAAGCCTTCTGTTTCGACTGCCAAAGCTTTCAGGGGAGCATTTGCAACGTGCTGGCACCATTTTTGAGTGAATTGCCAAAAGTCAGATTTTTTGCTGAAATTGTGACCCCGGGGCTTAGGGATTTTTTCAAAAAAATATTTTCTGCCGGTTAAGTTGTTGAGGGCTGATTTCTTGTCCTGTGATAAAAAGCCTTCTGTTTCCATCGCCAAAGCTTTCAGGGGAGCATTTGCAACCGGTTAGCACCATTTTTGAGTGAATTGCCAAAAGTCAGATTTTTGCTGAAATTGTGACACCGGGGCTTAGGGATTTTTTCAAAAAAATATTTTCCGCCGGTTAAGTTGTTGAGGGCTGATTTCTTGTCCTGTGATAAAAAGCCTTCTGTTTCGACTGCCAAAACTTTCAGGGGAGCATTTGCAACGTGCTGGCACCATTTTTGAGTGAATTGCCAAAAGTCATATTTTTGCTGAAATTGTGACCCCGGGGCTTAGGGATTTTTTCAAAAAAATATTTTCCACAGGTTAAGTTGTTGAGGGCTGATTTCTTGTCCTGTGATAAAAAGCCTTCTGTTTCCATCGCCAAATCTTTCAGGGGAGCATTTGCAACCGGTTGGCACCATTTTTGAGTGAATTGCCAAAAGTCAGATTTTTGCTGAAATTGTGACCCCGGGGCTTAGGGATTTTTTCAAAAAAATATTTTCCGCCGGTTAAGTTGTTGAGGGCTGATTTCTTGTCCTGTGATAAAAAGCCTTCTGTTTCCATCGCCAAATCTTTCAGGGGATCATTTGCAACCGGTTGGCACCATTTTTGAGTGAATTGCCAAAAGTCAGATTTTTGCTGAAATTGTGACCCCGGGGCTTAGGGATTTTTTCAAAAAAATATTTTCCGCCGGTTAAGTTGTTGAGGGCTGATTTCTTGTCCTGTGATAAAAAGCCTTCTGTTTCCATCGCCAAATCTTTCAGGGGAGCATTTGCAACCGCTTGGCACCAATTTTGAGTGAATTGCCAAAAGTCAGATTTTTGCTGAAATTGTGACCGCGGGGCTTAGGGATTTTTTCAAAAAAATATTTTCCACAGGTTAAGTTGTTGAGGGCTGATTTTTTGTCCTGTGATAAAAAGCCTTCTGTTTCCATCGCCAAATCTTTCAGGGGAGCATTTGCAACCGGTTGGCACCATTTTTGAGTGAATTGCCAAAAGTCAGATTTTTGCTGAAATTGTGACCCCGGGGCTTAGGGATTTTTTCAAAAAAATATTTTCCGCCGGTTAAGTTGTTGAGGGCTGATTTCTTGTCCTGTGATAAAAAGCCTTCTGTTTCCATCGTCAAAGCTTTCAGGGGAGCATTTGCAACCGGTTGGCACCATTTTTGAGTGAATTGATAAAAGTCAGATTTTTGCTGAAATTGTGACCCCGGGGCTTAGGGATTTTTTCAAAAAAATACTTTTCGCCGGTTAAGTTGTTGAGGGCTGATTTCTTGTCCTGTGATAAAAAGCCTTCTGTTTCGACTGCCAAACCTTTCAGGGGAGCATTTGCAACCGGTTGGCACCATTTTTGAGTGAATTGCCAAAAGTCAGATTTTTGCTGTAATTGTGACCCCGGGGCTTAGGGATTTTTTCAAAAAAATATTTTCGGCCGTTTAAGTTGTTGAGGGCTGATTTCTTGTCCTGTGATAAAAAGCCTTCTGTTTCGACTGCCAAACGTTTCAGGGGAGCATTTGCAACCGGTTGGCACCATTTTTGAGTGAATTGCCAAAAGTCAGATTTTTTGCTGAAATTGTGACCCCGGGGCTTAGGGATTTTTTTCAAAAAAATATTTTCGGCCGGTTAAGTTGTTGAGGGCTGAATTCTTGTCCTGTGATAAAAAGCCTTCTGTTTCGACTGCCAAAACTTTCAGGGGAGCATTTACAACCGGGTGGCACCATTTTTGAGTGAATTGCCAAAAGTCAGATTTTTGCTGAAATTGTGACCCCGGGGCTTAGGGATTTTTTCAAAAAAATATTTTCCGCCGGTTAAGTTGTTGAGGGCTGATTTCTTGTCCTGTGATAAAAAGCCTTCTGTTTCGACTGCCAAAGCTTTCAGGGGAGCATTTGCAACCGGTTGGCACCATTTTTGAGTGAATTGCCAAAAGTCAGATTTTTGCTGAAATTGTGACCCCGGGGCTTAGGGATATTTTCAAAAAAATATTTTCCGCCGGTTAAGTTGTTGAGGGCTGATTTCTTGTCCTGTGATAAAAAGCCTTCTGTTTCCATCGCCAAATCTTTCAGGGGAGCATTTGCAACCGCTTGGCACCAATTTTGAGTGAATTGCCAAAAGTCAGATTTTTGCTGAAATTGTGACCGCGGGGCTTAGGGATTTTTTCAAAAAAATATTTTCCACAGGTTAAGTTGTTGAGGGCTGATTTTTTGTCCTGTGATAAAAAGCCTTCTGTTTCCATCGCCAAATCTTTCAGGGGAGCATTTGCAACCGGTTGGCACCATTTTTGAGTGAATTGCCAAAAGTCAGATTTTTGCTGAAATTGTGACCCCGGGGCTTAGGGATTTTTTCAAAAAAATATTTTCCGCCGGTTAAGTTGTTGAGGGCTGATTTCTTGTCCTGTGATAAAAAGCCTTCTGTTTCCATCGTCAAAGCTTTCAGGGGAGCATTTGCAACCGGTTGGCACCATTTTTGAGTGAATTGATAAAAGTCAGATTTTTGCTGAAATTGTGACCCCGGGGCTTAGGGATTTTTTCAAAAAAATACTTTTCGCCGGTTAAGTTGTTGAGGGCTGATTTCTTGTCCTGTGATAAAAAGCCTTCTGTTTCGACTGCCAAACCTTTCAGGGGAGCATTTGCAACCGGTTGGCACCATTTTTGAGTGAATTGCCAAAAGTCAGATTTTTGCTGTAATTGTGACCCCGGGGCTTAGGGATTTTTTCAAAAAAATATTTTCGGCCGTTTAAGTTGTTGAGGGCTGATTTCTTGTCCTGTGATAAAAAGCCTTCTGTTTCGACTGCCAAACGTTTCAGGGGAGCATTTGCAACCGGTTGGCACCATTTTTGAGTGAATTGCCAAAAGTCAGATTTTTTGCTGAAATTGTGACCCCGGGGCTTAGGGATTTTTTTCAAAAAAATATTTTCGGCCGGTTAAGTTGTTGAGGGCTGAATTCTTGTCCTGTGATAAAAAGCCTTCTGTTTCGACTGCCAAAACTTTCAGGGGAGCATTTACAACCGGGTGGCACCATTTTTGAGTGAATTGCCAAAAGTCAGATTTTTGCTGAAATTGTGACCCCGGGGCTTAGGGATTTTTTCAAAAAAATATTTTCCGCCGGTTAAGTTGTTGAGGGCTGATTTCTTGTCCTGTGATAAAAAGCCTTCTGTTTCGACTGCCAAAGCTTTCAGGGGAGCATTTGCAACCGGTTGGCACCATTTTTGAGTGAATTGCCAAAAGTCAGATTTTTGCTGAAATTGTGACCCCGGGGCTTAGGGATATTTTCAAAAAAATATTTTCCGCCGGTTAAGTTGTTGAGGGCTGATTTCTTGTCCTGTGATAAAAAGCCTTCTGTTTCGACTGCCAAACCTTTCAGGGGAGCATTTGCAACCGGTTGGCACCATTTTTGAGTGAATTGCCAAAAGTCAGATTTTTGCTGAAATTGTGACCCCGGGGCTTAGGGATTTTTTCAAAAAAATATTTTCCGCAGGTTAGGTTTTCGAGGGCTGATTTCTTGTCCTGTAATAAAAAGCCTTCTGTTTCCATTGCCAAAGCTTTCAGGGGAGCCTGTGTAACCTGCTGGCACCATTTTTGAGTGAATTGCCAAAAGTCAGATTTTTGCTGAAATTGTGACCCCGGGGCTTAGGGATTTTTTCAAAAAAATATTTTCCGCAGGTTAGGTTTTTGAGGGCTGATTTCTTATCCTGTGATAAAAAGCCTTCTGTTTCCATCGCCAAAGCTTTCAGGGGAGCCTTTGTAACCTGCTGGCACCATTTTTGAGTGAATTGCCAAAAGTCAGATTTTTGCTGAAATTGTGACCCCGGGGCTTAGGGATTTTTTCAAAAAAATATTTTCCGCCGGTTAAGTTGTTGAGGGCTGATTTCTTGTCCTGTGATAAAAAGCCTTCTGTTTCGACTGCCAAACCTTTCAGGGGAGCATTTGCAACCGGTTGGCACCATTTTTGAGTGAATTGCCAAAAGTCAGATTTTTGCTGAAATTGTGACCCCGGGGCTTAGGGATTTTTTCAAAAAAATATTTTCCGCAGGTTAGGTTTTCGAGGGCTGATTTCTTGTCCTGTGATAAAAAGCCTTCTGTTTCCATCGCCAAAGCTTTCAGGGGAGCCTTTGCAACCTGCTGGCACCATTTTTGAGTGAATTGCCAAAAGTCAGATTTTTGCTGAAATTGTGACCCCGGGGCTTAGGGATTTTTTCAAAAAAATATTTTCCGCCGGTTAAGTTGTTGAGGGCTGAATTCTTGTCCTGTGATAAAAAGCCTTCTGTTTCGACTGCCAAAACTTTCAGGGGAGCATTTACAACCGGGTGGCACCATTTTTGAGTGAATTGCCAAAAGTCAGATTTTTGCTGAAATTGTGACCCCGGGGCTTAGGGATTTTTTCAAAAAAATATTTTCCGCCGGTTAAGTTGTTGAGGGCTGATTTCTTGTCCTGTGATAAAAAGCCTTCTGTTTCGACTGCCAAAGCTTTCAGGGGAGCATTTGCAACCGGTTGGCACCATTTTTGAGTGAATTGCCAAAAGTCAGATTTTTGCTGAAATTGTGACCCCGGGGCTTAGGGATATTTTCAAAAAAATATTTTCCGCCGGTTAAGTTGTTGAGGGCTGATTTCTTGTCCTGTGATAAAAAGCCTTCTGTTTCCATCGCCAAATCTTTCAGGGGAGCATTTGCAACCGCTTGGCACCAATTTTGAGTGAATTGCCAAAAGTCAGATTTTTGCTGAAATTGTGACCGCGGGGCTTAGGGATTTTTTCAAAAAAATATTTTCCACAGGTTAAGTTGTTGAGGGCTGATTTTTTGTCCTGTGATAAAAAGCCTTCTGTTTCCATCGCCAAATCTTTCAGGGGAGCATTTGCAACCGGTTGGCACCATTTTTGAGTGAATTGCCAAAAGTCAGATTTTTGCTGAAATTGTGACCCCGGGGCTTAGGGATTTTTTCAAAAAAATATTTTCCGCCGGTTAAGTTGTTGAGGGCTGATTTCTTGTCCTGTGATAAAAAGCCTTCTGTTTCCATCGTCAAAGCTTTCAGGGGAGCATTTGCAACCGGTTGGCACCATTTTTGAGTGAATTGATAAAAGTCAGATTTTTGCTGAAATTGTGACCCCGGGGCTTAGGGATTTTTTCAAAAAAATACTTTTCGCCGGTTAAGTTGTTGAGGGCTGATTTCTTGTCCTGTGATAAAAAGCCTTCTGTTTCGACTGCCAAACCTTTCAGGGGAGCATTTGCAACCGGTTGGCACCATTTTTGAGTGAATTGCCAAAAGTCAGATTTTTGCTGTAATTGTGACCCCGGGGCTTAGGGATTTTTTCAAAAAAATATTTTCGGCCGTTTAAGTTGTTGAGGGCTGATTTCTTGTCCTGTGATAAAAAGCCTTCTGTTTCGACTGCCAAACGTTTCAGGGGAGCATTTGCAACCGGTTGGCACCATTTTTGAGTGAATTGCCAAAAGTCAGATTTTTTGCTGAAATTGTGACCCCGGGGCTTAGGGATTTTTTTCAAAAAAATATTTTCGGCCGGTTAAGTTGTTGAGGGCTGAATTCTTGTCCTGTGATAAAAAGCCTTCTGTTTCGACTGCCAAAACTTTCAGGGGAGCATTTACAACCGGGTGGCACCATTTTTGAGTGAATTGCCAAAAGTCAGATTTTTGCTGAAATTGTGACCCCGGGGCTTAGGGATTTTTTCAAAAAAATATTTTCCGCCGGTTAAGTTGTTGAGGGCTGATTTCTTGTCCTGTGATAAAAAGCCTTCTGTTTCGACTGCCAAAGCTTTCAGGGGAGCATTTGCAACCGGTTGGCACCATTTTTGAGTGAATTGCCAAAAGTCAGATTTTTGCTGAAATTGTGACCCCGGGGCTTAGGGATATTTTCAAAAAAATATTTTCCGCCGGTTAAGTTGTTGAGGGCTGATTTCTTGTCCTGTGATAAAAAGCCTTCTGTTTCGACTGCCAAACCTTTCAGGGGAGCATTTGCAACCGGTTGGCACCATTTTTGAGTGAATTGCCAAAAGTCAGATTTTTGCTGAAATTGTGACCCCGGGGCTTAGGGATTTTTTCAAAAAAATATTTTCCGCAGGTTAGGTTTTCGAGGGCTGATTTCTTGTCCTGTAATAAAAAGCCTTCTGTTTCCATTGCCAAAGCTTTCAGGGGAGCCTGTGTAACCTGCTGGCACCATTTTTGAGTGAATTGCCAAAAGTCAGATTTTTGCTGAAATTGTGACCCCGGGGCTTAGGGATTTTTTCAAAAAAATATTTTCCGCAGGTTAGGTTTTTGAGGGCTGATTTCTTATCCTGTGATAAAAAGCCTTCTGTTTCCATCGCCAAAGCTTTCAGGGGAGCCTTTGTAACCTGCTGGCACCATTTTTGAGTGAATTGCCAAAAGTCAGATTTTTGCTGAAATTGTGACCCCGGGGCTTAGGGATTTTTTCAAAAAAATATTTTCCGCCGGTTAAGTTGTTGAGGGCTGATTTCTTGTCCTGTGATAAAAAGCCTTCTGTTTCGACTGCCAAACCTTTCAGGGGAGCATTTGCAACCGGTTGGCACCATTTTTGAGTGAATTGCCAAAAGTCAGATTTTTGCTGAAATTGTGACCCCGGGGCTTAGGGATTTTTTCAAAAAAATATTTTCCGCAGGTTAGGTTTTCGAGGGCTGATTTCTTGTCCTGTGATAAAAAGCCTTCTGTTTCCATCGCCAAAGCTTTCAGGGGAGCCTTTGCAACCTGCTGGCACCATTTTTGAGTGAATTGCCAAAAGTCAGATTTTTGCTGAAATTGTGACCCCGGGGCTTAGGGATTTTTTCAAAAAAATATTTTCCGCCGGTTAAGTTGTTGAGGGCTGATTTCTTGTCCTGTGATAAAAAGCCTTCTGTTTCGACTGCCAAACCTTTCAGGGGAGCATTTGCAACCGGTTGGCAACATTTTTCAGTGAATTGCCAAAAGTCAGATTTTTGCTGTAATTGTGACCCCGGGGCTTAGGGATTTTTTCAAAAAAATATTTTCGGCCGTTTAAGTTGTTGAGGGCTGATTTCTTGTCCTGTGATAAAAAGCCTTCTGTTTCGACTGCCAAACGTTTCAGGGGAGCATTTGCAACCGGTTGGCACCATTTTTGAGTGAATTGCCAAAAGTCAGATTTTTTGCTGAAATTGTGACCCCGGGGCTTAGGGATTTTTTCAAAAAAATATTTTCGGCCGGTTAAGTTGTTGAGGGCTGATTTCTTGTCCTGTGATAAAAAGCCTTCTGTTTCGACTGCCAAAACTTTCAGGGGAGCATTTACAACCGGGTGGCACCATTTTTGAGTGAATTGCCAAAAGTCAGATTTTTGCTGAAATTGTGACCCCGGGGCTTAGGGATATTTTCAAAAAAATATTTTCCGCCGGTTAAGTTGTTGAGGGCTGATTTCTTGTCCTGTGATAAAAAGCCTTCTGTTTCGACTGCCAAAGCTTTCAGGGGAGCATTTGCAACCGGTTGGCACCATTTTTGAGTGAATTGCCAAAAGTCAGATTTTTGCTGAAATTGTGACCCCGGGGCTTAGGGATATTTTCAAAAAAATATTTTCCGCCGGTTAAGTTGTTGAGGGCTGATTTCTTGTCCTGTGATAAAAAGCCTTCTGTTTCGACTGCCAAACCTTTCAGGGGAGCATTTGCAACCGGTTGGCACCATTTTTGAATGAATGGCCAAAAGTCAGATTTTTGCTGAAATTGTGACCCCGGGGCTTAGGGATTTTTTCAAAAAAATATTTTCCGCAGGTTAGGTTTTCGAGGGCTGATTTCTTGTCCTGTAATAAAAAGCCTTCTGTTTCCATTGCCAAAGCTTTCAGGGGTGCCTGTGTAACCTGCTGGCACCATTTTTGAGTGAATTGCCAAAAGTCAGATTTTTGCTGAAATTGTGACCCCGGGGCTTAGGGATTTTTTCAAAAAAATATTTTCGGCCGGTTAAGTTGTTGAGGGCTGATTTCTTGTCCTGTGATAAAAAGCCTTCTGTTTCCATCCTCAAAGCTTTCAGGGGAGCATTTGCAACCGGTTGGCACCATTTTTGAGTGAATTGCCAAAAGTCAGATTTTTGCTGAAATTGTGACCCCGGGGCTTAGGGATTTTTTCAAAAAAATATTTTCCGCAGGTTGGGTTTTCGAGGGCTGATTTCTTGTCCTGTGATAAAAAGCCTTCTGTTTCGACTGCCAAACCTTTCAGGGGAGCATTTGCAACCGGTTGGCACCATTTTTGAGTGAATTGCCAAAAGTCAGATTTTTGCTGAAATTGTGACCCCGGGGCTTAGGGATTTTTTCAAAAAAATATTTTCCGCAGGTTAGGTTTTTGAGGGCTGATTTCTTGTCCTGTGATAAAAAGCCTTCTGTTTCCATCGCCAAAGCTTTCAGGGGAGCCTTTGCAACCTGCTGGCATCATTTTTGAGTGTATTGCCAAAAGTCAGATTTTTGCTGAAATTGTGACCCCGGGGCTTAGGGATTTTTTCAAAAAAATATTTTCCGCAGGTTAGGTTTTCGGGGGCTGATTTCTTGTCCTGTAATAAAAAGCCTTCTGTTTCCATCGCCAAAGCTTTCAGGGGAGCCTTTGTAACCTGCTGGCACCATTTTTGAGTGAATTGCCAAAAGTCAGATTTTTGCTGAAATTGTGACCCCGGGGCTTAGGGATTTTTTCAAAAAAATATTTTCCGCCGGTTAAGTTGTTGAGGGCTGATTTCTTGTCCTGTGATAAAAAGCCTTCTGTTTCGACTGCCAAACCTTTCAGGGGAGCATTTGCAACCGGTTGGCACCATTTTTGAGTGAATTGCCAAAAGTCAGATTTTTGCTGAAATTGTGACCCCCGGGGTTAGGGATTTTTTCAAAAAATTATTTTCCGCCGGTTAAGTTGTTGAGGGCTGATTTCATGTCCGGTGATAACCAGCCTTCTGTTTCGACTGCCAAACCTTTCAGGGGAGCATTTGCAATCGGTTGGCACCATTTTTGAGTGAATTGCCAAAAGTCAGATTTTTGCTGAAATTGTGACCCCGGGGCTTAGGGATTTTTTCAAAAAAATATTTTCTGCAGGTTAGGTTTTCGAGGGCTTATTTCTTGTCCGGTGATAAAAAGCCTTCTCTTTCCATCGCCAAAGATTTCAGGGGAGCCTTTGCCACCTGCTAGCAGCATTTTTGAGTGAATTGCCAAAAGTCAGATTTTTGCTGAAATTGTGACCCCGGGGCTTAGGGATTTTTTTAAAAAAAAAATTCCGCCGGTTAAGTTGTTGAGGGCTGATTTCTTGTCCTGTGATAAAAAGCCTTCTGTTTCGACTGCCAAACCTTTCAGGGGAGCATTTGCAACGTGCTGGCACCATTTTTGAGTGAATTGCCAAAAGTCAGATTTTTGCTGAAATTGTGACCCCGGGGCTTAGGGATTTTTTGAAAAAAATATTTTCCGCCGGTTAAGTTGTTCAGGGCTGATTTCTTGTCCTGTCATAAAAAGCCTTCTGTTTCGACTGCCAAACCTTTCAGGGGAGCATTTGCAACGTGCTGGCACCATTTTTGAGTGAATTGCCAAAAGTCAGATTTTTGCTGAAATTGTGACCCCGGGGCTTAGGGATTTTTTCAAAAAAATATTTTCCGCCGGTCAAGTTGTTGAGGGCTGATTTCTTGTCCTGTGATAAAAAGCCGTCTGTTTCCATCACCAAACCTTTCCGGGGAGCATTTGCAACTGGTTGGCACCATTTTTGAGTGAATGGCCAAAAGTCAGATTTTTGCTGAAATTGTGACCCCGGGGCTTAGGGATTTTTTCAAAAAAATATTTTCTGCAGGTTAGGTTTTCGAGGGCTTATTTCTTGTCCTGTGATAAAAAGCCTTCTGTTTCCATCACCAAAGATTTCAGGGGAGCCTTTGCCACCTGCTAGCAGCATTTTTGAGTGAATTGCCAAAAGTCAGATTTTTGCTGAAATTGTGACCCCAGGGCTTAGGGATTTTTTCAAAAAAATATTTTCCGCCGGTTAGGTTTTCTAGGGCTTATTTCTTGTCCTGTGATAAAAAGCCTTCTGTTTCCATCACCAAACCTTTCCGGGGAGCATTTGCAACTGGTTGGCACCATTTTTGAGTGAATGGCCAAAAGTCAGATTTTTGCTGAAATTGTGACCCCGGGGCTTAGGGATTTTTAAAAAAAAATATTTTCCGCAGGTTAGGTTTTCTAGGGCTTATTTCTTGTCCTGTGATAAAAAGGCTTCTGTTTCCATCGCCAAAGATTTCAGGGGAGCCTTTGCCACCTGCTAGCAGCATTTTGAGTGAATTGCCAAAAGTCAGATTTTTGCTGAAATTGTGACCCCGGGGCTTAGGGATTTGTTTAAAAAAAAATTCCGCCGGTTAAGTTGTTGAGGGCTGATTTCTTGTCCTGTGATAAAAAGCCTTCTGTTTCGACTGCCAAACCTTTCAGGGGAGCATTTGCAACGTGCTGGCACCATTTTTGAGTGAATTGCCAAAAGTCAGATTCTTGCTGAAATTGTGACCCCAGGGCTTAGGGATTTTTTCAAAAAAATATTTTCGGCCGTTTAAGTTGTTGAGGGCTGATTTCTTGTCCTGTGATAAAAAGCCTTCTGTTTCGACTGCCAAACGTTTCAGGGGAGCATTTGCAACCGGTTGGCACCATTTTTGAGTGAATTGCCAAAAGTCAGATTTTTTGCTGAAATTGTGACCCCGGGGCTTAGGGATTTTTTCAAAAAAATATTTTCGGCCGGTTAAGTTGTTGAGGGCTGATTTCTTGTCCTGTGATAAAAAGCCTTCTGTTTCGACTGCCAAAACTTTCAGGGGAGCATTTACAACCGGGTGGCACCATTTTTGAGTGAATTGCCAAAAGTCAGATTTTTGCTGAAATTGTGACCCCGGGGCTTAGGGATTTTTTCAAAAAAATATTTTCCGCCGGTTAAGTTGTTGAGGGCTGATTTCTTGTCCTGTGATAAAAAGCCTTCTGTTTCGACTGCCAAAGCTTTCAGGGGAGCATTTGCAACCGGTTGGCACCATTTTTGAGTGAATTGCCAAAAGTCAGATTTTTGCTGTAATTGTGACCCCGGGGCTTAGGGATTTTTTCAAAAAAATATTTTCGGCCGTTTAAGTTGTTGAGGGCTGATTTCTTGTCCTGTGATAAAAAGCCTTCTGTTTCGACTGCCAAACGTTTCAGGGGAGCATTTGCAACCGGTTGGCAGCATTTTTGAGTGAATTGCCAAAAGTCAGATTTTTTGCTGAAATTGTGACCCCGGGGCTTAGGGATTTTTTCAAAAAAATATTTTCGGCCGGTTAAGTTGTTGAGGGCTGATTTCTTGTCCTGTGATAAAAAGCCTTCTGTTTCGACTGCCAAAACTTTCAGGGGAGCATTTACAACCGGGTGGCACCATTTTTGAGTGAATTGCCAAAAGTCAGATTTTTGCTGAAATTGTGACCCCGGGGCTTAGGGATTTTTTCAAAAAAATATTTTCCGCCGGTTAAGTTGTTGAGGGCTGATTTCTTGTCCTGTGATAAAAAGCCTTCTGTTTCGACTGCCAAAGCTTTCAGGGGAGCATTTGCAACCGGTTGGCACCATTTTTGAGTGAATTGCCAAAAGTCAGATTTTTGCTGAAATTGTGACCCCGGGGCTTAGGGATTTTTTCAAAAAAATATTTTCCGCAGGTTAGGTTTTCGAGGGCTGATTTCTTGTCCTGTAATAAAAAGCCTTCTGTTTCCATTGCCAAAGCTTTCAGGGGTGCCTGTGTAACCTGCTGGCACCATTTTTGAGTGAATTGCCAAAAGTCAGATTTTTGCTGAAATTGTGACCCCGGGGCTTAGGGATTTTTTCAAAAAAATATTTTCCGCCGGTTAAGTTGTTGAGGGCTGATTTCTTGTCCTGTGATAAAAAGCCTTCTGTTTCCATCGTCAAAGCTTTCAGGGGAGCATTTGCAACCGGTTGGCACCATTTTTGAGAGAATTGCCAAAAGTCAGATTTTTGCTGAAATTGTGACCCCGGGGCTTAGGGATTTTTTCAAAAAAATATTTTCCGCAGGTTGGGTTTTCGAGGGCTGATTTCTTGTCCTGTGATAAAAAGCCTTCTGTTTCGACTTCCAAACCTTTCAGGGGAGCATTTGCAACCGGTTGGCACCATTTTTGAGGGAATTGCCAAAAGTCAGATTTTTGCTGAAATTGTGACCCCGGGGCTTAGGGATTTTTTCAAAAAAATATTTTCTGCAGGTTAGGTTTTCGAGGGCTTATTTCTTGTCCGGTGATAAAAAGCCTTCTCTTTCCATCGCCAAAGATTTCAGGGGAGCCTTTGCCACCTGCTAGCAGCATTTTTGAGTGAATTGCCAAAAGTCAGATTTTTGCTGAAATTGTGACCCCGGGGCTTAGGGATTTTTTTTAAAAAAAAATTCCGCCGGTTAAGTTGTTGAGGGCTGATTTCTTGTCCTGTGATAAAAAGCCTTCTGTTTCGACTGCCAAACCTTTCAGGGGAGCATTTGCAACGTGCTGGCACCATTTTTGAGTGAATTGCCAAAAGTCAGATTTTTGCTGAAATTGTGACCCCGGGGCTTAGGGATTTTTTGAAAAAAATATTTTCCGCCGGTTAAGTTGTTCAGGGCTGATTTCTTGTCCTGTCATAAAAAGCCTTCTGTTTCGACTGCCAAACCTTTCAGGGGAGCATTTGCAACGTGCTGGCACCATTTTTGAGTGAATTGCCAAAAGTCAGATTTTTGCTGAAATTGTGACCCCGGGGCTTAGGGATTTTTTCAAAAAAATATTTTCCGCCGGTCAAGTTGTTGAGGGCTGATTTCTTGTCCTGTGATAAAAAGCCGTCTGTTTCCATCACCAAACCTTTCCGGAGAGCATTTGCAACTGGTTGGCACCATTTTTGAGTGAATGGCCAAAAGTCAGATTTTTGCTGAAATTGTGACCCCGGGGCTTAGGGATTTTTTCAAAAAAATATTTTCTGCAGGTTAGGTTTTCGAGGGCTTATTTCTTGTCCTGTGATAAAAAGCCTTCTGTTTCCATCACCAAAGATTTCAGGGGAGCCTTTGCCACCTGCTAGCAGCATTTTTGAGTGAATTGCCAAAAGTCAGATTTTTGCTGAAATTGTGACCCCAGGGCTTAGGGATTTTTTCAAAAAAATATTTTCCGCCGGTTAGGTTTTCTAGGGCTTATTTCTTGTCCTGTGATAAAAAGCCTTCTGTTTCCATCACCAAACCTTTCCGGGGAGCATTTGCAACTGGTTGGCACCATTTTTGAGTGAATGGCCAAAAGTCAGATTTTTGCTGAAATTGTGACCCCGGGGCTTAGGGATTTTTAAAAAAAAATATTTTCCGCAGGTTAGGTTTTCTAGGGCTTATTTCTTGTCCTGTGATAAAAAGCCTTCTGTTTCCATCGCCAAAGATTTCAGGGGAGCCTTTGCCACCTGCTAGCAGCATTTTGAGTGAATTGCCAAAAGTCAGATTTTTGCTGAAATTGTGACCCCGGGGCTTAGGGATTTGTTTAAAAAAAAATTCCGCCGGTTAAGTTGTTGAGGGCTGATTTCTTGTCCTGTGATAAAAAGCCTTCTGTTTCGACTGCCAAACCTTTCAGGGGAGCATTTGCAACGTGCTGGCACCATTTTTGAGTGAATTGCCAAAAGTCAGATTCTTGCTGAAATTGTGACCCCAGGGCTTAGGGATTTTTTCAAAAAAATATTTTCGGCCGTTTAAGTTGTTGAGGGCTGATTTCTTGTCCTGTGATAAAAAGCCTTCTGTTTCGACTGCCAAACGTTTCAGGGGAGCATTTGCAACCGGTTGGCACCATTTTTGAGTGAATTGCCAAAAGTCAGATTTTTTGCTGAAATTGTGACCCCGGGGCTTAGGGATTTTTTCAAAAAAATATTTTCGGCCGGTTAAGTTGTTGAGGGCTGATTTCTTGTCCTGTGATAAAAAGCCTTCTGTTTCGACTGCCAAAACTTTCAGGGGAGCATTTACAACCGGGTGGCACCATTTTTGAGTGAATTGCCAAAAGTCAGATTTTTGCTGAAATTGTGACCCCGGGGCTTAGGGATTTTTTCAAAAAAATATTTTCCGCCGGTTAAGTTGTTGAGGGCTGATTTCTTGTCCTGTGATAAAAAGCCTTCTGTTTCGACTTCCAAACCTTTCAGGGGAGCATTTGCAACCGGTTGGCACCATTTTTGAGGGAATTGCCAAAAGTCAGATTTTTGCTGAAATTGTGACCCCGGGGCTTAGGGATTTTTTCAAAAAAATATTTTCCGCAGGTTAGGTTTTTGAGGGCTGATTTCTTGTCCTGTGATAAAAAGCCTTCTGTTTCCATCGCCAAAGCTTTCAGGGGAGCTTTTGCAACCTGCTGGCATCATTTTTGAGTGAATTGCCAAAAGTCAGATTTTTGCTGAAATTGTGACCCTGGGGCTTAGGGATTTTTTCAAAAAAATATTTTCCGCAGGTTAGGTTTTCGGGGGCTGATTTCTTGTCCTGTAATAAAAAGCCTTCTGTTTCCATCGCCAAAGCTTTCAGGGGAGCCTTTGTAACCTGCTGGCACCATTTTTGAGTGAATTGCCAAAAGTCAGATTTTTGCTGAAATTGTGACCCTGGGGCTTAGGGATTTTTTCAAAAAAATATTTTCCGCCGGTTAAGTTGTTGAGGGCTGATTTCTTGTCCTGTGATAAAAAGCCTTCTGTTTCGACTGCCAAACCTTTCAGGGGAGCATTTGCAACCGGTTGGCACAATTTTTGAGTGAATTGCCAAAAGTCAGATTTTTGCTGAAATTATGACCCCCGGGGTTAGGGATTTTTTCAAAAAAATATTTTCCGCCGGTTAAGTTGTTGAGGGCTGATTTCTTGTCCTGTGATAAAAAGCCTTCTGTTTCCATCGTCAAAGCTTTCAGGGGAGCATTTGCAACCGGTTGGCACCATTTTTGAGTGAATTGCCAAAAGTCAGATTTTTGCTGAAATTGTGACCCCGGGGCTTAGGGATTTTTTCAAAAAAATATTTTCCGCAGGTTGGGTTTTCGAGGGCTGATTTCTTGTCCTGTGATAAAAAGCCTTCTGTTTCGAGTGCCAAACCTTTCAGGGGAGCATTTGCAACCGGTTGGCACCATTTTTGAGTGAATTGCCAAAAGTCAGATTTTTGCTGAAATTGTGACCCCGGGGCTTAGGGATTTTTTCAAAAAAATATTTTCCGCAGGTTAGGTTTTTGAGGGCTGATTTCTTGTCCTGTGATAAAAAGCCTTCTGTTTCCATCGCCAAAGCTTTCAGGGGAGCCTTTGCAACCTGCTGGCATCATTTTTGAGTGAATTGCCAAAAGTCAGATTCTTGCTGAAATTGTGACCCCGGGGCTTAGGGATTTTTTCAAAAAAATATTTTCCGCAGGTTAGGTTTTCGGGGGCTGATTTCTTGTCCTGTAATAAAAAGCCTTCTGTTTCCATCGCCAAAGCTTTCAGGGGAGCCTTTGTAACCTGCTGGCACCATTTTTGAGTGAATTGCCAAAAGTCAGATTTTTGCTGAAATTGTGACCCCGGGGCTTAGGGATTTTTTCAAAAAAATATTTTCCGCCGGTTAAGTTGTTGAGGGCTGATTTCTTGTCCTGTGATAAAAAGCCTTCTGTTTCGACTGCCAAACCTTTCAGGGGAGCATTTGCAACCGGTTGGCACAATTTTTGAGTGAATTGCCAAAAGTCAGATTTTTGCTGAAATTATGACCCCCGGGGTTAGGGATTTTTTCAAAAAAATATTTTCCGCCGGTTAAGTTGTTGAGGGCTGATTTCATGTCCGGTGATAACCAGCCTTCTGTTTCGACTGCCAAACCTTTCAGGGGAGCATTTGCAATCGGTTGGCACCATTTTTGAGTGAATTGCCAAAAGTCAGATTTTTGCTGAAATTGTGACCCCGGGGCTTAGGGATTTTTTCAAAAAAATATTTTCCGCAGGTTAGGTTTTCGAGGGCTGATTTCTTGTCCTGTAATAAAAAGCCTTCTGTTTCCATCGCCAAAGCTTTCAGGGGAGCCTTTGTAACCTGCTGGCACCATTTTTGAGTCAATTGCCAAAAGTCAGATTTTTGCTGAAATTGTGACCCCGGGGCTTGGGGATTTTTTCAAAAAAATATTTTCCGCCGGTTAAGTTGTTGAGGGCTGATTTCTTGTCCTGTGATAAAAAGCCTTCTGTTTCCATCGTCAAAGCTTTCAGGGGAGCATTTGCAACCGGTTGGCACCATTTTTGAGTGAATTGCCAAAAGTCAGATTTTTGCTGAAATTGTGACCCCGGGGCTTAGGGATTTTTTCAAAAAAATATTTTCCGCCGTTTAAGTTGTTGAGGGCTGATTTCTTGTCCTGTGATAAAAAGCCTTCTGTTTCGACTGCCAAACCTTTCAGGGGAGCATTTGCAACCGGTTGGCACCATTTTTGAGTGAATTGCCAAAATTCAGATTTTTTGCTGAAATTGTGACCCCGGGGCTTAGGGATTTTTTCAAAAAAATATTTTCCGCCGGTTAAGTTGTTGAGGGCTGATTTCTTGTCCTGTGATAAAAAGCCTTCTGTTTCCATCGCCAAAGCTTTCAGGGGAGCATTTGCAACCGGTTGGCAACATTTTTGAGTGAATTGCCAAAAGTCAGATTTTTGCTGAAATTGTGACCCTGGGGCTTAGGGATTTTTTCAAAAAAATATTTTCCGCCGGTTAAGTTGTTGAGGGCTGATTTCTTGTCCTGTGATAAAAAGCCTTCTGTTTCGACTGCCAAAACTTTCGGGGGAGCATTTGCAACGTGCTGGCACCATTTTTGAGTGAATTGCCAAAAGTCAGATTTTTGCTGAAATTGTGACCCCGGGGCTTAGGGATTCTTTCAAAAAAATATTTTCCGCCGGTTAAGTTGTTGAGGGCTGATTTCTTGTCCTGTGATAAAAAGCCTTCTGTTTCGACTGCCAAAACTTTCAGGGAAGCATTTGCAACGTGCTGGCACCATTTTTGAGTGAATTGCCAAAAGTCAGATTTTTGCTGAAATTGTGACCCCGGGGCTTAGGGATTTTTTCAAAAAAATATTTTCCGCCGGTTAAGTTGTTGAGGGCTGATTTCTTGTCCTGTGATAAAAAGCCTTCTGTTTCGACTGCCAAAGCTTTCAGGGGAGCATTTGCAACCGGTTGGCACCATTTTTGAGTGAATTGCCAAAAGTCAGATTTTTGCTGAAATTGTGACCCCGGGGCTTAGGGATTTTTTCAAAAAAATATTTTCCGCAGGTTAGGTTTTCGAGGGCTGATTTCTTGTCCTGTAATAAAAAGCCTTCTGTTTCCATTGCCAAAGCTTTCAGGGGTGCCTGTGTAACCTGCTGGCACCATTTTTGAGTGAATTGCCAAAAGTCAGATTTTTGCTGAAATTGTGACCCCGGGGCTTAGGGATTTTTTCAAAAAAATATTTTCCGCCGGTTAAGTTGTTGAGGGCTGATTTCTTGTCCTGTGATAAAAAGGCTTCTGTTTCCATCGTCAAAGCTTTCAGGGGAGCATTTGCAACCGGTTGGCACCATTTTTGAGTGAATTGCCAAAAGTCAGATTTTTGCTGAAATTGTGACCCCGGGGCTTAGGGATTTTTTCAAAAAAATATTTTCCGCAGGTTGGGTTTTCGAGGGCTGATTTCTTGTCCTGTGATAAAAAGCCTTCTGTTTCGACTTCCAAACCTTTCAGGGGAGCATTTGCAACCGGTTGGCACCATTTTTGAGGGAATTGCCAAAAGTCAGATTTTTGCTGAAATTGTGACCCCGGGGCTTAGGGATTTTTTCAAAAAAATATTTTCCGCAGGTTAGGTTTTCGGGGGCTGATTTCTTGTCCTGTAATAAAAAGCCTTCTGTTTCCATCGCCAAAGCTTTCAGGGGAGCCTTTGTAACCTGCTGGCACCATTTTTGAGTGAATTGCCAAAAGTCAGATTTTTGCTGAAATTGTGACCCTGGGGCTTAGGGATTTTTTCAAAAAAATATTTTCCGCCGGTTAAGTTGTTGAGGGCTGATTTCTTGTCCTGTGATAAAAAGCCTTCTGTTTCGACTGCCAAACCTTTCAGGGGAGCATTTGCAACCGGTTGGCACAATTTTTGAGTGAATTGCCAAAAGTCAGATTTTTGCTGAAATTATGACCCCCGGGGTTAGGGATTTTTTCAAAAAAATATTTTCCGCCGGTTAAGTTGTTGAGGGCTGATTTCTTGTCCTGTGATAAAAAGCCTTCTGTTTCCATCGTCAAAGCTTTCAGGGGAGCATTTGCAACCGGTTGGCACCATTTTTGAGTGAATTGCCAAAAGTCAGATTTTTGCTGAAATTGTGACCCCGGGGCTTAGGGATTTTTTCAAAAAAATATTTTCCGCAGGTTGGGTTTTCGAGGGCTGATTTCTTGTCCTGTGATAAAAAGCCTTCTGTTTCGACTGCCAAACCTTTCAGGGGAGCATTTGCAACCGGTTGGCACCATTTTTGAGTGAATTGCCAAAAGTCAGATTTTTGCTGAAATTGTGACCCCGGGGCTTAGGGATTTTTTCAAAAAAATATTTTCCGCAGGTTAGGTTTTTGAGGGCTGATTTCTTGTCCTGTGATAAAAAGCCTTCTGTTTCCATCGCCAAAGCTTTCAGGGGAGCCTTTGCAACCTGCTGGCATCATTTTTGAGTGAATTGCCAAAAGTCAGATTCTTGCTGAAATTGTGACCCCGGGGCTTAGGGATTTTTTCAAAAAAATATTTTCCGCAGGTTAGGTTTTCGGGGGCTGATTTCTTGTCCTGTAATAAAAAGCCTTCTGTTTCCATCGCCAAAGCTTTCAGGGGAGCCTTTGTAACCTGCTGGCACCATTTTTGAGTGAATTGCCAAAAGTCAGATTTTTGCTGAAATTGTGACCCCGGGGCTTAGGGATTTTTTCAAAAAAATATTTTCCGCCGGTTAAGTTGTTGAGGGCTGATTTCTTGTCCTGTGATAAAAAGCCTTCTGTTTCGACTGCCAAACCTTTCAGGGGAGCATTTGCAACCGGTTGGCACAATTTTTGAGTGAATTGCCAAAAGTCAGATTTTTGCTGAAATTATGACCCCCGGGGTTAGGGATTTTTTCAAAAAAATATTTTCCGCCGGTTAAGTTGTTGAGGGCTGATTTCATGTCCGGTGATAACCAGCCTTCTGTTTCGACTGCCAAACCTTTCAGGGGAGCATTTGCAATCGGTTGGCACCATTTTTGAGTGAATTGCCAAAAGTCAGATTTTTGCTGAAATTGTGACCCCGGGGCTTAGGGATTTTTTCAAAAAAATATTTTCCGCAGGTTAGGTTTTCGAGGGCTGATTTCTTGTCCTGTAATAAAAAGCCTTCTGTTTCCATCGCCAAAGCTTTCAGGGGAGCCTTTGTAACCTGCTGGCACCATTTTTGAGTCAATTGCCAAAAGTCAGATTTTTGCTGAAATTGTGACCCCGGGGCTTGGGGATTTTTTCAAAAAAATATTTTCCGCCGGTTAAGTTGTTGAGGGCTGATTTCTTGTCCTGTGATAAAAAGCCTTCTGTTTCCATCGTCAAAGCTTTCAGGGGAGCATTTGCAACCGGTTGGCACCATTTTTGAGTGAATTGCCAAAAGTCAGATTTTTGCTGAAATTGTGACCCCGGGGCTTAGGGATTTTTTCAAAAAAATATTTTCCGCCGTTTAAGTTGTTGAGGGCTGATTTCTTGTCCTGTGATAAAAAGCCTTCTGTTTCGACTGCCAAACCTTTCAGGGGAGCATTTGCAACCGGTTGGCACCATTTTTGAGTGAATTGCCAAAATTCAGATTTTTTGCTGAAATTGTGACCCCGGGGCTTAGGGATTTTTTCAAAAAAATATTTTCCGCCGGTTAAGTTGTTGAGGGCTGATTTCTTGTCCTGTGATAAAAAGCCTTCTGTTTCCATCGCCAAAGCTTTCAGGGGAGCATTTGCAACCGGTTGGCAACATTTTTGAGTGAATTGCCAAAAGTCAGATTTTTGCTGAAATTGTGACCCTGGGGCTTAGGGATTTTTTCAAAAAAATATTTTCCGCCGGTTAAGTTGTTGAGGGCTGATTTCTTGTCCTGTGATAAAAAGCCTTCTGTTTCGACTGCCAAAACTTTCGGGGGAGCATTTGCAACGTGCTGGCACCATTTTTGAGTGAATTGCCAAAAGTCAGATTTTTGCTGAAATTGTGACCCCGGGGCTTAGGGATTCTTTCAAAAAAATATTTTCCGCCGGTTAAGTTGTTGAGGGCTGATTTCTTGTCCTGTGATAAAAAGCCTTCTGTTTCGACTGCCAAAACTTTCAGGGAAGCATTTGCAACGTGCTGGCACCATTTTTGAGTGAATTGCCAAAAGTCAGATTTTTGCTGAAATTGTGACCCCGGGGCTTAGGGATTTTTTCAAAAAAATATTTTCCGCCGGTTAAGTTGTTGAGGGCTGATTTCTTGTCCTGTGATAAAAAGCCTTCTGTTTCCATCGCCAAAGCTTTCAGGGGAGCATTTGCAACCGGTTGGCAACATTTTTGAGTGAATTGCCAAAAGTCAGATTTTTGCTGAAATTGTGACCCTGGGGCTTAGGGATTTTTTCAAAAAAATATTTTCCGCCGGTTAAGTTGTTGAGGGCTGATTTCTTGTCCTGTGATAAAAAGCCTTCTGTTTCGACTGCCAAAACTTTCGGGGGAGCATTTGCAACGTGCTGGCACCATTTTTGAGTGAATTGCCAAAAGTCAGATTTTTGCTGAAATTGTGACCCCGGGGCTTAGGGATTTTTTCAAAAAAATATTTTCCGCCGGTTAAGTTGTTGAGGGCTGATTTCTTGTCCTGTGATAAAAAGCCTTCTGTTTCCATCGCCAAAGCTTTCAGGGGAGCATTTGCAACCGGTTGGCAACATTTTTGAGTGAATTGCCAAAAGTCAGATTTTTGCTGAAATTGTGACCCCGGGGCTTAGGGATTTTTTCAAAAAAATATTTTCCGCCGGTTAAGTTGTTGAGGGCTGATTTCTTGTCCTGTGATAAAAAGCCTTCTGTTTCCATCGTCAAAGCTTTCAGCGGAGCATTTGCAACGTGCAGGCACCATTTTTGAGTGAATTGCCAAAAGTCAGATTTTTGCTGAAATTGTGACCCCGGGGCTTAGGGATTCTTTCAAAAAAATATTTTCTGCCGGTTAAGTTGTTGAGGGCTGATTTCTTGTCCTGTGATAAAAAGCCTTCTGTTTCGACTGCCAAACCTTTCAGGGGAGCCTTTGCAACCTGCTGGCACCATTTTTGAGTGAATTGCCAAAAGTCAGATTTTTGCTGAAATTGTGACCCCGGGGCTTAGGGATTTTTTCAAAAAAATATTTTCCGCCGGTTAAGTTGTTGAGGGCTGATTTCTTGTCCTGTGATAAAAAGCCTTCTGTTTCCATCGCCAAACCTTTCAGGGGAGCATTTGCAACCGGTTGGCAACATTTTTGAGTGAATTGCCAAAAGTCAGATTTTTGCTGTAATTGTGACCCCGGGGCTTAGGAATTTTTTCAAAAAAATATTTTCCGCCGGTTAAGTTGTTGAGGGCTGATTTCTTGTCCTGTGATAAAAAGCCTTCTATTTCGACTGCCAAAACTTTCAGGGGAGCATTTGCAACGTGCTGGCACCATTTTTGAGTGAATTGCCAAAAGTCAGATTTTTGCTGAAATTGTGACCCCGGGGCTTAGGGATTTTTTCAAAAAAATATTTTCCGCAGGTTAGGTTTTCGAGGGCTGATTTCTTGTCCTGTGATAAAAAGCCTTCTGTTTCCATCGCCAAAGCTTTCAGGGGAGCATTTGCAACCGGTTGGCAACATTTTTGAGTGAATTGCCAAAAGTCAGATTTTTGCTGAAATTGTGACCCTGGGGCTTAGGGATTTTTTCAAAAAAATATTTTCCGCCGGTTAAGTTGTTGAGGGCTGATTTCTTGTCCTGTGATAAAAAGCCTTCTGTTTCGACTGCCAAAACTTTCAGGGGAGCATTTGCAACGTGCTGGCACCATTTTTGAGTGAATTGCCAAAAGTCAGATTTTTGCTGAAATTGTGACCCCGGGGCTTAGGCATTCTTTCAAAAAAATATTTTCCGCCGGTTAAGTTGTTGAGGGCTGATTTCTTGTCCTGTGATAAAAAGCCTTCTGTTTCGACTGCCAAACCTTTCAGGGGAGCATTTGCAACGTGCTGGCACCATTTTTGAGTGAATTGCCAAAAGTCAGATTTTTGCTGAAATTGTGACCCCGGGGCTTAGGGATTTTTTCAAAAAAATATTTTCTGCTGGTTAAGTTGTTGAGGGCTGATTTCTTGTCCTGTGATAAAAAGCCTTCTGTTTCCATCGTCAAAGCTTTCAGGGGAGCATTTGCAACCGGTTGGCACCATTTTTGAGTGAATTGCCAAAAGTCAGTTTTTTGCTGAAATTGTGACCCCGGGGCTTAGGGATTTTTTCAAAAAAATATTTTCCGCAGGTTAGGTTTTCGAGGGCTGATTTCTTGTCCAGTGATAAAAAGCCTTTTGTTTCCATCGCCAAAGCTTTCAGGGGAGCATTTGCAACCTGCTGGCACCATTTTTGAGTGAATTGCGAAAAGTCAGATTTTTGCTGAAATTGTGACCCCGGGGCTTAGGGATTTTTTCAAAAAAATATTTTCCGCCGGTTAAGTTGTTGAGGGCTGATTTCTTGTCCTGTGATAAAAAGCCTTCTGTTTCCATCGCCAAACCTTTCAGGGGAGCATTTGCAACCGGTTGGCAACATTTTTGAGTGAATTGCCAAAAGTCAGATTTTTGCTGAAATTGTGACCCCGGGGCTTAGGGATTTTTTCAAAAAAATATTTTCCGCCGGTTAAGTTGTTGAGGGCTGATTTCTTGTCCTGTGATAAAAAGCCTTCTGTTTCCATCGTCAAAGCTTTCAGGGGAGCATTTGCAACGTGCTGGCACCATTTTTGAGTGAATTGCCAAAAGTCAGATTTTTGCTGAAATTGTGACCCCGGGGCTTAGGGATTCTTTCAAAAAAATATTTTCCGCCGGTTAAGTTGTTGAGGGCTGATTTCTTGTCCTGTGATAAAAAGCCTTCTGTTTCGACTGCCAAAACTTTCAGGGGAGCATTTGCAACCTGCTGGCACCATTTTTGAGTGAATTGCCAAAAGTCAGATTTTTGCTGAAATTGTGACCCCGGGGCTTAGGGATTTTTTCAAAAAAATATTTTCCGCCGGTTAAGTTGTTGAGGGCTGATTTCTTGTCCTGTGATAAAAAGCCTTCTGTTTCCATCGCCAAACCTTTCAGGGGAGCATTTGCAACCGGTTGGCAACATTTTTGAGTGAATTGCCAAAAGTCAGATTTTTGCTGAAATTGTGACCCCGGGGCTTAGGGATTTTTTCAAAAAAATATTTTCCGCCGGTTAAGTTGTTGAGGGCTGATTTCTTGTCCTGTGATAAAAAGCCTTCTGTTTCCATCGTCAAAGCTTTCAGGGGAGCATTTGCAACGTGCTGGCACCATTTTTGAGTGAATTGCCAAAAGTCAGATTTTTGCTGAAATTGTGACCCCGGGGCTTAGGGATTTTTTCAAAAAAATATTTTCCGCCGGTTAAGTTGTTGAGGGCTGATTTCTTGTCCTGTGATAAAAAGCCTTCTGTTTCGACTGCCAAACCTTTCAGGGGAGCATTTGCAACCGGTTGGCACCATTTTTGAGTGAATTGCCAAAAGTCAGATTTTGCTGAAATTGTGACCCCGGGGCTTAGGGATTTTTTCAAAAAAATATTTTCCGCAGGTTAGGTTTTCGAGGGCTGATTTCTTGTCCTGTAATAAAAAGCCTTCTGTTTCCATCGCCAAAGCTTTCAGGGGAGCCTTTGTAACCTGCTGGCACCATTTTTGAGTGAACTGCCAAAAGTCAGATTTTTGCTGAAATTGTGACCCCGGGGCTTAGGGATTTTTTCAAAAAAATATTTTCCGCCGGTTAAGTTGTTGAGGGCTGATTTCTTGTCCTGTGATAAAAAGCCTTCTGTTTCCATCGTCAAAGCTTTCAGGGGAGCATTTGCAACCGGTTGGCACCATTTTTGAGTGAATTGCCAAAAGTCAGATTTTTGCTGAAATTGTGACCCCGGGGCTTAGGGATTTTTTCAAAAAAATATTTTCCGCAGGTTGGGTTTTCGAGGGCTGATTTCTTCTCCTGTGATAAAAAGCCTTCTGTTTCGACTGCCAAACCTTTCAGGGGAGCATTTGCAACCGGTTGGCACCATTTTTGAGTGAATTGCCAAAAGTCAGATTTTTGCTGAAATTCTGACCCCGGGGCTTAGGGATTTTTTCAAAAAAATATTTTCCGCAGGTTAGGTTTTCGAGGGCTGATTTCTTGTCCTGTGATAAAAAGCCTTCTGTTTCCATCGCCAAAGCTTTCAGGGGAGCCTTTGCAACCTGCTGGCACCATTTTTGAGTGAATTGCCAAAAGTCAGATTTTTGCTGAAATTGTGACCCCGGGGCTTAGGGATTTTTTCAAAAAAATATTTTCCGCCGGTTAAGTTGTTGAGGGCTGATTTCTTGTCCTGTGATAAAAAGCCTTTTGTTCCGCCTTCCAAACCTTTCAGGGGAGCCTTTTCAACCGGTTGGCAACATTTTTGAGTGAATTGCCAAAAGTCAGATTTTTGCTGAAATTGTGACCCTGGGGCTTAGGGATTTTTTCAAAAAAATATTTTCCGCTGGTTAAGTTGTTGAGGGCTGATTTCTTGTCCTGTGATAAAAAGCCTTCTGTTTCGACTGCCAAAACTTTCAGGGGAGCATTTGCAACGTGCTGGCACCATTTTTGAGTGAATTGCCAAAAGTCAGATTTTTGCTGAAATTGTGACCCCGGGGCTTAGGGATTTTTTCAAAAAAATATTTTCCGCCGGTTAAGTTGTTGAGGGCTGATTTCTTGTCCTGTGATGAAAAGCCTTCTGTTTCCATCGTCAAAGCTTTCAGGGGAGCATTTGCAACGTGCTGGCACCATTTTTGAGTGAATTGCCAAAAGTCAGATTTTTGCTGAAATTGTGACCCCGGGGCTTAGGGATTTTTTCAAAAAAATATTTTCCGCCGGTTAAGTTGTTGAGGACTGATTTCTTGTCCTGTGATAAAAAGCCTTCTGTTTCCATCGCCAAATCTTTCAGGGGAGCATTTGCAACCGGTTGGCACCAATTTTGAGTGAATTGCCAAAAGTCAGATTTTTGCTGAAATTGTGACCGCGGGGCTTAGGGATTTTTTCAAAAAAATATTTTCCACAGGTTAAGTTGTTGAGGGCTGATTTCTTGTCCTGTGATAAAAAGCCTTCTGTTTCCATCGCCAAATCTTTCAGGGGAGCATTTGCAACCGGTTGGCACCATTTTTGAGTGAATTGCCAAAAGTCAGATTTTTGCTGAAATTGTGACCCCGGGGCTTAGGGATTTTTTCAAAAAAATATTTTCCGCCGGTTAAGTTGTTGAGGGCTGATTTCTTGTCCTGTGATAAAAAGCCTTCTGTTTCCATCGTCAAAGCTTTCAGCGGAGCATTTGCAACGTGCTGGCACCATTTTTGAGTGAATTGCCAAAAGTCAGATTTTTGCTGAAATTGTGACCCCGGGGCTTAGGGATTTTTTCAAAAAAATATTTTCCGCCGGTTAAGTTGTTGAGGGCTAATTTCTTGTCCTGTGATAAAAAGCCTTCTGTTTCGACTGCCAAAACTTTCAGGGGAGCATTTGCAACGTGCTGGCACCATTTTTGAGTGAATTGCCAAAAGTCAAATTTTTGCTGAAATTGTGACCCCGGGGCGTAGGGATTTTTTCAAAAAAATATTTTCCGCCGGTTAAGTTGTTGAGGGCTGATTTCTTGTCCTGTGATAAAAAGCCTTCTGTTTCGAATGCCAAACCTTTCAGGGGAGCATTTGCAACCGGTTGGCACCATTTTTGAGTGAATTGCCAAAAGTCAGATTTTTGCTGAAATTGTGACCCCGGGGCTTAGGGATTTTTTCAAAAAAATATTTTCCGCCGGTTAAGTTGTTGAGGGCTGATTTCTTGTCCTGTGATAAAAAGCCTTCTGTTTCCATTGTCAAAGCTTTCAGGGGAGCATTTGCAACGTGCTGGCAAGATTTTTGAGTGAATTGCCAAAAGTCAGATTTTTGCTGAAATTGTGACCCCGGGGCTTAGGGATTTTTTCAAAAAAATATTTTCCACTGGTTAAGTTGTTGAGGGCTGATTTCTTGTCCTGTGATAAAAAGCCTTCTGTTTCGACTGCCAAACCTTTCAGGGGAGCATTTGCAACGTGCTGGCACCATTTTTGAGTGAATTGCCAAAAGTCAGATTTTTGCTGAAATGGTGACCCCGGGGCTTAGGGATTTTTTCAAAAAAATATTTTCCGCCGGTTACGTTGTTGAGGGCTGATTTCTTGTCCTGTGATAAAAAGCCATCTGTTTCGACTGCCAAACCTTTCAGGGGAGCATTTGCAACGTGCTGGCACCATTTTTGAGTGAATTGCCAAAAGTCAGAGTTTTGCTGAAATTGTGACCCCGGGGCTTAGGGATTTTTTCAAAAAAATATTTTCCGCCGGTTAAGTTGTTGAGGGCTGATTTCTTGTCCTGTGATAAAAAGCCTTCTGTATGGATCGCCAAAGCTTTCAGGGGAGCCTTTGCAACCTGTTACCACCATTTTTGAGTGAATTGCCAAAAGTCAGATTTTTGCTGAAATTGTGACCCCGGGGCTTAGGGATTTTTTCAAAAAAATATTTTCCGCCGGTTAAGTTGTTGAGGGCTGATTTCTTGTCCTGTGATAAAAAGCCTTCTGTTTCCATCGTCAAAGCTTTCAGCGGAGCATTTGCAACGTGCTGGCACCATTTTTGAGTGAATTGCCAAAAGTCAAATTTTTGCTGAAATTGTGACCCCGGGGCGTAGGGATTTTTTCAAAAAAATATTTTCCGCCGGTTAAGTTGTTGAGGGCTGATTTCTTGTCCTGTGATAAAAAGCCTTCTGTTTCGACTGCCAAACCTTTCAGGGGAGCATTTGCAACCGGTTGGCACCATTTTTGAGTGAATTGCCAAAAGTCAGATTTTTGCTGAAATTGTGACCCCGGGGCTTAGGGATTTTTTCAAAAAAATATTTTCCGCCGGTTAAGTTGTTGAGGGCTGATTTCTTGTCCTGTGATAAAAAGCCTTCTGTTTCGACTGCCAAAACTTTCAGGGGAGCATTTGCAACGTGCTGGCACCATTTTTGAGTGAATTGCCAAAAGTCAGATTTTTGCTGAAATTGTGACCCCGGGGCTTAGGGATTTTTTCAAAAAAATATTTTCCGCCGGTTAAGTTGTTGAGGGCTGATTTCTTGTCCTGTGATAAAAAGCCTTCTGTTTCGACTGCCAAACCTTTCAGGGGAGCATTTGCAACGTGCTGGCACCATTTTTGAGTGAATTGCCAAAAGTCAGATTTTTGCTGAAATGGTGACCCCGGGGCTTAGGGATTTTTTCAAAAAAATATTTTCCGCCGGTTAAGTTGTTGAGGGCTGATTTCTTGTCCTGTGATAAAAAGCCTTCTGTTTCGACTGCCAAACCTTTCAGGGGAGCATTTGCAACGTGCTGGCACCATTTTTGAGTGAATTGCCAAAAGTCAGAGTTTTGCTGAAATTGTGACCCCGGGGCTTAGGGATTTTTTCAAAAAAATGTTTTCCGCCGGTTAAGTTGTTGAGGGCTGATTTCTTGTCCTGTGATAAAAAGCCTTCTGTATGGATCGCCAAAGCTTTCAGGGGAGCCTTTGCAACCTGTTACCACCATTTTTGAGTGAATTGCCAAAAGTCAGATTTTTGCTAAAATTGTGACCCCGGGGCTTAGGGATTTTTTCAAAAAAATATTTTCCACCGGTTAAGTTGTTGAGGACTGATTTCTTGTCCTGTGATAAAAAGCCTTCTTTTTCCATCGCCAAATCTTTCAGGGGAGCATTTGTAACCGGTTGGCACCAATTTTGAGTGAATTGCCAAAAATCAGATTTTTGCTGAAATTGTGACCCCGGGTCTTAGGGATTTTTTCAAAAAAATATTTTCCGCCGGTTAAGTTGTTGAGGGCTGATTTCTTGTCCTGTGATAAAATGCCTTCTGTTTCCATCGTCAAAGCTTTCAGGGGAGCATTTGCAACGTGCTGGCACCATTTTTGAGTGAATTGCCAAAAGTCAGATTTTTGCTGAAATTGTGACCCCGGGTCTTAGGGATTTTTTCAAAAAAATATTTTCCGCTGGTTAAGTTGTTGAGGGCTGATTTCTTGTCCTGTGATAAAAAGCCTTCTGTTTCCATCGTCAAATCTTTCAGGGGAGCATTTGCAACGTGCTGGCACCATTTTTGAGTGAATTGCCAAAAGTCAGATTTTTGCTGAAATTGTGACCCCGGGGCTTAGGGATTTTTTCAAAAAAATATTTTCCGCCGGTTAAGTTGTTGAGGGCTGATTTCTTGTCCTGTGATAAAAAGCCTTCTGTTTCGAATGCCAAACCTTTCAGGGGAGCATTTGCAACGTGCTGGCACCATTTTTGAGTGAATTGCCAAAAGTCAGATTTTTGCTGAAATGGTGACCCCGGGGCTTAGGGATTTTTTCAAAAAAATATTTTCCGCCGGTTAAGTTGTTGAGGGCTGATTTCTTGTCCTGTGATAAAAAGCCTTCTGTTTCGACTGCCAAACCTTTCAGGGGAGCATTTGCAACGTGCTGGCACCATTTTTGAGTGAATTGCCAAAAGTCAGAGTTTTGCTGAAATTGTGACCCCGGGGCTTAGGGATTTTTTCAAAAAAATGTTTTCCGCCGGTTAAGTTGTTGAGGGCTGATTTCTTGTCCTGTGATAAAAAGCCTTCTGTATGGATCGCCAAAGCTTTCAGGGGAGCCTTTGCAACCTGTTACCACCATTTTTGAGTGAATTGCCAAAAGTCAGATTTTTGCTGAAATTGTGACCCCGGGGCTTAGGGATTTTTTCAAAAAAATATTTTCCACCGGTTAAGTTGTTGAGGACTGATTTCTTGTCCTGTGATAAAAAGCCTTCTTTTTCCATCGCCAAATCTTTCAGGGGAGCATTTGTAACCGGTTGGCACCAATTTTGAGTGAATTGCCAAAAGTCAGATTTTTGCTGAAATTGTGACCCCGGGTCTTAGGGATTTTTTCAAAAAAATATTTTCCGCCGGTTAAGTTGTTGAGGGCTGATTTCTTGTCCTGTGATAAAATGCCTTCTGTTTCCATCGTCAAAGCTTTCAGGGGAGCATTTGCAACGTGCTGGCACCATTTTTGAGTGAATTGCCAAAAGTCAGATTTTTGCTGAAATTGTGACCCCGGGTCTTAGGGATTTTTTCAAAAAAATATTTTCCGCTGGTTAAGTTGTTGAGGGCTGATTTCTTGTCCTGTGATAAAAAGCCTTCTGTTTCCATCGTCAAATCTTTCAGGGGAGCATTTGCAACGTGCTGGCACCATTTTTGAGTGAATTGCCAAAAGTCAGATTTTTGCTGAAATTGTGACCCCGGGGCTTAGGGATTTTTTCATAAAAATATTTTCCGCCGGTTAAGTTGTTGAGGACTGATTTCTTGTCCTGTGATAAAAAGCCTTCTGTTTCCATCGCCAAATCTTTCAGGGGAGCATTTGCAACCGGTTGGCACCAATTTTGAGTGAATTGCCAAAAGTCAGATTTTTGCTGAAATTGTGACCGCGGGGCTTAGGGATTTTTTCAAAAAAATATTTTCCACAGGTTAAGTTGTTGAGGGCTGATTTCTTGTCCTGTGATAAAAAGCCTTCTGTTTCCATCGTCAAATCTTTCAGGGGAGCATTTGCAACCGGTTGGCACCATTTTTGAGTGAATTGCCAAAAGTCAGATTTTTGCTGAAATTGTGACCCCGGGGCTTAGGGATTTTTTCAAAAAAATATTTTCCGCCGGTTAAGTTGTTGAGGGCTGATTTCTTGTCCTGTGATAAAAAGCCTTCTGTTTCCATCGTCAAAGCTTTCAGCGGAGCATTTGCAACGTGCTGGCACCATTTTTGAGTGAATTGCCAAAAGTCAGATTTTTGCTGAAATTGTGACCCCGGGGCTTAGGGATTTTTTCAAAAAAATATTTTCCGCCGGTTAAGTTGTTGAGGGCTGATTTCTTGTCCTGTGATAAAAAGCCTTCTGTTTCGACTGCCAAACCTTTCAGGGGAGCATTTGCAACCGGTTGGCACCATTTTTGAGTGAATTGCCAAAAGTCAGATTTTTGCTGAAATTGTGACCCCGGGGCTTAGGGATTTTTTCAAAAAAATATTTTCCGCCGGTTAAGTTGTTGAGGGCTGATTTCTTGTCCTGTGATAAAAAGCCTTCTGTTTCCATTGTCAAAGCTTTCAGGGGAGCATTTGCAACGTGCTGGCACCATTTTTGAGTGAATTGCCAAAAGTCAGATTTTTGCTGAAATTGTGACCCCGGGGCTCAGGGATTTTTTCAAAAAAATATTTTCCGCCGGTTAAGTTGTTGAGGGCTGATTTCTTGTCCTGTGATAAAAAGCCTTCTGTTTCGACTGCCAAACCTTTCAGGGGAGCATTTGCAACGTGCTGGCACCGTTTTTGAGTGAATTGCCAAAAGTCAGATTTTTGCTGAAATTGTGACCCCGGGGCTTAGGGATTTTTTCAAAAAAATATTTTCCGCCGGTTAAGTTGTTGAGGGCTGATTTCTTGTCCTGTGATAAAAAGCCTTCTGTATGGATCGCCAAAGCTTTCAGGGGAGCCTTTGCAACCTGTTACCACCATTTTTGAGTGAATTGCCAAAAGTCAGATTTTTGCTGAAATTGTGACCCCGGGGCTTAGGGATTTTTTCAAAAAAATATTTTCCGCCGGTTAAGTTGTTGAGGGCTGATTTCTTGTCCTGTGATAAAAAGCCTTCTGTTTCCATCGTCAAAGCTTTCAGGGGAGCATTTGCAACGTGCTGGCACCATTTTTGAGTGAATTGCCAAAAGTCAGATTTTTGCTGAAATTGTGACCCCGGGTCTTAGGGATTTTTTCAAAAAAATATTTTCCGCCGGTTAAGTTGTTGAGGACTGATTTCTTGTCCTGTGATAAAAAGCCTTCTGTTTCCATCGCCAAATCTTTCAGGGGAGCATTTGCAACCGGTTGGCACCAATTTTGAGTGAATTGCCAAAAGTCAGATTTTTGCTGAAATTGTGACCGCGGGGCTTAGGGATTTTTTCAAAAAAATATTTTCCACAGGTTAAGTTGTTGAGGGCTGATTTCTTGTCCTGTGATAAAAAGCCTTCTGTTTCCATCGCCAAATCTTTCAGGGGAGCATTTGCAACCGGTTGGCACCATTTTTGAGTGAATTGCCAAAAGTCAGATTTTTGCTGAAATTGTGACCCCGGGGCTTAGGGATTTTTTCAAAAAAATATTTTCCGCCGGTTAAGTTGTTGAGGGCTGATTTCTTGTCCTGTGATAAAAAGCCTTCTGTTTCCATCGCCAAAGCTTTCAGGGGAGCATTTGCAACGTGCTGGCACCATTTTTGAGTGAATTGCCAAAAGTCAGATTTTTGCTGAAATTGTGACCGCGGGGCTTAGGGATTTTTTCAAAAAAATATTTTCCACAGGTTAAGTTGTTGAGGGCTGATTTCTTGTCCTGTGATAAAAAGCCTTCTGTTTCCATCGCCAAATCTTTCAGGGGAGCATTTGCAACCGGTTGGCACCATTTTTGAGTGAATTGCCAAAAGTCAGATTTTTGCTGAAATTGTGACCCCGGGGCTTAGGGATTTTTTCAAAAAAATATTTTCCGCCGGTTAAGTTGTTGAGGGCTGATTTCTTGTCCTGTGATAAAAAGCCTTCTGTTTCGACTGCCAAAACTTTCAGGGGAGCATTTGCAACGTGCTGGCACCATTTTTGAGTGAATTGCCAAAAGTCAGATTTTTGCTGAAATTGTGACCCCGGGGCTTAGGGATTTTTTCAAAAAAATATTTTCCGCCGGTTAAGTTGTTGAGGGCTGATTTCTTGTCCTGTGATAAAAAGCCTTCTGTTTCGACTGCCAAAACTTTCAGGGGAGCATTTGCAACGTGCTGGCACCATTTTTGAGTGAATTGCCAAAAGTCAGATTTTTGCTGAAATTGTGACCCCGGGGCTTAGGGATTTTTTCAAAAAAATATTTTCCGCCGGTTAAGTTGTTGAGGGCTGATTTCTTGTCCTGTGATAAAAAGCCTTCTGTTTCGAATGCCAAAACTTTCCGGGGAGCATTTGCAACGTGCTGGCACCATTTTTGAGTGAATTGCCAAAAGTCAGAGTTTTGCTGAAATTGTGACCCCGGGGCTTAGGGATTTTTTCAAAAAAATATTTTCCGCCGGTTAAGTTGTTGAGGGCTGATTTCTTGTCCTGTGATAAAAAGCCTTCTGTATGGATCGCCAAAGCTTTCAGGGGAGCCTTTGCAACCTGTTACCACCATTTTTGAGTGAATTGCCAAAAGTCAGATTTTTGCTGAAATTGTGACCCCGGGGCTTAGGGATTTTTTCAAAAAAATATTTTCCGCCGGTAAAGTTGTTGAGGACTGATTTCTTGTCCTGTCATAAAAAGCCTTCTGTTTCCATCGCCAAATCTTTCAGGGGAGCATTTGCAACCGGTTGGCACCAATTTTGAGTGAATTGCCAAAAGTCAGATTTTTGATGAAATTGTGACCCCGGGGCTTAGGGATTTTTTCAAAAAAATATTTTCCGCCGGTTAAGTTGCTGAGGGCTGATTTCTTGTCCTGTGATGAAAAGCCTTCTGTTTCGACTGCCAAAACTTTCAGGGGAGCATTTGCAACGTGCTGGCACCATTTTTGAGTGAATTGCCAAAAGTCAGATTTTTGCTGAAATTGTGACCCCGGGGCTTAGGGATTTTTTCAAAAAAATATTTTCCGCCGGTTAAGTTGTTGAGGACTGATTTCTTGTCCTGTGATAAAAAGCCTTCTGTTTCGAATGCCAAAACTTTCCGGGGAGCATTTGCAACGTGCTGGCACCATTTTTGAGTGAATTGCCAAAAGTCAGAGTTTTGCTGAAATTGTGACCCCGGGGCTTAGGGATTTTTTCAAAAAAATATTTTCCGCCGGTTAAGTTGTTGAGGGCTGATTTCTTGTCCTGTGATAAAAAGCCTTCTGTATGGATCGCCACAGCTTTAAGGGGAGCCTTTGCAACCTGTTACCACCATTTTTGAGTGAATTGCCAAAAGTCAGATTTTTGCTGAAATTGTGACCCCGGGGCTTAGGGATTTTTTCAAAAAAATATTTTCTGCCGGTTAAGTTGTTGAGGACTGATTTCTTGTCCTGTCATAAAAAGCCTTCTGTTTCCATCGCCAAATCTTTCAGGGGAGCATTTGCAACCGGTTGGCACCAATTTTGAGTGAATTGTCAAAAGTCAGATTTTTGATGAAATTGTGACCGCGGGGCTTAGGGATTTTTTCAAAAAAATATTTTCCACAGGTTAAGTTGTTGAGGGCTGATTTCTTGTCCTGGTATAAAAAGCCTTCTGTTTCCATTGCCAAATCTTTCAGGGGAGCATTTGCAACCGGTTGGCACCATTTTTGAGTGAATTGCCAAAAGTCAGATTTTTGCTGAAATTGTGACCCCGGGGCTTAGGGATTTTTTCAAAAAAATATTTTCCGCCGGTTAAGTTGTTGAGGGCTGATTTCTTGTCCTGTGATAAAAAGCCTTCTGTTTCCATCGTCAAAGCTTTCAGGGGAGCATTTGCAACGTGCTGGCACCATTTTTGAGTGAATTGCCAAAAGTCAGATTTTTGCTGAAATTGTGACCCCGGGTCTTAGGGATTTTTTCAAAAAAATATTTTCCGCCGGTTAAGTTGTTGAGGGCTGATTTCTTGTCCTGTGATAAAAAGCCTTCTGTTTCGACTGCCAAAACTTTCAGGGGAGCATTTGCAACGTGCTGGCACCATTTTTGAGTGAATTGCCAAAAGTCAGATTTTTGCTGAAATTGTGACCCCGGGTCTTAGGGATTTTTTCAAAAAAATATTTTCCGCCGGTTAAGTTGTTGAGGACTGATTTCTTGTCCTGTGATAAAAAGCCTTCTGTTTCCATCGCCAAATCTTTCAGGGGAGCATTTGCAACCGGTTGGCACCAATTTTGAGTGAATTGCCAAAAGTCAGATTTTTGCTGAAATTGTGACCGCGGGGCTTAGGGATTTTTTCAAAAAAATATTTTCCACAGGTTAAGTTGTTGAGGGCTGATTTCTTGTCCTGTGATAAAAAGCCTTGTGTTTTCATCGCCAAATCTTTCAGGGGAGCATTTGCAACCGGTTGGCACCATTTTTGAGTGAATTGCCAAAAGTCAGATTTTTGCTGAAATTGTGACCCCGGGGCTTAGGGATTTTTTCAAAAAAATATTTTCCACAGGTTAAGTTGTTGAGGGCTGATTTCTTGTCCTGTGATAAAAAGCCTTGTGTTTTCATCGCCAAATCTTTCAGGGGAGCATTTGCAACCGGTTGGCACCATTTTTGAGTGAATTGCCAAAAGTCAGATTTTTGCTGAAATTGTGACCCCGGGGCTTAGGGATTTTTTCAAAAAAATATTTTCCGCCGGTTAAGTTGTTGAGGACTGATTTCTTCTCCTGTGATAAAAAGCCTTCTGTTTCCATAGCCAAATCTTTCAGGGGAGCATTTGCAACCGGTTGACACCAATTTTGAGTGAATTGCCAAAAGTCAGATTTTTGCTGAAATTGTGAAATTGTGAAATTTGCTTAGGGATTTTTTCAAAAAAATATTTTCCACAGGTTAAGTTGTTGAGGGCTGATTTCTTGTCCTGTGATAAAAAGCCTTCTGTTTCCATCGTCAAATCTTTCAGGGGAGCATTTGCAACCGGTTGGCACCATTTTTGAGTGAATTGCCAAAAGTCAGATTTTTGCTGAAATTGTGACCCCGGGGCTTAGGGATTTTTTCAAAAAAATATTTTCCGCCGGTTAAGTTGTTGAGGGCTGATTTCTTGTCCTGTGATAAAAAGCCTTCTGTTTCCATCGTCAAAGCTTTCAGCGGAGCATTTGCAACGTGCTGGCACCATTTTTGAGTGAATTTCCAAAAGTCAGATTTTTGCTGAAATTGTGACCCCGGGGCTTAGGGATTTTTTCAAAAAAATATTTTCCGCCGGTTAAGTTGTTGAGGGCTGATTTCTTGTCCTGTGATAAAAAGCCTTCTGTTTCGACTGCCAAACCTTTCAGGGGAGCATTTGCAACCGGTTGGCACCATTTTTGAGTGAATTGCCAAAAGTCAGATTTTTGCTGAAATTGTGACCCCGGGGCTTAGGGATTTTTTCAAAAAAATATTTTCCGCCGGTTAAGTTGTTGAGGGCTGATTTCTTGTCCTGTGATGAAAAGCCTTCTGTTTCGACTGCCAAAACTTTCAGGGGAGCATTTGCAACGTGCTGGCACCATTTTTGAGTGAATTGCCAAAAGTCAGATTTTTGCTGAAATTGTGACCCCGGGGCTTAGGGATTTTTTCAAAAAAATATTTTCCGCCGGTTAAGTTGTTGAGTACTGATTTCTTGTCCTGTGATAAAAAGCCTTCTGTTTCGAATGCCAAAACTTTCCGGGGAGCATTTGCAACGTGCTGGCACCATTTTTGAGTGAATTGCCAAAAGTCAGAGTTTTGCTGAAATTGTGACCCCGGGGCTTAGGGATTTTTTCAAAAAAATATTTTCCGCCGGTTAAGTTGTTGAGGGCTGATTTCTTGTCCTGTGATAAAAAGCCTTCTGTATGGATCGCCACAGCTTTAAGGGGAGCCTTTGCAACCTGTTACCACCATTTTTGAGTGAATTGCCAAAAGTCAGATTTTTGCTGAAATTGTGACCCCGGGGCTTAGGGATTTTTTCAAAAAAATATTTTCTGCCGGTTAAGTTGTTGAGGACTGATTTCTTGTCCTGTCATAAAAAGCCTTCTGTTTCCATCGCCAAATCTTTCAGGGGAGCATTTGCAACCGGTTGGCACCAATTTTGAGTGAATTGTCAAAAGTCAGATTTTTGATGAAATTGTGACCCCGGGTCTTAGGGATTTTTTCAAAAAAATATTTTCCGCCGGTTAAGTTGTTGAGGACTGATTTCTTGTCCTGTGATAAAAAGCCTTCTGTTTCCATCGCCAAATCTTTCAGGGGAGCATTTGCAACCGGTTGGCACCAATTTTGAGTGAATTGCCAAAAGTCAGATTTTTGCTGAAATTGTGACCGCGGGGCTTAGGGATTTTTTCAAAAAAATATTTTCCACAGGTTAAGTTGTTGAGGGCTGATTTCTTGTCCTGTGATAAAAAGCCTTGTGTTTTCATCGCCAAATCTTTCAGGGGAGCATTTGCAACCGGTTGGCACCATTTTTGAGTGAATTGCCAAAAGTCAGATTTTTGCTGAAATTGTGACCCCGGGGCTTAGGGATTTTTTCAAAAAAATATTTTCCACAGGTTAAGTTGTTGAGGGCTGATTTCTTGTCCTGTGATAAAAAGCCTTGTGTTTTCATCGCCAAATCTTTCAGGGGAGCATTTGCAACCGGTTGGCACCATTTTTGAGTGAATTGCCAAAAGTCAGATTTTTGCTGAAATTGTGACCCCGGGGCTTAGGGATTTTTTCAAAAAAATATTTTCCGCCGGTTAAGTTGTTGAGGACTGATTTCTTCTCCTGTGATAAAAAGCCTTCTGTTTCCATAGCCAAATCTTTCAGGGGAGCATTTGCAACCGGTTGACACCAATTTTGAGTGAATTGCCAAAAGTCAGATTTTTGCTGAAATTGTGACCGCGGGGCTTAGGGATTTTTTCAAAAAAATATTTTCCACAGGTTAAGTTGTTGAGGGCTGATTTCTTGTCCTGTGATAAAAAGCCTTCTGTTTCCATCGTCAAATCTTTCAGGGGAGCATTTGCAACCGGTTGGCACCATTTTTGAGTGAATTGCCAAAAGTCAGATTTTTGCTGAAATTGTGACCCTGGGGCTTAGGGATTTTTTCAAAAAAATATTTTCCGCCGGTTAAGTTGTTGAGGGCTGATTTCTTGTCCTGTGATAAAAAGCCTTCTGTTTCGACTGCCAAAACTTTCAGGGGAGCATTTGCAACGTGCTGGCACCATTTTTGAGTGAATTGCCAAAAGTCAGATTTTTGCTGAAATTGTGACCCCGGGGCTTAGGGATTTTTTCAAAAAAATATTTTCCGCCGGTTAAGTTGTTGAGGGCTGATTTCTTGTCCTGTGATAAAAAACCTTCTGTTTCAACTGCCAAACCTTTCAGGGGAGCATTTGCAACCGGTTGGCACCATTTTTGAGTGAATTGCCAAAAGTCAGATTTTTGCTGAAATTGTGACCCCGGGGCTTAGGGATTTTTTCAAAAAAATATTTTCCGCCGGTTAAGTTGTTGAGGGCTGATTTCTTGTCCTGTGATAAAAAGCCTTCTGTTTCCATTGTCAAAGCTTTCAGGGGAGCATTTGCAACGTGCTGGCACCATTTTTGAGTGAATTGCCAAAAGTCAGATTTTTGCTGAAATTGTGACCCCGGGGCTCAGGGATTTTTTCAAAAAAATATTTTCCGCCGGTTAAGTTGTTGAGGGCTGATTTCTTGTCCTGTGATAAAAAGCCTTCTGTTTCGACTGCCAAACCTTTCAGGGGAGCATTTGCAACGTGCTGGCACCATTTTTGAGTGAATTGCCAAAAGTCAGATTTTTGCTGAAATTGTGACCCCGGGGCTTAGGGATTTTTTCAAAAAAATATTTTCCGCCGGTTAAGTTGTTGAGGGCTGATTTCTTGTCCTGTGATAAAAAGCCTTCTGTATGGATCGCCAAAGCTTTCAGGGGAGCCTTTGCAACCTGTTACCACCATTTTTGAGTGAATTGCCAAAAGTCAGATTTTTGCTGAAATTGTGACCCCGGGGCTTAGGGATTTTTTCAAAAAAATATTTTCCGCCGGTTAAGTTGTTGAGGACTGATTTCTTGTCCTGTGATAAAAAGCCTTCTGTTTCCATCGCCAAATCTTTCAGGGGAGCATTTGCAACCGGTTGGCACCAATTTTGAGTGAATTGCCAAAAGTCAGATTTTTGATGAAATTGTGACCGCGGGGCTTAGGGATTTTTTCAAAAAAATATTTTCCACAGGTTAAGTTGTTGAGGGCTGATTTCTTGTCCTGTGATAAAAAGCCTTCTGTTTCCATTGCCAAATCTTTCAGGGGAGCATTTGCAACCGGTTGGCACCATTTTTGAGTGAATTGCCAAAAGTCAGATTTTTGCTGAAATTGTGACCCCGGGGCTTAGGGATTTTTTCAAAAAAATATTTTCCGCCGGTTAAGTTGTTGAGGACTGATTTCTTGTCCTTTGATAAAAAGCCTTCTGTTTCCATCGCCAAATCTTTCAGGGGAGCATTTGCAACCGGTTGGCACCAATTTTGAGTGAATTGCCAAAAGTCAGATTTTTGCTGAAATTGTGACCGCGGGGCTTAGGGATTTTTTCAAAAAAATATTTTCCACAGGTTAAGTTGTTGAGGGCTGATTTCTTGTCCTGTGATAAAAAGCCTTCTGTTTCCATCGCCAAATCTTTCAGGGGAGCATTTGCAACCGGTTGGCACCATTTTTGAGTGAATTGCCAAAAGTCAGATTTTTGCTGAAATTGTGACCCCGGGGCTTAGGGATTTTTTCAAAAAAATATTTTCCGCCGGTTAAGTTGTTGAGGGCTGATTTCTTGTCCTGTGATAAAAAGCCTTCTGTTTCCATCGCCAAAGCTTTCAGGGGAGCATTTGCAACGTGCTGGCACCATTTTTGAGTGAATTGCCAAAAGTCAGATTTTTGCTGAAATTGTGACCGCGGGGCTTAGGGATTTTTTCAAAAAAATATTTTCCACAGGTTAAGTTGTTGAGGGCTGATTTCTTGTCCTGTGATAAAAAGCCTTCTGTTTCCATCGCCAAATCTTTCAGGGGAGCATTTGCAACCGGTTGGCACCATTTTTGAGTGAATTGCCAAAAGTCAGATTTTTGCTGAAATTGTGACCCCGGGGCTTAGGGATTTTTTCAAAAAAATATTTTCCGCCGGTTAAGTTGTTGAGGGCTGATTTCTTGTCCTGTGATAAAAAGCCTTCTGTTTCGACTGCCAAAACTTTCAGGGGAGCATTTGCAACGTGCTGGCACCATTTTTGAGTGAATTGCCAAAAGTCAGATTTTTGCTGAAATTGTGACCCCGGGGCTTAGGGATTTTTTCAAAAAAATATTTTCCGCCGGTTAAGTTGTTGAGGGCTGATTTCTTGTCCTGTGATAAAAAGCCTTCTGTTTCGACTGCCAAAACTTTTAGGGGAGCATTTGCAACGTGCTGGCACCATTTTTGAGTGAATTGCCAAAAGTCAGATTTTTGCTGAAATTGTGACCCCGGGGCTTAGGGATTTTTTCAAAAAAATATTTTCCGCCGGTTAAGTTGTTGAGGGCTGATTTCTTGTCCTGTGATAAAAAGCCTTCTGTTTCGACTGCCAAAACTTTCCGGGGAGCATTTGCAACGTGCTGGCACCATTTTTGAGTGAATGGCCAAAAGTCAGAGTTTTGCTGAAATTGTGACCCCGGGGCTTAGGGATTTTTTCAAAAAAATATTTTCCGCCGGTTAAGTTGTTGAGGGCTGATTTCTTGTCCTGTGATAAAAAGCCTTCTGTATGGATCGCCAAAGCTTTCAGGGGAGCCTTTGCAACCTGTTACCACCATTTTTGAGTGAATTGCCAAAAGTCAGATTTTTGCTGAAATTGTGACCCCGGGGCTTAGGGATTTTTTCAAAAAAATATTTTCCGCCGGTTAAGTTGTTGAGGACTGATTTCTTGTCCTGTCATAAAAAGCCTTCTGTTTCCATCGCCAAATCTTTCAGGGGAGCATTTGCAACCGGTTGGCACCAATTTTGAGTGAATTGCCAAAAGTCAGATTTTTGATGAAATTGTGACCGCGGGGCTTAGGGATTTTTTCAAAAAAATATTTTCCACAGGTTAAGTTGTTGAGGGCTGATTTCTTGTCCTGGTATAAAAAGCCTTCTGTTTCCATTGCCAAATCTTTCAGGGGAGCATTTGCAACCGGTTGGCACCATTTTTGAGTGAATTGCCAAAAGTCAGATTTTTGCTGAAATTGTGACCCCGGGGCTTAGGGATTTTTTCAAAAAAATATTTTCCGCCGGTTAAGTTGTTGAGGGCTGATTTCTTGTCCTGTGATAAAAAGCCTTCTGTTTCCATCGTCAAAGCTTTCAGGGGAGCATTTGCAACGTGCTGGCACCATTTTTGAGTGAATTGCCAAAAGTCAGATTTTTGCTGAAATTGTGACCCCGGGTCTTAGGGATTTTTTCAAAAAAATATTTTCCGCCGGTTAAGTTGTTGAGGGCTGATTTCTTGTCCTGTGATAAAAAGCCTTCTGTTTCGACTGCCAAAACTTTCAGGGGAGCATTTGCAACGTGCTGGCACCATTTTTGAGTGAATTGCCAAAAGTCAGATTTTTGCTGAAATTGTGACCCCGGGTCTTAGGGATTTTTTCAAAAAAATATTTTCCGCCGGTTAAGTTGTTGAGGGCTGATTTCTTGTCCTGTGATAAAAAGCCTTCTGTTTCGACTGCCAAACCTTTCAGGGGAGCATTTGCAAACGGTTGGCACCATTTTTGAGTGAATTGCCAAAAGTCAGATTTCTGCTGAAATTGTGACCCCGGGGCTTAGGGATTTTTTCAAAAAAATATTTTCCGCCGGTTAAGTTGTTGAGGGCTGATTTCTTGTCCTGTGATAAAAAGCCTTCTGTTTCCATCGTCAAAGCTTTCAGGGGAGCATTTGCAACGTGCTGGCACCATTTTTGAGTGAATTGCCAAAAGTCAGATTTTTGCTGAAATTGTGACCCCGGGGCTTAGGGATTTTTTCAAAAAAATATTTTCCGCCGGTTAAGTTGTTGAGGGCTGATTTCTTGTCCTGTGATAAAAAGCCTTCTGTTTCGACTGCCAAACCTTTCAGGGGAGCATTTGCAACGTGCTGGCACCATTTTTGAGTGAATTGCCAAAAGTCAGATTTTTGCTGAAATTGTGACCCCGGGGCTTAGGGATTTTTTCAAAAAAATATTTTCTGCCGGTTAAGTTGTTGAGGGCTGATTTCTTGTCCTGTGATAAAAAGCCTTCTGTTTCGACTGCCAAAACTTTCCGGGGAGCATTTGCAACGTGCTGGCACCATTTTTGAGTGAATTGCCAAAAGTCAGAGTTTTGCTGAAATTGTGACCCCGGGGCTTAGGGATTTTTTCAAAAAAATATTTTCCGCCGGTTAAGTTGTTGAGGGCTGATGTCTTGTCCTGTGATAAAAAGCCTTCTGTATGGATCGCCAAAGCTTTCAGGGGAGCCTTTGCAACCTGTTACCACCATTTTTGAGTGAATTGCCAAAAGTCAGATTTTTGCTGAAATTGTGACCCCGGGGCTTAGGGATTTTTTCAAAAAAATATTTTCCGCCGGTTACGTTGTTGAGGACTGATTTCTTGTCCTGTGATAAAAAGCCTTCTGTTTCCATCGCCAAATCTTTCAGGGGAGCATTTGCAACCGGTTGGCACCAATTTTGAGTGAATTGCCAAAAGTCAGATTTTTGATGAAATTGTGACCGCGGGGCTTAGGGATTTTTTCAAAAAAATATTTTCCACAGGTTAAGTTGTTGAGGGCTGATTTCTTGTCCTGTGATAAAAAGCCTTCTGTTTCCATTGCCAAATCTTTCAGGGGAGCATTTGCAACCGGTTGGCACCATTTTTGAGTGAATTGCCAAAAGTCAGATTTTTGCTGAAATTGTGACCCCGGGGCTTAGGGATTTTTTCAAAAAAATATTTTCCGCCGGTTAAGTTGTTGAGGGCTGATTTCTTGTCCTGTGATAAAAAGCCTTCTGTTTCCATCGTCAAAGCTTTCAGGGGAGCATTTGCAACGTGCTGGCACCATTTTTGAGTGAATTGCCAAAAGTCAGATTTTTGCTGAAATTGTGACCCCGGGGCTTAGGGATTTTTTCAAAAAAATATTTTCCGCCGGTTAAGTTGTTGAGGGCTGATTTCTTGTCCTGTGATAAAAAGCCTTCTGTTTCCATCGTCAAAGCTTTCAGGGGAGCATTTGCAACGTGCTGGCAACATTTTTGAGTGAATTGCCAAAAGTCAGATTTTTGCTGAAATTGTGACCCCGGGGCTTAGGGATTTTTTCAAAAAAATATTTTCCGCCGGTTAAGTTGTTGAGGGCTGATTTCTTGTCCTGTGATAAAAAGCCTTCTGTTTCGACTGCCAAACCTTTCAGGGGAGCATTTGCAACGTGCTGGCACCATTTTTGAGTGAATTGCCAAAAGTCAGATTTTTGCTGAAATTGTGACCCCGGGGCTTAGGGATTTTTTCAAAAAAATATTTTCCGCCGGTTAAGTTGTTGAGGGCTGATTTCTTGTCCTGTGATAAAAAGCCTTCTGTTTCGACTGCCAAAACTTTCCGGGGAGCATTTGCAACGTGCTGGCACCATTTTTGAGTGAATTGCCAAAAGTCAGAGTTTTGCTGAAATTGTGACCCCGGGGCTTAGGGATTTTTTCAAAAAAATATTTTCCGCCGGTTAAGTTGTTGAGGGCTGATTTCTTGTCCTGTGATAAAAAGCCTTCTGTTTCCATCGTCAAAGCTTTCAGGGGAGCATTTGCAACGTGCTGGCAACATTTTTGAGTGAATTGCCAAAAGTCAGATTTTTGCTGAAATTGTGACCCCGGGGCTTAGGGATTTTTTCAAAAAAATATTTTCCGCCGGTTAAGTTGTTGAGGGCTGATTTCTTGTCCTGTGATAAAAAGCCTTCTGTTTCGACTGCCAAACCTTTCAGGGGAGCATTTGCAACGTGCTGGCACCATTTTTGAGTGAATTGCCAAAAGTCAGATTTTTGCTGAAATTGTGACCCCGGGGCTTAGGGATTTTTTCAAAAAAATATTTTCCGCCGGTTAAGTTGTTGAGGGCTGATTTCTTGTCCTGTGATAAAAAGCCTTCTGTTTCGACTGCCAAAACTTTCCGGGGAGCATTTGCAACGTGCTGGCACCATTTTTGAGTGAATTGCCAAAAGTCAGAGTTTTGCTGAAATTGTGACCCCGGGGCTTAGGGATTTTTTCAAAAAAATATTTTCCGCCGGTTAAGTTGTTGAGGGCTGATTTCTTGTCCTGTGATAAAAAGCCTTCTGTATGGATCGCCAAAGCTTTCAGGGGAGCCTTTGCAACCTGTTACCACCATTTTTGAGTGAATTGCCAAAAGTCAGATTTTTGCTGAAATTGTGACCCCGGGGCTTAGGGATTTTTTCAAAAAAATATTTTCCGCCGGTTAAGTTGTTGAGGGCTGATTTCTTGTCCTGTGATAAAAAGCCTTCTGTTTCCATCGTCAAAGCTTTCAGGGGAGCATTTGCAACGTGCTGGCACCATTTTTGAGTGAATTGCCAAAAGTCAGATTTTTGCTGAAATTGTGACCCCGGGTCTTAGGGATTTTTTCAAAAAAATATTTTCCGCCGGTTAAGTTGTTGAGGGCTGATTTCTTGTCCTGTGATAAAAAGCCTTCTGTTTCGACTGCCAAAACTTTCAGGGGAGCATTTGCAACGTGCTGGCACCATTTTTGAGTGAATTGCCAAAAGTCAGATTTTTGCTGAAATTGTGACCCCGGGGCTTAGGGATTTTTTCAAAAAAATATTTTCCGCCGGTTAAGTTGTTGAGGGCTGATTTCTTGTCCTGTGATAAAAAGCCTTCTGTTTCGACTGCCAAACCTTTCAGGGGAGCATTTGCAACCGGTTGGCACCATTTTTGAGTGAATTGCCAAAAGTCAGATTTTTGCTGAAATTGTGACCCCGGGGCTTAGGGATTTTTTCAAAAAAATATTTTCCGCCGGTTAAGTTGTTGAGGGCTGATTTCTTGTCCTGTGATAAAAAGCCTTCTGTTTCCATCGCCAAATCTTTCAGGGGAGCATTTGCAACGTGCTGGCACCATTTTTGAGTGAATTGCCAAAAGTCAGATTTTTGCTGAAATTGTGACCCCGGGGCTTAGGGATTTTTTCAAAAAAATATTTTCCGCCGGTTAAGTTGTTGAGGGCTGATTTCTTGTCCTGTGATAAAAAGCCTTCTGTTTCGACTGCCAAACCTTTCAGGGGAGCATTTGCAACGTGCTGGCACCATTTTTGAGTGAATTGCCAAAAGTCAGAGTTTTGCTGAAATTGTGACGCTGGGGCTTAGGGATTTTTTCAAAAAAATATTTTCCGCCGGTTAAGTTGTTGAGGGCTGATTTCTTGTCCTGTGATAAAAAGCCTTCTGTATGGATCACCAAAGCTTTCAGGGGAGCCTTTGCAACCTGTTACCACCATTTTTGAGTGAATTGCCAAAAGTCAGATTTTTGCTGAAATTGTGACCCCGGGGCTTAGGGATTTTTTCAAAAAAATATTTTCCGCCGGTTAAGTTGTTGAGGGCTGATTTCTTGTCCTGTGATAAAAAGCCTTCTGTTTCCATCGCCAAAGCTTTCAGGGGAGCATTTGCAACGTGCTGGCACCATTTTCGAGTGAATTGCCAAAAGTCAGATTTTTGCTGAAATTGTGACCCCGGGGCTTAGGGATTTTTTCAAAAAAATATTTTCCACAGGTTAAGTTGTTGAGGGCTGATTTCTTGTCCTGTGATAAAAAGCCTTCTGTTTCCATTGCCAAATCTTTCAGGGGAGCATTTGCAACCGGTTGGCACCATTTTTGAGTGAATTGCCAAAAGTCAGATTTTTGCTGAAATTGTTACCCCGGGGCTTAGGGATTTTTTCAAAAAAATATTTTCCGCCGGTTAAGTTGTTGAGGGCTGATTTCTTGTCCTGTGATAAAAAGCCTTCTGTTTCCATCGTCAAAGCTTTCAGGGGAGCATTTGCAACGTGCTGGCACCATTTTTGAGTGAATTGCCAAAAGTCAGATTTTTGCTGAAATTGTGACCCCGGGTCTTAGGGATTTTTTCAAAAAAATATTTTCCGCCGGTTAAGTTGTTGAGGACTGATTTCTTGTCCTGTGATAAAAAGCCTTCTGTTTCCATCGCCAAATCTTTCAGGGGAGCATTTGCAACCGGTTGGCACCAATTTTGAGAGAATTGCCAAAAGTCAGATTTTTGCTGAAAATGTGACCGCGGGGCTTAGGGATTTTTTCAAAAAAATATTTTCCACAGGTTAAGTTGTTGAGGGCTGATTTCTTGTCCTGTGATAAAAAGCCTTCGGTTTCCATCGCCAAAGCTTTCAGGGGAGCATTTGCAACGTGCTGGCACCATTTTTGAGTGAATTGCCAAAAGTCAGATTTTTGCTGAAATTGTTACCCCGGGGCTTAGGGATTTTTTCAAAAAAATATTTTCCGCCGGTTAAGTTGTTGAGGGCTGATTTCTTGTCCTGTGATTAAAAGCCTTCGGTTTCCATCGCCAAATCTTTCAGGGGAGCATTTGCAACCGGTTGGCACCATTTTTGAGTGAATTGCCAAAAGTCAGATTTTTGCTGAAATTGTTACCCCGGGGCTTAGGGATTTTTTCAAAAAAATATTTTCCGCCGGTTAAGTTGTTGAGGGCTGATTTCTTGTCCTGTGATAAAAAGCCTTCTGTTTCCATCGTCAAAGCTTTCAGGGGAGCATTTGCAAAGTGCTGGCAGCATTTTTGAGTGAATTGCCAAAAGTCAGATTTTTGCTGAAATTGTGACCCCGGGGCTTAGGGATTTTTTCAAAAAAATATTTTCCGCCGGTTAAGTTGTTGAGGGCTGATTTCTTGTCCTGTGATAAAAAGCCTTCTGTTTCGACTGCCAAACCTTTCAGGGGAGCATTTGCAACCGGTTGGCACCATTTTTGAGTGAATTGCCAAAAGTCAGATTTTTGCTGAAATTGTGACCCCGGGGCTTAGGGATTTTTTCAAAAAAATATTTTCCGCCGGTTAAGTTGTTGAGGGCTGATTTCTTGTCCTGTGATAAAAAGCCTTCTGTTTCGACTGCCAAACCTTTCAGGGGAGCATTTGCAACGTGCTGGCACCATTTTTGAGTGAATTGCCAAAAGTCAGATTTTTGCTGAAATTGTGACCCCGGGGCTTAGGGATTTTTTCAAAAAAATATTTTCCGCCGGTTAAGTTGTTGAGGGCTGATTTCTTGTCCTGTGATAAAAAGCCTTCTGTTTCCATCGTCAAAGCTTTCAGGGGAGCATTTGCAACGTGCTGGCACCATTTTTGAGTGAATTGCCAAAAGTCAGATTTTTGCTGAAATTGTGACCCCGGGGCTTAGGGATTTTTTCAAAAAAATATTTTCCGCCGGTTAAGTTGTTGAGGGCTGATTTCTTGTCCTGTGATAAAAAGCCTTCTGTTTCGACTGCCAAACCTTTCAGGGGAGCATTTGCAACGTGCTGGCACCATTTTTGAGTGAATTGCCAAAAGTCAGATTTTTGCTGAAATTGTGACCCCGGGGCTTAGGGATTTTTTCAAAAAAATATTTTCCGCCGGTTAAGTTGTTGAGGGCTGATTTCTTGTCCTGTGATAAAAAGCCTTCTGTTTCGACTGCCAAAACTTTCCGGGGAGCATTTGCAACGTGCTGGCACCATTTTTGAGTGAATTGCCAAAAGTCAGAGTTTTGCTGAAATTGTGACCCCGGGGCTTAGGGATTTTTTCAAAAAAATATTTCCCGCCGGTTAAGTTGTTGAGGGCTGATGTCTTGTCCTGTGATAAAAAGCCTTCTGTATGGATCGCCAAAGCTTTCAGGGGAGCCTTTGCAACCTGTTACCACCATTTTTGAGTGAATTGCCAAAAGTCAGATTTTTGCTGAAATTGTGACCCCGGGGCTTAGGGATTTTTTCAAAAAAATATTTTCCACAGGTTAAGTTGTTGAGGGCTGATTTCTTGTCCTGTGATAAAAAGCCTTCTGTTTCCATCGTCAAAGCTTTCAGGGGAGCATTTGCAACGTGCTGGCAGCATTTTTGAGTGAATTGCCAAAAGTCAGATTTTTGCTGAAATTGTGACCCCGGGGCTTAGGGATTTTTTCAAAAAAATATTTTCCGCCGGTTAAGTTGTTGAGGGCTGATTTCTTGTCCTGTGATAAAAAGCCTTCTGTTTCGACTGCCAAACCTTTCAGGGGAGCATTTGCAACCGGTTGGCACCATTTTTGAGTGAATTGCCAAAAGTCAGATTTTTGCTGAAATTGTGACCCCGGGGCTTAGGGATTTTTTCAAAAAAATATTTTCCGCCGGTTAAGTTGTTGAGGGCTGATTTCTTGTCCTGTGATAAAAAGCCTTCTGTTTCGACTGCCAAACCTTTCAGGGGAGCATTTGCAACGTGCTGGCACCATTTTTGAGTGAATTGCCAAAAGTCAGATTTTTGCTGAAATTGTGACCCCGGGGCTTAGGGATTTTTTCAAAAAAATATTTTCCGCCGGTTAAGTTGTTGAGGGCTGATTTCTTGTCCTGTGATAAAAAGCCTTCTGTTTCCATCGTCAAAGCTTTCAGGGGAGCATTTGCAACGTGCTGGCACCATTTTTGAGTGAATTGCCAAAAGTCAGATTTTTGCTGAAATTGTGACCCCGGGGCTTAGGGATTTTTTCAAAAAAATATTTTCCGCCGGTTAAGTTGTTGAGGGCTGATTTCTTGTCCTGTGATAAAAAGCCTTCTGTTTCGACTGCCAAACCTTTCAGGGGAGCATTTGCAACGTGCTGGCACCATTTTTGAGTGAATTGCCAAAAGTCAGATTTTTGCTGAAATTGTGACCCCGGGGCTTAGGGATTTTTTCAAAAAAATATTTTCCGCCGGTTAAGTTGTTGAGGGCTGATTTCTTGTCCTGTGATAAAAAGCCTTCTGTTTCGACTGCCAAAACTTTCCGGGGAGCATTTGCAACGTGCTGGCACCATTTTTGAGTGAATTGCCAAAAGTCAGAGTTTTGCTGAAATTGTGACCCCGGGGCTTAGGGATTTTTTCAAAAAAATATTTCCCGCCGGTTAAGTTGTTGAGGGCTGATGTCTTGTCCTGTGATAAAAAGCCTTCTGTATGGATCGCCAAAGCTTTCAGGGGAGCCTTTGCAACCTGTTACCACCATTTTTGAGTGAATTGCCAAAAGTCAGATTTTTGCTGAAATTGTGACCCCGGGGCTTAGGGATTTTTTCAAAAAAATATTTTCCACAGGTTAAGTTGTTGAGGGCTGATTTCTTGTCCTGTGATAAAAAGCCTTCGGTTTCCATCGCCAAAGCTTTCAGGGGAGCATTTGCAACGTGCTGGCACCATTTTTGAGTGAATTGCCAAAAGTCAGATTTTTGCTGAAATTGTTACCCCGGGGCTTAGGGATTTTTTCAAAAAAATATTTTCCGCCGGTTAAGTTGTTGAGGGCTGATTTCTTGTCCTGTGATAAAAAGCCTTCGGTTTCCATCGCCAAATCTTTCAGGGGAGCATTTGCAACCGGTTGGCACCATTTTTGAGTGAATTGCCAAAAGTCAGATTTTTGCTGAAATTGTTACCCCGGGGCTTAGGGATTTTTTCAAAAAATATTTTCCGCCAGTTAAGTTGTTGAGGGCTGATTTCTTGTCCTGTGATAAAAAGCCTTCTGTTTCCATCGTCAAAGCTTTCAGGGGAGCATTTGCAACGTGCTGGCACCATTTTTGAGTGAATTGCCAAAAGTCAGATTTTTGCTGAAATTGTGACCCCAGGTCTTAGGGATTTTTTCAAAAAAATATTTTCCGCCGGTTAAGTTGTTGAGGACTGATTTCTTGTCCTGTGATAAAAAGCCTTCTGTTTCCATCGCCAAATCTTTCAGGGGAGCATTTGCAACCGGTTGGCACCAATTTTGAGAGAATTGCCAAAAGTCAGATTTTTGCTGAAAATGTGACCGCAGGGCTTAGGGATTTTTTCAAAAAAATATTTTCCACAGGTTAAGTTGTTGAGGGCTGATTTCTTGTCCTGTGATAAAAAGCCTTCGGTTTCCATCGCCAAAGCTTTCAGGGGAGCATTTGCAACGTGCTGGCACCATTTTTGAGTGAATTGCCAAAAGTCAGATTTTTGCTGAAATTGTGACCCCGGGGCTTAGGGATTTTTTCAAAAAAATATTTTCCGCCGGTTAAGTTGTTGAGGGCTGATTTCTTGTCCTGTGATAAAAAGCCTTCTGTTTCGACTGCCAAACCTTTCAGGGGAGCATTTGCAACCGGTTGGCACCATTTTTGAGTGAATTGCCAAAAGTCAGATTTTTGCTGAAATTGTGACCCCGGGGCTTAGGGATTTTTTCAAAAAAATATTTTCCGCCGGTTAAGTTGTTGAGGGCTGATTTCTTGTCCTGTGATAAAAAGCCTTCTGTTTCGACTGCCAAACCTTTCAGGGGAGCATTTGCAACGTGCTGGCACCATTTTTGAGTGAATTGCCAAAAGTCAGATTTTTGCTGAAATTGTGACCCCGGGGCTTAGGGATTTTTTCAAAAAAATATTTTCCGCCGGTTAAGTTGTTGAGGGCTGATTTCTTGTCCTGTGATAAAAAGCCTTCTGTTTCCATCACCAAAGCTTTCAGGGGGGCATTTGCAACCGGTTGGCACCATTTTTGAGTGAATTGCCAAAAGTCAGATTTTTGCTGAAATTGTGACCCCGGGGCTTAGGGATTTTTTCAAAAAAATATTTTCCGCCGGTTAAGTTGTGAAGGGCTGATTTCTTGTCCTGTGATAAAAAGCCTTCTTTTTCGACTGCCAAAACTTTCAGGGGAGCATTTGCAACGTGCTGGCACCATTTTTGAGTGAATTGCCAAAAGTCAGAGTTTTGCTGAAATTGTGACCCCGGGGCTTAGGGATTTTTTCAAAAAAATATTTTCCGCCGGTTAAGTTGTTGAGGGCTGATTTCTTGTCCTGTGATAAAAAGCCTTCTGTTTCGACTGCCAAAACTTTCAGGGGAGCATTTGCAACGTGCTGGCACCATTTTTGAGTGAATTGCCAAAAGTCAGATTTCTGCTGAAATTGTGAGCCCGGGGCTTAGGGATTTTTTCAAAAAAATATTTTCCGCCGGTTAAGTTGTTGAGGACTGATTTCTTGTCCTGTGATAAAAAGCCTTCTGTTTCGACTGCCAAAACTTTCAGGGGAGCATTTGCAACGTGCTGGCACCAATTTTGAGTGAATTGCCAAAAGTCAGATTTTTGCTGAAATTGTGACCGCGGGGCTTAGGGATTTTTTCAAAAAAATATTTTCCGCCGGTTAAGTTGTTGAGGGCTGATTTCTTGTCCTGTGATAAAAAGCCTTCTGTTTCCATCGCCAAAACTTTCAGGGGAGCATTTGCAACGTGCTGGCACCATTTTTGAGTGAATTGCCAAAAGTCAGATTTCTGCTGAAATTGTGACCCCGGGGCTTAGGGATTTTTTCAAAAAAATATTTTCCGCCGGTTAAGTTGTGAAGGGCTGATTTCTTGTCCTGTGATAAATAACCTTCTGTTTCGACTGCCAAACCTTTCAGGGGAGCATTTGCAACCGGTTGGCACCATTTTTGAGTGAATTGCCAAAAGTCAGATTTCTGCTGAAATTGTGACCCCGGGGCTTAGGGATTTTTTCAAAAAAATATTTTCCGCCGGTTAAGTTGTTGAGGACTGATTTCTTGTCCTGTGATAAAAAGCCTTCTGTTTCGACTGCCAAAACTTTCAGGGGAGCATTTGCAACGTGCTGGCACCAATTTTGAGTGAATTGCCAAAAGTCAGATTTTTGCTGAAATTGTGACCGCGGGGCTTAGGGATTTTTTCAAAAAAATATTTTCCGCCGGTTAAGTTGTTGAGGGCTGATTTCTTGTCCTGTGATAAAAAGCCTTCTGTTTCCATCGCCAAAACTTTCAGGGGAGCATTTGCAACGTGCTGGCACCATTTTTGAGTGAATTGCCAAAAGTCAGATTTCTGCTGAAATTGTGACCCCGGGGCTTAGGGATTTTTTCAAAAAAATATTTTCCGCCGGTTAAGTTGTTGAGGACTGATTTCTTGTCCTGTGATAAAAAGCCTTCTGTTTCCATCGCCAAATCTTTCAGGGGAGCATTTGCAACCGGTTGGCACCAATTTTGAGTGAATTGCCAAAAGTCAGATTTTTGCTGAAATTGTGACCCCGGGGCTTAGGGATTTTTTCAAAAAAATATTTTCCACAGGTTAAGTTGTTGAGGGCTGATTTCTTGTCCTGTGATAAAAAGCCTTCTGTTTCCATCGCCAAATCTTTCAGGGGAGCATTTGCAACCGGTTGGCACCATTTTTGAGTGAATTGCCAAAAGTCAGAGTTTTGCTGAAATTGTGACCCCGGGGCTTAGGGATTTTTTCAAAAAAATATTTTCCGCCGGTTAAGTTGTTGAGGGCTGATTTCTTGTCCTGTGATAAAAAGCCTTCTGTTTCCATCGTCAAAGCTTTCAGGGGAGCATTTGCAACGTGCTGGCACCAATTTTGAGTGAATTGCCAAAAGTCAGATTTTTGCTGAAATTGTGACCGCGGGGCTTAGGGATTTTTTCAAAAAAATATTTTCCACAGGTTAAGCTGTTGAGGGCTGATTTCTTGTCCTGTGATAAAAAGCCTTCTGTTTCCATCGCCAAATCTTTCAGGGGAGCATTTGCAACCGGTTGGCACCATTTTTGAGTGAATTGCCAAAAGTCAGATTTTTGCTGAAATTGTGACCCCGGGGCTTAGGGATTTTTTCAAAAAAATATTTTCCGCCGGTTAAGTTGTTGAGGGCTGATTTCTTGTCCTGTGATAAAAAGCCTTCTGTTTCGACTGCCAAAACTTTCAGGGGAGCATTTGCAACGTGCTGGCACCATTTTTGAGTGAATTGCCAAAAGTCAGATTTCTGCTGAAATTGTGACCCCGGGGCTTAGGGATTTTTTCAAAAAAATATTTTCCGCCGGTTAAGTTGTTGAGGACTGATTTCTTGTCCTGTGATAAAAAGCCTTCTGTTTCCATCGCCAAATCTTTCAGGGGAGCATTTGCAACCGGTTGGCACCAATTTTGAGTGAATTGCCAAAAGTCAGATTTTTGCTGAAATTGTGACCCCGGGGCTTAGGGATTTTTTCAAAAAAATATTTTCCACAGGTTAAGTTGTTGAGGGCTGATTTCTTGTCCTGTGATAAAAAGCCTTCTGTTTCCATCGCCAAATCTTTCAGGGGAGCATTTGCAACCGGTTGGCACCATTTTTGAGTGAATTGCCAAAAGTCAGATTTTTGCTGAAATTGTGACCCCGGGGCTTAGGGATTTTTTCAAAAAAATATTTTCCGCCGGTTAAGTTGTTGAGGGCTGATTTCTTGTCCTGTGATAAAAAGCCTTCTGTTTCCATCGTCAAAGCTTTCAGCGGAGCATTTGCAACGTGCTGGCACCATTTTTGAGTGAATTGCCAAAAGTCAGATTTTTGCTGAAATTGTGACCCCGGGGCTTAGGGATTTTTTCAAAAAAATATTTTCCGCCGGTTAAGTTGTTGAGGGCTGATTTCTTGTCCTGTGATAAAAAGCCTTCTGTTTCGACTGCCAAACCTTTCAGGGGAGCATTTGCAACGTGCTGGCACCATTTTTGAGTGAATTGCCAAAAGTCAGATTTTTGCTGAAATTGTGACCCCGGGGCTTAGGGATTTTTTCAAAAAAATATTTTCCGCCGGTTAAGTTGTTGAGGGCTGATTTCTTGTCCTGTGATAAAAAGCCTTCTGTTTCGACTGCCAAAACTTTCCGGGGAGCATTTGCAACGTGCTGGCACCATTTTTGAGTGAATTGCCAAAAGTCAGAGTTTTGCTGAAATTGTGACCCCGGGGCTTAGGGATTTTTTCAAAAAAATATTTCCCGCCGGTTAAGTTGTTGAGGGCTGATGTCTTGTCCTGTGATAAAAAGCCTTCTGTATGGATCGCCAAAGCTTTCAGGGGAGCCTTTGCAACCTGTTACCACCATTTTTGAGTGAATTGCCAAAAGTCAGATTTTTGCTGAAATTGTGACCCCGGGGCTTAGGGATTTTTTCAAAAAAATATTTTCCGCCGGTTAAGTTGTTGAGGGCTGATTTCTTGTCCTGTGATAAAAAGCCTTCTGTTTCGACTGCCAAAACTTTCAGGGGAGCATTTGCAACGTGCTGGCACCATTTTTGAGTGAATTGCCAAAAGTCAGAGTTTTGCTGAAATTGTGACCCCGGGGCTTAGGGATTTTTTCAAAAAAATATTTTCCGCCGGTTAAGTTGTTGAGGGCTGATTTCTTGTCCTGTGATAAAAAGCCTTCTGTTTCGACTGCCAAAACTTTCAGGGGAGCATTTGCAACGTGCTGGCACCATTTTTGAGTGAATTGCCAAAAGTCAGATTTTTGCTGAAATTGTGACCCCGGGGCTTAGGGATTTTTTCAAAAAAATATTTTCCGCCGGTTAAGTTGTTGAGGGCTGATTTCTTGTCCTGTGATAAAAAGCCTTCTGTTTCGACTGCCAAAACTTTCAGGGGAGCATTTGCAACGTGCTGGCACCATTTTTGAGTGAATTGCCAAAAGTCAGATTTTTGCTGAAATTGTGACCCCGGGGCTTAGGGATTTTTTCAAAAAAAAAATTTCCGCCGGTTAAGTTGTTGAGGACTGATTTCTTGTCCTGTGATAAAAAGCCTTCTGTTTCCATCGCCAAATCTTTCAGGGGAGCATTTGCAACCGGCTGGCACCAATTTTGAGTGAATTGCCAAAAGTCAGATTTTTGCTGAAATTGTGACCGCGGGGCTTAGGGATTTTTTCAAAAAAATATTTTCCACAGGTTAAGTTGTTGAGGGCTGATTTCTTGTCCTGTGATAAAAAGCCTTCTGTTTCCATCGTCAAAGCTTTCAGGGGAGCATTTGCAACGTGCTGGCACCATTTTTGAGTCAATTGCCAAAAGTCAGATTTTTGCTGAAATTGTGACCCCGGGGCTTAGGGATTTTTTCAAAAAAATATTTTCCACAGGTTAAGTTGTTGAGGGCTGATTTCTTGTCCTGTGATAAAAAGCCTTCTGTTTCAACTGCCAAACCTTTCAGGGGAGCATTTGCAACCGGTTGGCACCATTTTTGAGTGAATTGCCAAAAGTCAGATTTTTGCTGAAATTGTGACCCCGGGGCTTAGGGATTTTTTCAAAAAAATATTTTCCGCCGGTTAAGTTGTTGAGGGCTGATTTCTTGTCCTGTGATAAAAAGCCTTCTGTTTCGACTGCCAAAACTTTCAGGGGAGCATTTGCAACGTGCTGGCACCATTTTTGAGTGAATTGCCAAAAGTCAGAGTTTTGCTGAAATTGTGACCCCGGGGCTTAGGGATTTTTTCAAAAAAATATTTTCCGCCGGTTAAGTTGTTGAGGGCTGATTTCTTGTCCTGTGATAAAAAGCCTTCTGTTTCGACTGCCAAAACTTTCAGGGGAGCATTTGCAACGTGCTGGCACCATTTTTGAGTGAATTGCCAAAAGTCAGATTTTTGCTGAAATTGTGACCCCGGGGCTTAGGGATTTTTTCAAAAAAATATTTTCCGCCGGTTAAGTTGTTGAGGGCTGATTTCTTGTCCTGTGATAAAAAGCCTTCTGTTTCGACTGCCAAAACTTTCAGGGGAGCATTTGCAACGTGCTGGCACCATTTTTGAGTGAATTGCCAAAAGTCAGATTTTTGCTGAAATTGTGACCCCGGGGCTTAGGGATTTTTTCAAAAAAAAAATTTCCGCCGGTTAAGTTGTTGAGGACTGATTTCTTGTCCTGTGATAAAAAGCCTTCTGTTTCCATCGCCAAATCTTTCAGGGGAGCATTTGCAACCGGCTGGCACCAATTTTGAGTGAATTGCCAAAAGTCAGATTTTTGCTGAAATTGTGACCGCGGGGCTTAGGGATTTTTTCAAAAAAATATTTTCCACAGGTTAAGTTGTTGAGGGCTGATTTCTTGTCCTGTGATAAAAAGCCTTCTGTTTCCATCGCCAAATATTTCAGGGGAGCATTTGCAACCGGTTGGCACCATTTTTGAGTGAATTGCCAAAAGTCAGATTTTTGCTGAAATTGTGACCCCGGGGCTTAGGGATTTTTTCAAAAAAATATTTTCCGCCGGTTAAGTTGTTGAGGGCTGATTTCTTGTCCTGTGATAAAAAGCCTTCTGTTTCCATCGCCAAATCTTTCAGGGGAGCATTTGCAACCGGTTGGCACCAATTTTGAGTGAATTGCCAAAAGTCAGATTTTTGCTGAAATTGTGACCCCGGGGCTTAGGGATTTTTTCAAAAAAATATTTTCCGCCGGTTAAGTTGTTGAGGGCTGATTTCTTGTCCTGTGATAAAAAGCCTTCTGTTTCGACTGCCAAAACTTTCAGGGGAGCATTTGCAACGTGCTGGCACCATTTTTGAGTGAATTGCCAAAAGTCAGATTTTTGCTGAAATTGTGACCCCGGGGCTTAGGGATTTTTTCAAAAAAATATTTTCCGCCGGTTAAGTTGTTGAGGACTGATTTCTTGTCCTGTGATAAAAAGCCTTCTGTTTCCATCGCCAAATCTTTCAGGGGAGCATTTGCAACCGGCTGGCACCAATTTTGAGTGAATTGCCAAAAGTCAGATTTTTGCTGAAATTGTGACCCTGGGGCTTAGGGATTTTTTCAAAAAAATATTTTCCGCCGGTTAAGTTGTTGAGGGCTGATTTCTTGTCCTGTGATAAAAAGCCTTCTGTTTCGACTGCCAAACCTTTCAGGGGAGCATTTGCAACGTGCTGGCACCATTTTTGAGTGAATTGCCAAAAGTCAGATTTTTGCTGAAATTGTGACCCCGGGGCTTAGGGATTTTTTCAAAAAAATATTTTCCGCCGGTTAAGTTGTTGAGGACTGATTTCTTGTCCTGTGATAAAAAGCCTTCTGTTTCCATCGCCAAATCTTTCAGGGGAGCATTTGCAACCGGCTGGCACCAATTTTGAGTGAATTGCCAAAAGTCAGATTTTTGCTGAAATTGTGACCCTGGGGCTTAGGGATTTTTTCAAAAAAATATTTTCCGCCGGTTAAGTTGTTGAGGGCTGATTTCTTGTCCTGTGATAAAAAGCCTTCTGTTTCCATCACCAAAGCTTTCAGGGGGGCATTTGCAACCGGTTGGCACCATTTTTGAGTGAATTGCCAAAAGTCAGATTTTTGCTGAAATTGTGACCCCGGGGCTTAGGGATTTTTTCAAAAAAATATTTTCCGCCGGTTAAGTTGTTGAGGGCTGATTTCTTGTCCTGTGATAAAAAGCCTTCTGTTTCCATCGTCAAAGCTTTCAGGGGAGCATTTGCAACGTGCTGGCACCATTTTTGAGTGAATTGCCAAAAGTCAGATTTTTGCTGAAATTGTGACCCCGGGTCTTAGGGATTTTTTCAAAAAAATATTTTTCGCCGGTTAAGTTGTTGAGGGCTGATTTCTTGTCCTGTGATAAAAAGCCTTCTGTTTCCATCGTCAAAGCTTTCAGGGGAGCATTTGCAACGTGCTGGCACCATTTTTCAGTGAATTGCCAAAAGTCAGATTTTTGCTGAAATTGTGACCCCGGGGCTTAGGGATTTTTTTTGAAAAAAATATTTTCCGCCGGTTAAGTTGTTGAGGGCTGATTTCTTGTCCTGTGATAAAAAGCCTTCTGTTTCGACTGCCAAACCTTTCAGGGGAGCATTTGCAACCGGTTGGCACCATTTTTGAGTGAATTGCCAAAAGTCAGATTTTTGCTGAAATTGTGACCCCGGGGCTTAGGGATTTTTTCAAAAAAATATTTTCCGCCGGTTAAGTTGTTGAGGGCTGATTTCTTGTCCTGTGATAAAAAGCCTTCTGTTTCCATCACCAAAGCTTTCAGGGGGGCATTTGCAACCGGTTGGCACCATTTTTGAGTGAATTGCCAAAAGTCAGATTTTTGCTGAAATTGTGACCCCGGGGCTTAGGGATTTTTTCAAAAAAATATTTTCCGCCGGTTAAGTTGTTGAGGGCTGATTTCTTGTCCTGTGATAAAAAGCCTTCTGTTTCCATCGTCAAAGCTTTCAGGGGAGCATTTGCAACGTGCTGGCACCATTTTTGAGTGAATTGCCAAAAGTCAGATTTTTGCTGAAATTGTGACCCCGGGGCTTAGGGATTTTTTCAAAAAAATATTTTTCGCCGGTTAAGTTGTTGAGGGCTGATTTCTTGTCCTGTGATAAAAAGCCTTCTGTTTCCATCGTCAAAGCTTTCAGGGGAGCATTTGCAACGTGCTGGCACCATTTTTCAGTGAATTGCCAAAAGTCAGATTTTTGCTGAAATTGTGACCCCGGGGCTTAGGGATTTTTTTTGAAAAAAATATTTTCCGCCGGTTAAGTTGTTGAGGGCTGATTTCTTGTCCTGTGATAAAAAGCCTTCTGTTTCGACTGCCAAACCTTTCAGGGGAGCATTTGCAACCGGTTGGCACCATTTTTGAGTGAATTGCCAAAAGTCAGATTTTTGCTGAAATTGTGACCCCGGGGCTTAGGGATTTTTTCAAAAAAATATTTTCCGCCGGTTAAGTTGTTGAGGGCTGATTTCTTGTCCTGTGATAAAAAGCCTTCTGTTTCCATCGTCAAAGCTTTCAGGGGAGCATTTGCAACGTGCTGGCACCATTTTTGAGTGAATTGCCAAAAGTCAGATTTTTGCTGAAATTGTGACCCCGGGGCTTAGGGATTTTTTCAAAAAAATATTTTCCGCCGGTTAAGTTGTTGAGGGCTGATTTCTTGTCCTGTGATAAAAAGCCTTCTGTTTCCATCGTCAAAGCTTTCAGGGGAGCATTTGCAACGTGCTGGCACCATTTTTGAGTGAATTGCCAAAAGTCAGATTTTTGCTGAAATTGTGACCCCGGGTCTTAGGGATTTTTTCAAAAAAATATTTTTCGCCGGTTAAGTTGTTGAGGGCTGATTTCTTGTCCTGTGATAAAAAGCCTTCTGTTTCCATCGTCAAAGCTTTCAGGGGAGCATTTGCAACGTGCTGGCACCATTTTTCAGTGAATTGCCAAAAGTCAGATTTTTGCTGAAATTGTGACCCCGGGGCTTAGGGATTTTTTTTGAAAAAAATATTTTCCGCCGGTTAAGTTGTTGAGGGCTGATTTCTTGTCCTGTGATAAAAAGCCTTCTGTTTCGACTGCCAAACCTTTCAGGGGAGCATTTGCAACCGGTTGGCACCATTTTTGAGTGAATTGCCAAAAGTCAGATTTTTGCTGAAATTGTGACCCCGGGGCTTAGGGATTTTTTCAAAAAAATATTTTCCGCCGGTTAAGTTGTTGAGGGCTGATTTCTTGTCCTGTGATAAAAAGCCTTCTGTTTCCATCACCAAAGCTTTCAGGGGGGCATTTGCAACCGGTTGGCACCATTTTTGAGTGAATTGCCAAAAGTCAGATTTTTGCTGAAATTGTGACCCCGGGGCTTAGGGATTTTTTCAAAAAAATATTTTCCGCCGGTTAAGTTGTTGAGGGCTGATTTCTTGTCCTGTGATAAAAAGCCTTCTGTTTCCATCGTCAAAGCTTTCAGGGGAGCATTTGCAACGTGCTGGCACCATTTTTGAGTGAATTGCCAAAAGTCAGATTTTTGCTGAAATTGTGACCCCGGGGCTTAGGGATTTTTTCAAAAAAATATTTTTCGCCGGTTAAGTTGTTGAGGGCTGATTTCTTGTCCTGTGATAAAAAGCCTTCTGTTTCCATCGTCAAAGCTTTCAGGGGAGCATTTGCAACGTGCTGGCACCATTTTTCAGTGAATTGCCAAAAGTCAGATTTTTGCTGAAATTGTGACCCCGGGGCTTAGGGATTTTTTTTGAAAAAAATATTTTCCGCCGGTTAAGTTGTTGAGGGCTGATTTCTTGTCCTGTGATAAAAAGCCTTCTGTTTCGACTGCCAAACCTTTCAGGGGAGCATTTGCAACCGGTTGGCACCATTTTTGAGTGAATTGCCAAAAGTCAGATTTTTGCTGAAATTGTGACCCCGGGGCTTAGGGATTTTTTCAAAAAAATATTTTCCGCCGGTTAAGTTGTTGAGGGCTGATTTCTTGTCCTGTGATAAAAAGCCTTCTGTTTCCATCGTCAAAGCTTTCAGGGGAGCATTTGCAACGTGCTGGCACCATTTTTGAGTGAATTGCCAAAAGTCAGATTTTTGCTGAAATTGTGACCCCGGGGCTTAGGGATTTTTTCAAAAAAATATTTTTCGCCGGTTAAGTTGTTGAGGGCTGATTTCTTGTCCTGTGATAAAAAGCCTTCTGTTTCCATCGTCAAAGCTTTCAGGGGAGCATTTGCAACGTGCTGGCACCATTTTTGAGTGAATTGCCAAAAGTCAGATTTTTGCTGAAATTGTGACCCCGGGGCTTAGGGATTTTTTCAAAAAAATATTTTCCGCCGGTTAAGTTGTTGAGGGCTGATTTCTTGTCCTGTGATAAAAAGCCTTCTGTTTCCATCGCCAAAGCTTTCAGGGGAGCATTTGCAACGTGCTGGCACCATTTTTGAGTGAATTGCCAAAAGTCAGATTTTTGCTGAAATTGTGACCCCGGGGCTTAGGGATTTTTTCAAAAAAATATTTTCCGCCGGTTAAGTTGTTGAGGGCTGATTTCTTGTCCTGTGATAAAAAGCCTTCAGTTTCGACTGCCAAACCTTTCAAGGGAGCATTTGCAACCGGTTGGCACCATTTTTGAGTGAATTGCCAAAAGTCAGATTTTTGCTGAAATTGTGACCCCGGGGCTTAGGGTTTTTTTCAAAAAAATATTTTCCGCTGTTTAAGTTGTTGAGGGCTGATTTCTTGTCCTGTGATAAAAAGCCTTCTGTTTCCATCGTCAAAGCTTTCAGGGGAGCATTTGCAACGTGCTGGCACCATTTTTGAGTGAATTGCCAAAAGTCAGATTTTTGCTGAAATTGTGACCCCGGGGCTTAGGGATTTTTTCAAAAAAATATTTTTCGCCGGTTAAGTTGTTGAGGGCTGATTTCTTGTCCTGTGATAAAAAGCCTTCTGTTTCCATCGTCAAAGCTTTCAGGGGAGCATTTGCAGCGTGCTGGCACCATTTTTGAGTGAATTGCCAAAAGTCAGATTTTTGCTGAAATTGTGACCCCGGGGCTTAGGGATTTTTTTTGAAAAAAATATTTTCCGCCGGTTAAGTTGTTGAGGGCTGATTTCTTGTCCTGTGATAAAAAGCCTTCTGTTTCGACTGCCAAACCTTTCAGGGGAGCATTTGCAACCGGCTGGCACCAATTTTGAGTGAATTGCCAAAAGTCAGATTTTTGCTGAAATTGTGACCGCGGGGCTTAGGGATTTTTTCAAAAAAATATTTTCCACAGGTTAAGTTGTTGAGGGCTGATTTCTTGTCCTGTGATAAAAAGCCTTCTGTTTCCATCGTCAAAGCTTTCAGGGGAGCATTTGCAACCGGCTGGCACCAATTTTGAGTGAATTGCCAAAAGTCAGATTTTTGCTGAAATTGTGACCGCGGGGCTTAGGGATTTTTTCAAAAAAATATTTTCCGCCGGTTAAGTTGTTGAGGGCTGATTTCTTGTCCTGTGATAAAAAGCCTTCTGTTTCGACTGCCAAACCTTTCAGGGGAGCATTTGCAACCGGTTGGCACCATTTTTGAGTGAATTGCCAAAAGTCAGATTTTTGCTGAAATTGTGACCCCGGGGCTTAGGGATTTTTTCAAAAAAATATTTTCCGCCGGTTAAGTTGTTGAGGGCTGATTTCTTGTCCTGTGATAAAAAGCCTTCTGTTTCCATCGCCAAAGCTTTCAGGGGAGCATTTGCAACGTGCTGGCACCATTTTTGAGTGAATTGCCAAAAGTCAGATTTTTGCTGAAATTGTGACCCCGGGGCTTAGGGATTTTTTCAAAAAAATATTTTCCGCCGGTTAAGTTGTTGAGGGCTGATTTCTTGTCCTGTGATAAAAAGCCTTCAGTTTCGACTGCCAAACCTTTCAGGGGAGCATTTGCAACCGGTTGGCACCATTTTTGAGTGAATTGCCAAAAGTCAGATTTTTGCTGAAATTGTGACCCCGGGGCTTAGGGTTTTTTTCAAAAAAATATTTTCCGCTGTTTAAGTTGTTGAGGGCTGATTTCTTGTCCTGTGATAAAAAGCCTTCTGTTTCCATCGTCAAAGCTTTCAGGGGAGCATTTGCAACGTGCTGGCACCATTTTTGAGTGAATTGCCAAAAGTCAGATTTTTGCTGAAATTGTGACCCCGGGGCTTAGGGATTTTTTCAAAAAAATATTTTTCGCCGGTTAAGTTGTTGAGGGCTGATTTCTTGTCCTGTGATAAAAAGCCTTCTGTTTCCATCGTCAAAGCTTTCAGGGGAGCATTTGCAGCGTGCTGGCACCATTTTTGAGTGAATTGCCAAAAGTCAGATTTTTGCTGAAATTGTGACCCCGGGGCTTAGGGATTTTTTTTGAAAAAAATATTTTCCGCCGGTTAAGTTGTTGAGGGCTGATTTCTTGTCCTGTGATAAAAAGCCTTCTGTTTCGACTGCCAAACCTTTCAGGGGAGCATTTGCAACCGGTTGGCACCATTTTTGAGTGAATTGCCAAAAGTCAGATTTCTGCTGAAATTGTCACCCCGGGGCTTAGGGATTTTTTCAAAAAAATATTTTCCGCCGGTTAAGTTGTTGAGGACTGATTTCTTGTCCTGTGATAAAAAGCCTTCTGTTTCCATCGCCAAATCTTTCAGGGGAGCATTTGCAACCGGTTGGCACCAATTTTGAGTGAATTGCCAAAAGTCAGATTTTTGCTGAAATTGTGACCCCGGGGCTTAGGGATTTTTTCAAAAAAATATTTTCCACAGGTTAAGTTGTTGAGGGCTGATTTCTTGTCCTGTGATAAAAAGCCTTCTGTTTCGACTGCCAAACCTTTCAGGGGAGCATTTGCAACGTGCTGGCACCATTTTTGAGTGAATTGCCAAAAGTCAGATTTTTGCTGAAATTGTGACCCCGGGGCTTAGGGATTTTTTCAAAAAAATATTTTCCGCCGGTTAAGTTGTTGAGGACTGATTTCTTGTCCTGTGATAAAAAGCCTTCTGTTTCCATCGCCAAATCTTTCAGGGGAGCATTTGCAACCGGCTGGCACCAATTTTGAGTGAATTGCCAAAAGTCAGATTTTTGCTGAAATTGTGACCGCGGGGCTTAGGGATTTTTTCAAAAAAATATTTTCCACAGGTTAAGTTGTTGAGGGCTGATTTCTTGTCCTGTGATAAAAAGCCTTCTGTTTCCATCGCCAAATCTTTCAGGGGAGCATTTGCAACCGGTTGGCACCATTTTTGAGTGAATTGCCAAAAGTCAGATTTTTGCTGAAATTGTGACCCCGGGGCTTAGGGATTTTTTCAAAAAAATATTTTCCGCCGCTTAAGTTGTTGAGGGCTGATTTCTTGTCCTGTGATAAAAAGCCTTCTGTTTCGACTGCCAAAACTTTCAGGGGAGCATTTGCAACGTGCTGGCACCATTTTTGAGTGAATTGCCAAAAGTCAGATTTCTGCTGAAATTGTGACCCCGGGGCTTAGGGATTTTTTCAAAAAAATATTTTCCGCCGGTTAAGTTGTTGAGGACTGATTTCTTGTCCTGTGATAAAAAGCCTTCTGTTTCCATCGCCAAATCTTTCAGGGGAGCATTTGCAACCGGTTGGCACCAATTTTGAGTGAATTGCCAAAAGTCAGATTTTTGCTGAAATTGTGACCCCGGGGCTTAGGGATTTTTTCAAAAAAATATTTTCCACAGGTTAAGTTGTTGAGGGCTGATTTCTTGTCCTGTGATAAAAAGCCTTCTGTTTCCATCGTCAAATCTTTCAGGGGAGCATTTGCAACCGGTTGGCACCATTTTTGAGTGAATTGCCAAAAGTCAGATTTTTGCTGAAATTGTGACCCCGGGGCTTAGGGATTTTTTCAAAAAAATATTTTTCGCCGGTTAAGTTGTTGAGGGCTGATTTCTTGTCCTGTGATAAAAAGCCTTCTGTTTCCATCGTCAAAGCTTTCAGGGGAGCATTTGCAGCGTGCTGGCACCATTTTTGAGTGAATTGCCAAAAGTCAGATTTTTGCTGAAATTGTGACCCCGGGGCTTAGGGATTTTTTTTGAAAAAAATATTTTTCGCCGGTTAAGTTGTTGAGGGCTGATTTCTTGTCCTGTGATAAAAAGCCTTCTGTTTCGACTGCCAAACCTTTCAGGGGAGCATTTGCAACCGGTTGGCACCAATTTTGAGTGAATTGCCAAAAGTCAGATTTTTGCTGAAATTGTGACCCCGGGGCTTAGGGATTTTTTCAAAAAAATATTTTCCACAGGTTAAGTTGTTGAGGGCTGATTTCTTGTCCTGTGATAAAAAGCCTTCTGTTTCGACTGCCAAACCTTTCAGGGGAGCATTTGCAACGTGCTGGCACCATTTTTGAGTGAATTGCCAAAAGTCAGATTTTTGCTGAAATTGTGACCCCGGGGCTTAGGGATTTTTTCAAAAAAATATTTTCCGCCGGTTAAGTTGTTGAGGACTGATTTCTTGTCCTGTGATAAAAAGCCTTCTGTTTCCATCGCCAAATCTTTCAGGGGAGCATTTGCAACCGGCTGGCACCAATTTTGAGTGAATTGCCAAAAGTCAGATTTTTGCTGAAATTGTGACCGCGGGGCTTAGGGATTTTTTCAAAAAAATATTTTCCACAGGTTAAGTTGTTGAGGGCTGATTTCTTGTCCTGTGATAAAAAGCCTTCTGTTTCCATCGCCAAATCTTTCAGGGGAGCATTTGCAACCGGTTGGCACCATTTTTGAGTGAATTGCCAAAAGTCAGATTTTTGCTGAAATTGTGACCCCGGGGCTTAGGGATTTTTTCAAAAAAATATTTTCCGCCGCTTAAGTTGTTGAGGGCTGATTTCTTGTCCTGTGATAAAAAGCCTTCTGTTTCGACTGCCAAAACTTTCAGGGGAGCATTTGCAACGTGCTGGCACCATTTTTGAGTGAATTGCCAAAAGTCAGATTTCTGCTGAAATTGTGACCCCGGGGCTTAGGGATTTTTTCAAAAAAATATTTTCCGCCGGTTAAGTTGTTGAGGACTGATTTCTTGTCCTGTGATAAAAAGCCTTCTGTTTCCATCGCCAAATCTTTCAGGGGAGCATTTGCAACCGGTTGGCACCAATTTTGAGTGAATTGCCAAAAGTCAGATTTTTGCTGAAATTGTGACCCCGGGGCTTAGGGATTTTTTCAAAAAAATATTTTCCACAGGTTAAGTTGTTGAGGGCTGATTTCTTGTCCTGTGATAAAAAGCCTTCTGTTTCCATCGTCAAATCTTTCAGGGGAGCATTTGCAACCGGTTGGCACCATTTTTGAGTGAATTGCCAAAAGTCAGATTTTTGCTGAAATTGTGACCCCGGGGCTTAGGGATTTTTTCAAAAAAATATTTTTCGCCGGTTAAGTTGTTGAGGGCTGATTTCTTGTCCTGTGATAAAAAGCCTTCTGTTTCCATCGTCAAAGCTTTCAGGGGAGCATTTGCAGCGTGCTGGCACCATTTTTGAGTGAATTGCCAAAAGTCAGATTTTTGCTGAAATTGTGACCCCGGGGCTTAGGGATTTTTTTTGAAAAAAATATTTTTCGCCGGTTAAGTTGTTGAGGGCTGATTTCTTGTCCTGTGATAAAAAGCCTTCTGTTTCGACTGCCAAACCTTTCAGGGGAGCATTTGCAACCGGTTGGCACCATTTTTGAGTGAATTGCCAAAAGTCAGATTTTTGCTGAAATTGTGACCGCGGGGCTTAGGGATTTTTTCAAAAAAATATTTTCCACAGGTTAAGTTGTTGAGGGCTGATTTCTTGTCCTGTGATAAAAAGCCTTCTGTTTCCATCGTCAAAGCTTTCAGGGGAGCATTTGCAACCGGCTGGCACCAATTTTGAGTGAATTGCCAAAAGTCAGATTTTTGCTGAAATTGTGACCGCGGGGCTTAGGGATTTTTTCAAAAAAATATTTTCCGCCGGTTAAGTTGTTGAGGGCTGATTTCTTGTCCTGTGATAAAAAGCCTTCTGTTTCGACTGCCAAACCTTTCAGGGGAGCATTTGCAACCGGTTGGCACCATTTTTGAGTGAATTGCCAAAAGTCAGATTTTTGCTGAAATTGTGACCCCGGGGCTTAGGGATTTTTTCAAAAAAATATTTTCCGCCGGTTAAGTTGTTGAGGGCTGATTTCTTGTCCTGTGATAAAAAGCCTTCTGTTTCCATCGCCAAAGCTTTCAGGGGAGCATTTGCAACGTGCTGGCACCATTTTTGAGTGAATTGCCAAAAGTCAGATTTTTGCTGAAATTGTGACCCCGGGGCTTAGGGATTTTTTCAAAAAAATATTTTCCGCCGGTTAAGTTGTTGAGGGCTGATTTCTTGTCCTGTGATAAAAAGCCTTCAGTTTCGACTGCCAAACCTTTCAGGGGAGCATTTGCAACCGGTTGGCACCATTTTTGAGTGAATTGCCAAAAGTCAGATTTTTGCTGAAATTGTGACCCCGGGGCTTAGGGTTTTTTTCAAAAAAATATTTTCCGCTGTTTAAGTTGTTGAGGGCTGATTTCTTGTCCTGTGATAAAAAGCCTTCTGTTTCCATCGTCAAAGCTTTCAGGGGAGCATTTGCAACGTGCTGGCACCATTTTTGAGTGAATTGCCAAAAGTCAGATTTTTGCTGAAATTGTGACCCCGGGGCTTAGGGATTTTTTCAAAAAAATATTTTTCGCCGGTTAAGTTGTTGAGGGCTGATTTCTTGTCCTGTGATAAAAAGCCTTCTGTTTCCATCGTCAAAGCTTTCAGGGGAGCATTTGCAGCGTGCTGGCACCATTTTTGAGTGAATTGCCAAAAGTCAGATTTTTGCTGAAATTGTGACCCCGGGGCTTAGGGATTTTTTTTGAAAAAAATATTTTCCACAGGTTAAGTTGTTGAGGGCTGATTTCTTGTCCTGTGATAAAAAGCCTTCTGTTTCCATCGCCAAATCTTTCAGGGGAGCATTTGCAACCGGTTAGCACCAATTTTGAGTGAATTGCCAAAAGTCAGATTTTTGCTGAAATTGTGACCCCGGGGCTTAGGGATTTTTTCAAAAAAATATTTTCCACAGGTTAAGTTGTTGAGGGCTGATTTCTTGTCCTGTGATAAAAAGCCTTCTGTTTCGACTGCCAAAACTTTCAGGGGAGCATTTGCAACGTGCTGGCACCATTTTTGAGTGAATTGCCAAAAGTCAGATTTTTGCTGAAATTGTGACCCCGGGGCTTAGGGATTTTTTCAAAAAAAAAATTTCCGCCGGTTAAGTTGTTGAGGACTGATTTCTTGTCCTGTGATAAAAAGCCTTCTGTTTCCATCGCCAAATCTTTCAGGGGAGCATTTGCAACCGGCTGGCACCAATTTTGAGTGAATTGCCAAAAGTCAGATTTTTGCTGAAATTGTGACCGCGGGGCTTAGGGATTTTTTCAAAAAAATATTTTCCACAGGTTAAGTTGTTGAGGGCTGATTTCTTGTCCTGTGATAAAAAGCCTTCTGTTTCCATCGCCAAATCTTTCAGGGGAGCATTTGCAACCGGTTAGCACCATTTTTGAGTGAATTGCCAAAAGTCAGATTTTTGCTGAAATTGTGACCCCGGGGCTTAGGGATTTTTTCAAAAAAATATTTTCCGCCGGTTAAGTTGTTGAGGGCTGATTTCTTGTCCTGTGATAAAAAGCCTTCTGTTTCGACTGCCAAAACTTTCAGGGGAGCATTTGCAACGTGCTGGCACCATTTTTGAGTGAATTGCCAAAAGTCAGATTTCTGCTGAAATTGTGACCCCGGGGCTTAGGGATTTTTTCAAAAAAATATTTTCCGCCGGTTAAGTTGTTGAGGACTGATTTCTTGTCCTGTGATAAAAAGCCTTCTGTTTCCATCGCCAAATCTTTCAGGGGAGCATTTGCAACCGGTTGGCACCAATTTTGAGTGAATTGCCAAAAGTCAGATTTTTGCTGAAATTGTGACCCCGGGGCTTAGGGATTTTTTCAAAAAAATATTTTCCACAGGTTAAGTTGTTGAGGGCTGATTTCTTGTCCTGTGATAAAAAGCCTTCTGTTTCGACTGCCAAACCTTTCAGGGGAGCATTTGCAACCGGTTGGCACCATTTTTGAGTGAATTGCCAAAAGTCAGATTTTTGCTGAAATTGTGACCCCGGGGCTTAGGGATTTTTTCAAAAAAATATTTTCCGCCGGTTAAGTTGTTGAGGGCTGATTTCTTGTCCTGTGATAAAAAGCCTTCTCTTTCGACTGCCAAAACTTTCAGGGGAGCATTTGCAACGTGCTGGCACCATTTTTGAGTGAATTGCCAAAAGTCAGATTTTTGCTGAAATTGTGACCCCGGGGCTTAGGGATTTTTTCAAAAAAATATTTTCCGCCGGTTAAGTTGTTGAGGGCTGATTTCTTGTCCTGTGATAAAAAGCCTTCTGTTTCGACTGCCAAAACTTTCAGGGGAGCATTTGCAACGTGCTGGCACCATTTTTGAGTGAATTGCCAAAAGTCAGATTTTTGCTGAAATTGTGACCCCGGGGCTTAGGGATTTTTTCAAAAAAAAAATTTCCGCCGGTTAAGTTGTTGAGGACTGATTTCTTGTCCTGTGATAAAAAGCCTTCTGTTTCCATCGCCAAATCTTTCAGGGGAGCATTTGCAACCGGCTGGCACCAATTTTGAGTGAATTACCAAAAGTCAGATTTTTGCTGAAATTATGACCGCGGGGCTTAGGGATTTTTTCAAAAAAATATTTTCCACAGGTTAAGTTGTTGAGGGCTGATTTCTTGTCCTGTGATAAAAAGCCTTCTGTTTCCATCGCCAAATATTTCAGGGGAGCATTTGCAACCGGTTGGCACCATTTTTGAGTGAATTGCCAAAAGTCAGATTTTTGCTGAAATTGTGACCCCGGGGCTTAGGGATTTTTTCAAAAAAATATTTTCCGCCGGTTAAGTTGTTGAGGGCTGATTTCTTGTCCTGTGATAAAAAGACTTCTGTTTCCATCGCCAAATCTTTCAGGGGAGCATTTGCAACCGGTTGGCACCAATTTTGAGTGAATTGCCAAAAGTCAGATTTTTGCTGAAATTGTGACCCCGGGGCTTAGGGATTTTTTCAAAAAAATATTTTCCGCCGGTTAAGTTGTTGAGGGCTGATTTCTTGTCCTGTGATAAAAAGCCTTCTGTTTCCATCGCCAAATCTTTCAGGGGAGCATTTGCAACCGGTTGGCACCAATTTTGAGTCAATTGCCAAAAGTCAGATTTTTGCTGAAATTGTGACCGCGGGGCTTAGGGATTTTTTCAAAAAAATATTTTCCGCCGGTTAAGTTGTTGAGGGCTGATTTCTTGTCCTGTGATAAAAAGCCTTCTGTTTCGACTGCCAAACCTTTCAGGGGAGCATTTGCAACGTGCTGGCACCATTTTTGAGTGAATTGCCAAAAGTCAGATTTTTGCTGAAATTGTGACCCCGGGGCTTAGGGATTTTTTCAAAAAAATATTTTCCGCCGGTTAAGTTGTTGAGGGCTGATTTCTTGTCCTGTGATAAAAAGCCTTCTGTTTCCATCACCAAAGCTTTCAGGGGGGCATTTGCAACCGGTTGGCACCATTTTTGAGTGAATTGCCAAAAGTCAGATTTTTGCTGAAATTGTGACCCCGGGGCTTAGGGATTTTTTCAAAAAAATATTTTCCGCCGGTTAAGTTGTTGAGGGCTGATTTCTTGTCCTGTGATAAAAAGCCTTCTGTTTCCATCGTCAAAGCTTTCAGGGGAGCATTTGCAACGTGCTGGCACCATTTTTGAGTGAATTGCCAAAAGTCAAATTTTTGCTGAAATTGTGACCCCGGGGCTTAGGGATTTTTTTTGAAAAAAATATTTTCCGCCGGTTAAGTTGTTGAGGGCTGATTTCTTGTCCTGTGATAAAAAGCCTTCTGTTTCGACTGCCAAACCTTTCAGGGGAGCATTTGCAACCGGTTGGCACCATTTTTGAGTGAATTGCCAAAAGTCAGATTTTTGCTGAAATTGTGACCCCGGGGCTTAGGGATTTTTTCAAAAAAATATTTTCCGCCGGTTAAGTTGTTGAGGGCTGATTTCTTGTCCTGTGATAAAAAGCCTTCTGTTTCCATCACGAAAGCTTTCAGGTGAGCATTTGCAACCTGCTGGCACCATTTTTGAGTGAATTGCCAAAAGTAAGGTTTTTGCTGAAATTGTGACCTCGGGGCTTAGGGATTTTTTTCAAAAAAATATTTTCCGCCGTTTAAGTTGTTGAGGGCTGATTTCTTCTCCTGTGATAAAAAGGCTTCTGTTTCGACTGCCAAACCTTTCAGGGGAGCATTTGCAACCGGTTGGCACCATTTTTGAGTGAATTGCCAAAAGTCAGATTTTTGCTGAAATTGTGACCCCGGGGCTCAGGGATTTTTTCAAAAAAATATTTTCCGCCGGTTAGGTTTTCGAGGGCTTATTTCTTGTCCTGTGATAAAAAGCCTTCTGTTTCCATCGCCAAAGCTTTCAGGGGAGCCTTTGCAACCTGCTAGCATCATTTTTGACTGAATTTCCAAAAGTCAGATTTTTGCTGAAATTGTGACCCCGGGGCTTAGGGATTTTTTCAAAAAAATATTTTCCGCCAGTTAAGTTGTTGAGGGCTGATTTCTTGTCCTGTGATAAAAAGCCTTCTGTTTCCATCGCCAAAGCTTTCAGGGGAGCATTTGCAACTGGTTGGCACCATTTTTGAGTGAATTGCCAAAAGTCAGATTTTTGCTGAAATTGTGACCCCGGGGCTTAGGGATTTTTTCAAAAAAATATTTTCCGCCGGTTAAGTTGTTGAGGGCTGATTTCTTGTCCTGTGATAAAAAGCCTTATGTTTCCATCACCAAAGCTTTCAGGGGAGCATTTGCAACTGGTTGGCACCATTTTTGAGTGAATTACCAAAAGTCAGATTTTTGCTGAAATTGTGACCCCGGGGCTTAGGGATTTTTTCAAAAAAATATTTTCCGCCGGTTAAGTTGTTGAGGGCTGATTTCTTGTCCTGTGATAAAAAGCCTTCTGTTTCGACTGCCAAACCTTTCAGGTGAGCATATGAAACCGGTTTGCACCTTTTTTGGGTGAATTGCCAAAAGTCAGATTTTTGCTGAAATTGTGACCCCGGGGCTTAGGGATTTCTTCAAAAAAATATTTTCCGCCGGTTAGGTTTTCGAGGGCTGATTTCTTGTCCTGTGATAAAAAGCCTTCTGTTTCCATCGCCAAAGCTTTCACGGGAGCCTTTTCAACCTACTAGCATCATTTTTGACTGAATTGCCAAAAGTCAGATTTTTGCTGAAATTGTGACCCAGGGGCTTAGGGATTTTTTCAAAAAAATATTTTCCGCCGGTTAAGTTGTTGAGGGCTGATTTCTTGTCCTGTGATAAAAAGCCTTCTCTTTCGACTGCCAAAACTTTCAGGGGAGCATTTGCAACGTGCTGGCACCATTTTTGAGTGAATTGCCAAAAGTCAGATTTTTGCTGAAATTGTGACCCCGGGGCTTAGGGATTTTTTCAAAAAAATATTTTCCGCCGGTTAAGTTGTTGAGGGCTGATTTCTTGTCCTGTGATAAAAAGCCTTCTGTTTCGACTGCCAAAACTTTCAGGGGAGCATTTGCAACGTGCTGGCACCATTTTTGAGTGAATTGCCAAAAGTCAGATTTTTGCTGAAATTGTGACCCCGGGGCTTAGGGATTTTTTCAAAAAAAAAATTTCCGCCGGTTAAGTTGTTGAGGACTGATTTCTTGTCCTGTGATAAAAAGCCTTCTGTTTCCATCGCCAAATCTTTCAGGGGAGCATTTGCAACCGGCTGGCACCAATTTTGAGTGAATTGCCAAAAGTCAGATTTTTGCTGAAATTGTGACCGCGGGGCTTAGGGATTTTTTCAAAAAAATATTTTCCACAGGTTAAGTTGTTGAGGGCTGATTTCTTGTCCTGTGATAAAAAGCCTTCTGTTTCCATCGCCAAATATTTCAGGGGAGCATTTGCAACCGGTTGGCACCATTTTTGAGTGAATTGCCAAAAGTCAGATTTTTGCTGAAATTGTGACCCCGGGGCTTAGGGATTTTTTCAAAAAAATATTTTCCGCCGGTTAAGTTGTTGAGGGCTGATTTCTTGTCCTGTGATAAAAAGCCTTCTGTTTCCATCGCCAAATCTTTCAGGGGAGCATTTGCAACCGGTTGGCACCAATTTTGAGTGAATTGCCAAAAGTCAGATTTTTGCTGAAATTGTGACCCCGGGGCTTAGGGATTTTTTCAAAAAAATATTTTCCGCCGGTTAAGTTGTTGAGGGCTGATTTCTTGTCCTGTGACAAAAAGCCTTCTGTTTCCATCGCCAAATCTTTCAGGGGAGCATTTGCAACCGGTTGGCACCAATTTTGAGTCAATTGCCAAAAGTCAGATTTTTGCTGAAATTGTGACCGCGGGGCTTAGGGATTTTTTCAAAAAAATATTTTCCGCCGGTTAAGTTGTTGAGGGCTGATTTCTTGTCCTGTGATAAAAAGCCTTCTGTTTCGACTGCCAAAACTTTCAGGGGAGCATTTGCAACGTGCTGGCACCATTTTTGAGTGAATTGCCAAAAGTCAGAATTTTGCTGAAATTGTGACCCCGGGGCTTAGGGATTTTTTCAAAAAAATATTTTCCGCCGGTTAAGTTGTTGAGGGCTGATTTCTTGTCCTGTGATAAAAAGCCTTCTGTTTCGACTGCCAAAACTTTCAGGGGAGCATTTGCAACGTGCTGGCACCATTTTTGAGTGAATTGCCAAAAGTCAGATTTTTGCTGAAATTGTGACCCCGGGGCTTAGGGATTTTTTCAAAAAAATATTTTCCACCGGTTAAGTTGTTGAGGACTGATTTCTTGTCCTGTGATAAAAAGCCTTCTGTTTCCATCGCCAAATCTTTCAGGGGAGCATTTGCAACGTGCTGGCACCATTTTTGAGTGAATTGCCAAAAGTCAGATTTTTGCTGAAATTGTGACCCCGGGGCTTAGGGATTTTTTCAAAAAAATATTTTCCGCCGGTTAAGTTGTTGAGGGCTGATTTCTTGTCCTGTGATAAAAAGCCTTCTGTTTCCATCACCAAAGCTTTCAGGGGGGCATTTGCAACCGGTTGGCACCATTTTTGAGTGAATTGCCAAAAGTCAGATTTTTGCTGAAATTGTGACCCCGGGGCTTAGGGATTTTTTCAAAAAAATATTTTCCGCCGGTTAAGTTGTTGAGGGCTGATTTCTTGTCCTGTGATAAAAAGCCTTCTGTTTCCATCGTCAAAGCTTTCAGGGGAGCATTTGCAACGTGCTGGCACCATTTTTGAGTGAATTGCCAAAAGTCAGATTTTTGCTGAAATTGTGACCCCGGGGCTTAGGGATTTTTTTTGAAAAAAATATTTTCCGCCGGTTAAGTTGTTGAGGGCTGATTTCTTGTCCTGTGATAAAAAGCCTTCTGTTTCGACTGCCAAACCTTTCAGGGGAGCATTTGCAACCGGTTGGCACCATTTTTGAGTGAATTGCCAAAAGTCAGATTTTTGCTGAAATTGTGACCCCGGGGCTTAGGGATTTTTTCAAAAAAAATTTTCCGCCGGTTAAGTTGTTGAGGGCTGATTTCTTGTCCTGTGATAAAAAGCCTTCTGTTTCCATCACGAAAGCTTTCAGGTGAGCATTTGCAACCTGCTGGCACCATTTTTGAGTGAATTGCCAAAAGTAAGGTTTTTGCTGAAATTGTGACCTCGGGTCTTAGGGATTTTTTTCAAAAAAATATGTTCCGCCGGTTAAGTTGTTGAGGGCTGATTTCTTCTCCTGTGATAAAAAGGCTTCTGTTTCGACTGCCAAAGCTTTCAGGGGAGCATTTGCAACCGGTTGGCACCATTTTTGAGTGAATTGCCAAAAGTCAGATTTTTGCTGAAATTGTGACCCCGGGGCTTAGGGATTTTTTCAAAAAAATATTTTCCGCCGGTTAAGTTGTTGAGGGCTGATTTCTTGTCCTGTGATAAAAAGCCTTCTGTTTCGACTGCCAAAACTTTCAGGGGAGCATTTGCAACGTGCTGGCACCATTTTTGAGTGAATTGCCAAAAGTCAGAATTTTGCTGAAATTGTGACCCCGGGGCTTAGGGATTTTTTCAAAAAAATATTTTCCGCCGGTTAAGTTGTTGAGGGCTGATTTCTTGTCCTGTGATAAAAAGCCTTCTGTTTCGACTGCCAAAACTTTCAGGGGAGCATTTGCAACGTGTTGGCACCATTTTTGAGTGAATTGCCAAAAGTCAGATTTTTGCTGAAATTGTGACCCCGGGGCTTAGGGATTTTTTCAAAAAAATATTTTCCGCCGGTTAAGTTGTTGAGGACTGATTTCTTGTCCTGTGATAAAAAGCCTTCTGTTTCCATCGCCAAATCTTTCAGGGGAGCATTTGCAACCGGCTGGCACCAATTTTGAGTGAATTGCCAAAAGTCAGATTTTTGCTGAAATTGTGACCCTGGGGCTTAGGGATTTTTTCAAAAAAATATTTTCCGCCGGTTAAGTTGTTGAGGGCTGATTTCTTGTCCTGTGATAAAAAGCCTTCTGTTTCGACTGCCAAACCTTTCAGGGGAGCATTTGCAACGTGCTGGCACCATTTTTGAGTGAATTGCCAAAAGTCAGATTTTTGCTGAAATTGTGACCCCGGGGCTTAGGGATTTTTTCAAAAAAATATTTTCCGCCGGTTAAGTTGTTGAGGGCTGATTTCTTGTCCTGTGATAAAAAGCCTTCTGTTTCCATCGTCAAAGCTTTCAGGGGAGCATTTGCAACGTGCTGGCACCATTTTTGAGTGAATTGCCAAAAGTCAGATTTTTGCTGAAATTGTGACCCCCGGGGCTTAGGGATTTTTTTTGAAAAAAATATTTTCCGCCGGTTAAGTTGTTGAGGGCTGATTTCTTGTCCTGTGATAAAAAGCCTTCTGTTTCGACTGCCAAACCTTTCAGGGGAGCATTTGCAACCGGTTGGCACCATTTTTGAGTGAATTGCCAAAAGTCAGATTTTTGCTGAAATTGTGACCCCGGGGCTTAGGGATTTTTTCAAAAAAAAATTTCCGCCGGTTAAGTTGTTGAGGGCTGATTTCTTGTCCTGTGATAAAAAGCCTTCTGTTTCCATCACGAAAGCTTTCAGGTGAGCATTTGCAACCTGCTGGCACCATTTTTGAGTGAATTGCCAAAAGTAAGGTTTTTGCTGAAATTGTGACCTCGGGGCTTAGGGATTTTTTTCAAAAAAATATTTTCCGCCGGTTAAGTTGTTGAGGGCTGATTTCTTCTCCTGTGATAAAAAGGCTTCTGTTTCGACTGCCAAACCTTTCAGGGGAGCATTTGCAACCGGTTGGCACCATTTTTGAGTGAATTGCCAAAAGTCAGATTTTTGCTGAAATTGTGACCCCGGGGCTTAGGGATTTTTTCAAAAAAATATTTTCCGCCGGTTAAGTTGTTGAGGGCTGATTTCTTGTCCTGTGATAAAAAGCCTTCTGTTTCGACTGCCAAAACTTTCAGGGGAGCATTTGCAACGTGCTGGCACCATTTTTGAGTGAATTGCCAAAAGTCAGAATTTTGCTGAAATTGTGACCCCGGGGCTTAGGGATTTTTTCAAAAAAATATTTTCCGCCGGTTAAGTTGTTGAGGGCTGATTTCTTGTCCTGTGATAAAAAGCCTTCTGTTTCGACTGCCAAAACTTTCAGGGGAGCATTTGCAACGTGCTGGCACCATTTTTGAGTGAATTGCCAAAAGTCAGATTTTTGCTGAAATTGTGACCCCGGGGCTTAGGGATTTTTTCAAAAAAATATTTTCCGCCGGTTAAGTTGTTGAGGGCTGATTTCTTGTCCTGTGATAAAAAGCCTTCTGTTTCCATCGTCAAAGCTTTCAGGGGAGCATTTGCAACGTGCTGGCACCATTTTTGAGTGAATTGCCAAAAGTCAGATTTTTGCTGAAATTGTGACCCCGGGGCTTAGGGATTTTTTTTGAAAAAAATATTTTCCGCCGGTTAAGTTGTTGAGGGCTGATTTCTTGTCCTGTGATAAAAAGCCTTCTGTTTCGACTGCCAAACCTTTCAGGGGAGCATTTGCAACCGGTTGGCACCATTTTTGAGTGAATTGCCAAAAGTCAGATTTTTGCTGAAATTGTGACCCCGGGGCTTAGGGATTTTTTCAAAAAAATATTTTCCGCCGGTTAAGTTGTTGAGGGCTGATTTCTTGTCCTGTGATAAAAAGCCTTCTGTTTCGACTGCCAAACCTTTCAGGGGAGCATTTGCAACCGGTTGGCACCATTTTTGAGTGAATTGCCAAAAGTAAGGTTTTTGCTGAAATTGTGACCTCGGGGCTTAGGGATTTTTTTCAAAAAAATATTTTCCGCCGGTTAAGTTGTTGAGGGCTGATTTCTTCTCCTGTGATAAAAAGGCTTCTGTTTCGACTGCCAAACCTTTCAGGGGAGCATTTGCAACCGGTTGGCACCATTTTTGAGTGAATTGCCAAAAGTCAGATTTTTGCTGAAATTGTGACCCTGGGGCTTAGGGATTTTTTCAAAAAAATATTTTCCGCCGGTTAAGTTGTTGAGGGCTGATTTCTTGTCCTGTGATAAAAAGCCTTCTGTTTCGACTGCCAAACCTTTCAGGGGAGCATTTGCAACGTGCTGGCACCATTTTTGAGTGAATTGCCAAAAGTCAGATTTTTGCTGAAATTGTGACCCCGGGGCTTAGGGATTTTTTCAAAAAAATATTTTCCGCCGGTTAAGTTGTTGAGGGCTGATTTCTTGTCCTGTGATAAAAAGCCTTCTGTTTCCATCACCAAAGCTTTCAGGGGGGCATTTGCAACCGGTTGGCACCATTTTTGAGTGAATTGCCAAAAGTCAGATTTTTGCTGAAATTGTGACCCCGGGGCTTAGGGATTTTTTCAAAAAAATATTTTCCGCCGGTTAAGTTGTTGAGGGCTGATTTCTTGTCCTGTGATAAAAAGCCTTCTGTTTCCATCGTCAAAGCTTTCAGGGGAGCATTTGCAACGTGCTGGCACCATTTTTGAGTGAATTGCCAAAAGTCAGATTTTTGCTGAAATTGTGACCCCGGGGCTTAGGGATTTTTTCAAAAAAATATTTTTCGCCGGTTAAGTTGTTGAGGGCTGATTTCTTGTCCTGTGATAAAAAGCCTTCTGTTTCCATCGCCAAAGCTTTCAGGGGAGCATTTGCAACGTGCTGGCACCATTTTTGAGTGAATTGCCAAAAGTCAGATTTTTGCTGAAATTGTGACCCCGGGGCTTAGGGATTTTTTGAAAAAAATATTTTCCGCCGGTTAAGTTGTTGAGGGCTGATTTCTTGTCCTGTGATAAAAAGCCTTCTGTTTCGACTGCCAAACCTTTCAGGGGAGCATTTGCAACCGGTTGGCACCATTTTTGAGTGAATTGCCAAAAGTCAGATTTTTGCTGAAATTGTGACCGCGGGGCTTAGGGATTTTTTCAAAAAAATATTTTCCACAGGTTAAGTTGTTGAGGGCTGATTTCTTGTCCTGTGATAAAAAGCCTTCTGTTTCCATCGTCAAAGCTTTCAGGGGAGCATTTGCAACCGGCTGGCACCAATTTTGAGTGAATTGCCAAAAGTCAGATTTTTGCTGAAATTGTGACCCCGGGGCTTAGGGATTTTTTCAAAAAAATATTTTCCACAGGTTAAGTTGTTGAGGGCTGATTTCTTGTCCTGTGATAAAAAGCCTTCTGTTTCCATCGCCAAATCTTTCAGGGGAGCATTTGCAACCGGTTGGCACCAATTTTGAGTGAATTGCCAAAAGTCAGATTTTTGCTGAAATTGTGACCGCGGAGCTTAGGGATTTTTTCAAAAAAATATTTTCCGCCGGTTAAGTTGTTGAGGGCTGATTTCTTGTCCTGTGATAAAAAGCCTTCTGTTTCCATCGCCAAAGCTTTCAGGGGAGCATTTGCAACCGGTTGGCACCATTTTTGAGTGAATTGCCAAAAGTCAGATTTTTGCTGAAATTGTGACCCCGGGGCTTAGGGATTTTTTCAAAAAAATATTTTCCGCCGGTTAAGTTGTTGAGGGCTGATTTCTTGTCCTGTGATAAAAAGCCTTCTGTTTCCATCGTCAAAGCTTTCAGGGGAGCATTTGCAACGTGCTGGCACCATTTTTGAGTGAATTGCCAAAAGTCAGATTTTTGCTGAAATTGTGACCCCGGGGCTTAGGGATTTTTTCAAAAAAATATTTTTCGCCGGTTAAGTTGTTGAGGGCTGATTTCTTGTCCTGTGATAAAAAGCCTTCTGTTTCCATCGTCAAAGCTTTCAGGGGAGCATTTGCAACGTGCTGGCACCATTTTTGAGTGAATTGCCAAAAGTCAGATTTTTGCTGAAATTGTGACCCCGGGGCTTAGGGATTTTTTCAAAAAAATATTTTTCACCGGTTAAGTTGTTGAGGGCTGATTTCTTGTCCTGTGATAAAAAGCCTTCTGTTTCCATCGTCAAAACTTTCAGGGGAGCATTTGCAACGTGCTGGCACCATTTTTGAGTGAATTGCCAAAAGTCAGATTTTTGCTGAAATTGTGACCCCGGGGCTTAGGGATTTTTTCAAAAAAATATTTTCCGCCGGTTAAGTTGTTGAGGGCTGATTTCTTGTCCTGTGATAAAAAGCCTTCTGTTTCCATCGCCAAATCTTTCAGGGGAGCATTTGCAACCGGTTGGCACCAATTTTGAGTGAATTGCCAAAAGTCAGATTTTTGCTGAAATTGTGACCGCGGAGCTTAGGGATTTTTTCAAAAAAATATTTTCCACAGGTTAAGTTGTTGAGGGCTGATTTCTTGTCCTGTGATAAAAAGCCTTCTGTTTCCATCGCCAAATCTTTCAGGGGAGCATTTGCAACCGGTTGGCACCATTTTTGAGTGAATTGCCAAAAGTCAGATTTTTGCTGAAATTGTGACCCCGGGGCTTAGGGATTTTTTCAAAAAAATATTTTCCACAGGTTAAGTTGTTGAGGGCTGATTTCTTGTCCTGTGATAAAAAGCCTTCTGTTTCCATCGTCAAAGCTTTCAGGGGAGCATTTGCAAGGTGCTGGCACCATTTTTGAGTGAATTGCCAAAAGTCAGATTTTTGCTGAAATTGTGACCCCGGGGCTTAGGGATTTTTTCAAAAAAATATTTTCCGCCGGTTAAGTTGTTGAGGGCTGATTTCTTGTCCTGTGATAAAAAGCCTTCTGTTTCGACTGCCAAACCTTTCAGGGGAGCATTTGCAACCGGTTGGCACCATTTTTGAGTGAATTGCCAAAAGTCAGATTTTTGCTGAAATTGTGACCCCGGGGCTTAGGGATTTTTTCAAAAAAATATTTTCCGCTGTTTAAGTTGTTGAGGGCTGATTTCTTGTCCTGTGATAAAAAGCCTTCTGTTTCCATCGTCAAAGCTTTCAGGGGAGCATTTGCAACGTGCTGGCACCATTTTTGAGTGAATTGCCAAAAGTCAGATTTTTGCTGAAATTGTGACCCCGGGGCTTAGGGATTTTTTCAAAAAAATATTTTTCGCCGGTTAAGTTGTTGAGGGCTGATTTCTTGTCCTGTGATAAAAAGCCTTCTGTTTCCATCGTCAAAGCTTTCAGGGGAGCATTTGCAGCGTGCTGGCACCATTTTTGAGTGAATTGCCAAAAGTCAGATTTTTGCTGAAATTGTGACCCCGGGGCTTAGGGATTTTTTTTGAAAAAAATATTTTTCGCCGGTTAAGTTGTTGAGGGCTGATTTCTTGTCCTGTGATAAAAAGCCTTCTGTTTTGACTGCCAAACCTTTCAGGGGAGCATTTGCAACCGGTTGGCACCATTTTTGAGTGAATTGCCAAAAGTCAGATTTTTGCTGAAATTGTGACCGCGGGGCTTAGGGATTTTTTCAAAAAAATATTTTCCACAGGTTAAGTTGTTGAGGGCTGATTTCTTGTCCTGTGATAAAAAGCCTTCTGTTTCCATCGTCAAAGCTTTCAGGGGAGCATTTGCAACCGGCTGGCACCAATTTTGAGTGAATTGCCAAAAGTCAGATTTTTGCTGAAATTGTGACCGCGGGGCTTAGGGATTTTTTCAAAAAAATATTTTCCGCCGGTTAAGTTGTTGAGGGCTGATTTCTTGTCCTGTGATAAAAAGCCTTCTGTTTCGACTGCCAAACCTTTCAGGGGAGCATTTGCAACCGGTTGGCACCATTTTTGAGTGAATTGCCAAAAGTCAGATTTTTGCTGAAATTGTGACCCCGGGTCTTAGGGATTTTTTCAAAAAAATATTTTCCGCTGTTTAAGTTGTTGAGGGCTGATTTCTTGTCCTGTGATAAAAAGCCTTCTGTTTCCATCGTCAAAGCTTTCAGGGGAGCATTTGCAACGTGCTGGCACCATTTTTGAGTGAATTGCCAAAAGTCAGATTTTTGCTGAAATTGTGACCGCGGGGCTTAGGGATTTTTTCAAAAAAATATTTTCCACAGGTTAAGTTGTTGAGGGCTGATTTCTTGTCCTGTGATAAAAAGCCTTCTGTTTCCATCGCCAAATCTTTCAGGGGAGCATTTGCAACCGGTTGGCACCAATTTTGAGTGAATTGCCAAAAGTCAGATTTTTGCTGAAATTGTGACCCCGGGGCTTAGGGATTTTTTCAAAAAAATATTTTCCGCCGGTTAAGTTGTTGAGGGCTGATTTCTTGTCCTGTGATAAAAAGCCTTCTGTTTCCATCGCCAAAGCTTTCAGGGGAGCATTTGCAACCGGTTGGCACCATTTTTGAGTGAATTGCCAAAAGTCAGATTTTTGCTGAAATTGTGACCCCGGGGCTTAGGGATTTTTTCAAAAAAATATTTTCCGCCGGTTAAGTTGTTGAGGGCTGATTTCTTGTCCTGTGATAAAAAGCCTTCTGTTTCCATCGTCAAAGCTTTCAGGGGAGCATTTGCAGCGTGCTGGCACCATTTTTGAGTGAATTGCCAAAAGTCAGATTTTTGCTGAAATTGTGACCCCGGGGCTTAGGGATTTTTTTTGAAAAAAATATTTTTCGCCGGTTAAGTTGTTGAGGGCTGATTTCTTGTCCTGTGATAAAAAGCCTTCTGTTTCGACTGCCAAACCTTTCAGGGGAGCATTTGCAACCGGTTGGCACCATTTTTGAGTGAATTGCCAAAAGTCAGATTTTTGCTGAAATTGTGACCGCGGGGCTTAGGGATTTTTTCAAAAAAATATTTTCCACAGGTTAAGTTGTTGAGGGCTGATTTCTTGTCCTGTGATAAAAAGCCTTCTGTTTCGACTGCCAAACCATTCAGGGGAGCATTTGCAACCGGTTGGCACCATTTTTGAGTGAATTGCCAAAAGTCAGATTTTTGCTGAAATTGTGACCCCGGGGCTTAGGGATTTTTTCAAAAAAATATTTTCCGCTGTTTAAGTTGTTGAGGGCTGATTTCTTGTCCTGTGATAAAAAGCCTTCTGTTTCCATCGTCAAAGCTTTCAGGGGAGCATTTGCAACGTGCTGGCACCATTTTTGAGTGAATTGCCAAAAGTCAGATTTTTGCTGAAATTGTGACCCCGGGGCTTAGGGATTTTTTCAAAAAAATATTTTTCGCCGGTTAAGTTGTTGAGGGCTGATTTCTTGTCCTGTGATAAAAAGCCTTCTGTTTCCATCGTCAAAGCTTTCAGGGGAGCATTTGCAGCGTGCTGGCACCATTTTTGAGTGAATTGCCAAAAGTCAGATTTTTGCTGAAATTGTGACCCCGGGGCTTAGGGATTTTTTTTGAAAAAAATATTTTTCGCCGGTTAAGTTGTTGAGGGCTGATTTCTTGTCCTGTGATAAAAAGCCTTCTGTTTCCATCGTCAAAGCTTTCAGGGGAGCATTTGCAACCGGCTGGCACCAATTTTGAGTGAATTGCCAAAAGTCAAATTTTTGCTGAAATTGTGACCGCGGGGCTTAGGGATTTTTTCAAAAAAATATTTTCCGCCGGTTAAGTTGTTGAGGGCTGATTTCTTGTCCTGTGATAAAAAGCCTTCTGTTTCGACTGCCAAACCTTTCAGGGGAGCATTTACAACCGGTTGGCACCATTTTTGAGTGAATTGCCAAAAGTCAGATTTTTGCTGAAATTGTGACCCCGGGTCTTAGGGATTTTTTCAAAAAAATATTTTCCGCTGTTTAAGTTGTTGAGGGCTGATTTCTTGTCCTGTGATAAAAAGCCTTCTGTTTCCATCGTCAAAGCTTTCAGGGGAGCATTTGCAACGTGCTGGCACCATTTTTGAGTGAATTGCCAAAAGTCAGATTTTTGCTGAAATTGTGACCGCGGGGCTTAGGGATTTTTTCAAAAAAATATTTTCCACAGGTTAAGTTGTTGAGGGCTGATTTCTTGTCCTGTGATAAAAAGCCTTCTGTTTCCATCGCCAAATCTTTCAGGGGAGCATTTGCAACCGGTTGGCACCAATTTTGAGTGAATTGCCAAAAGTCAGATTTTTGCTGAAATTGTGACCCCGGGGCTTAGGGATTTTTTCAAAAAAATATTTTCCGCCGGTTAAGTTGTTGAGGGCTGATTTCTTGTCCTGTGATAAAAAGCCTTCTGTTTCCATCGCCAAAGCTTTCAGGGGAGCATTTGCAACCGGTTGGCACCATTTTTGAGTGAATTGCCAAAAGTCAGATTTTTGCTGAAATTGTGACCCCGGGGCTTAGGGATTTTTTCAAAAAAATATTTTCCGCCGGTTAAGTTGTTGAGGGCTGATTTCTTGTCCTGTGATAAAAAGCCTTCTGTTTCCATCGTCAAAGCTTTCAGGGGAGCATTTGCAGCGTGCTGGCACCATTTTTGAGTGAATTGCCAAAAGTCAGATTTTTGCTGAAATTGTGACCCCGGGGCTTAGGGATTTTTTTTGAAAAAAATATTTTTCGCCGGTTAAGTTGTTGAGGGCTGATTTCTTGTCCTGTGATAAAAAGCCTTCTGTTTCGACTGCCAAACCTTTCAGGGGAGCATTTGCAACCGATTGGCACCATTTTTGAGTGAATTGCCAAAAGTCAGATTTTTGCTGAAATTGTGACCGCGGGGCTTAGGGATTTTTTCAAAAAAATATTTTCCACAGGTTAAGTTGTTGAGGGCTGATTTCTTGTCCTGTGATAAAAAGCCTTCTGTTTCCATCGTCAAAGCTTTCAGGGGAGCATTTGCAACCGGCTGGCACCAATTTTGAGTGAATTGCCAAAAGTCAGATTTTTGCTGAAATTGTGACCGCGGGGCTTAGGGATTTTTTCAAAAAAATATTTTCCGCCGGTTAAGTTGTTGAGGGCTGATTTCTTGTCCTGTGATAAAAAGCCTTCTGTTTCGACTGCCAAACCTTTCAGGGGAGCATTTGCAACCGGTTGGCACCATTTTTGAGTGAATTGCCAAAAGTCAGATTTTTGCTGAAATTGTGACCCCGGGGCTTAGGGATTTTTTCAAAAAAATATTTTCCGCTGTTTAAGTTGTTGAGGGCTGATTTCTTGTCCTGTGATAAAAAGCCTTCTGTTTCCATCGTCAAAGCTTTCAGGGGAGCATTTGCAACGTGCTGGCACCATTTTTGAGTGAATTGCCAAAAGTCAGATTTTTGCTGAAATTGTGACCGCGGGGCTTAGGGATTTTTTCAAAAAAATATTTTCCACAGGTTAAGTTGTTGAGGGCTGATTTCTTGTCCTGTGATAAAAAGCCTTCTGTTTCCATCGCCAAATCTTTCAGGGGAGCATTTGCAACCGGTTGGCACCAATTTTGAGTGAATTGCCAAAAGTCAGATTTTTGCTGAAATTGTGACCCCGGGGCTTAGGGATTTTTTCAAAAAAATATTTTCCGCCGGTTAAGTTGTTGAGGGCTGATTTCTTGTCCTGTGATAAAAAGCCTTCTGTTTCCATCGCCAAAGCTTTCAGGGGAGCATTTGCAACCGGTTGGCACCATTTTTGAGTGAATTGCCAAAAGTCAGATTTTTGCTGAAATTGTGACCCCGGGGCTTAGGGATTTTTTCAAAAAAATATTTTCCGCCGGTTAAGTTGTTGAGGGCTGATTTCTTGTCCTGTGATAAAAAGCCTTCTGTTTCCATCGTCAAAGCTTTCAGGGGAGCATTTGCAACGTGCTGGCACCATTTTTGAGTGAATTGCCAAAAGTCAGATGTTTGCTGAAATTGTGACCCCGGGGCTTAGGGATTTTTTCAAAAAAATATTTTTCGCCGGTTAAGTTGTTGAGGGCTGATTTCTTGTCCTGTGATAAAAAGCCTTCTGTTTCCATCGTCAAAGCTTTCAGGGGAGCATTTGCAACGTGCTGGCACCATTTTTGAGTGAATTGCCAAAAGTCAGATTTTTGCTGAAATTGTGACCCCGGGGCTTAGGGATTTTTTCAAAAAAATATTTTTCACCGGTTAAGTTGTTGAGGGCTGATTTCTTGTCCTGTGATAAAAAGCCTTCTGTTTCCATCGTCAAAGCTTTCAGGGGAGCATTTGCAACGTGCTGGCACCATTTTTGAGTGAATTGCCAAAAGTCAGATTTTTGCTGAAATTGTGACCCCGGGGCTTAGGGATTTTTTCAAAAAAATATTTTCCGCCGGTTAAGTTGTTGAGGGCTGATTTCTTGTCCTGTGATAAAAAGCCTTCTGTTTCCATCGCCAAATCTTTCAGGGGAGCATTTGCAACCGGTTGGCACCAATTTTGAGTGAATTGCCAAAAGTCAGATTTTTGCTGAAATTGTGACCGCGGAGCTTAGGGATTTTTTCAAAAAAATATTTTCCACAGGTTAAGTTGTTGAGGGCTGATTTCTTGTCCTGTGATAAAAAGCCTTCTGTTTCCATCGCCAAATCTTTCAGGGGAGCATTTGCAACCGGTTGGCACCATTTTTGAGTGAATTGCCAAAGTCAGATTTTTGCTGAAATTGTGACCCCGGGGCTTAGGGATTTTTTCAAAAAAACATTTTTCCACAGGTTAAGTTGTTGAGGGCTGATTTCTTGTCCTGTGATAAAAAGCCTTCTGTTTCCATCGTCAAAGCTTTCAGGGGAGCATTTGCAACGTGCTGGCACCATTTTTGAGTGAATTGCCAAAAGTCAGATTTTTGCTGAAATTGTGACCCCGGGGCTTAGGGATTTTTTCAAAAAAATATTTTCCGCCGGTTAAGTTGTTGAGGGCTGATTTCTTGTCCTGTGATAAAAAGCCTTCTGTTTCCATCGCCAAATCTTTCAGGGGAGCATTTGCAACCGGTTGGCACCATTTTTGAGTGAATTGCCAAAAGTCAGATTTTTGCTGAAATTGTGACCCCGGGGCTTAGGGATTTTTTCAAAAAAATATTTTCCACAGGTTAAGTTGTTGAGGGCTGATTTCTTGTCCTGTGATAAAAAGCCTTCTGTTTCCATCGTCAAAGCTTTCAGGGGAGCATTTGCAACGTGCTGGCACCATTTTTGAGTGAATTGCCAAAAGTCAGATTTTTGCTGAAATTGTGACCCCGGGGCTTAGGGATTTTTTCAAAAAAATATTTTCCGCCGGTTAAGTTGTTGAGGGCTGATTTCTTGTCCTGTGATAAAAAGCCTTCTGTTTCGACTGCCAAACCTTTCAGGGGAGCATTTGCAACCGGTTGGCACCATTTTTGAGTGAATTGCCAAAAGTCAGATTTTTGCTGAAATTGTGACCCCGGGGCTTAGGGATTTTTTCAAAAAAATATTTTCCGCTGTTTAAGTTGTTGAGGGCTGATTTCTTGTCCTGTGATAAAAAGCCTTCTGTTTCCATCGTCAAAGCTTTCAGGGGAGCATTTGCAACGTGCTGGCACCATTTTTGAGTGAATTGCCAAAAGTCAGATTTTTGCTGAAATTGTGACCCCGGGGCTTAGGGATTTTTTCAAAAAAATATTTTTCGCCGGTTAAGTTGTTGAGGGCTGATTTCTTGTCCTGTGATAAAAAGCCTTCTGTTTCCATCGTCAAAGCTTTCAGGGGAGCATTTGCAGCGTGCTGGCACCATTTTTGAGTGAATTGCCAAAAGTCAGATTTTTGCTGAAATTGTGACCCCGGGGCTTAGGGATTTTTTTTGAAAAAAATATTTTTCGCCGGTTAAGTTGTTGAGGGCTGATTTCTTGTCCTGTGATAAAAAGCCTTCTGTTTCGACTGCCAAACCTTTCAGGGGAGCATTTGCAACCGGTTGGCACCATTTTTGAGTGAATTGCCAAAAGTCAGATTTTTGCTGAAATTGTGACCCCGGGGCTTAGGGATTTTTTCAAAAAAATATTTTCCACAGGTTAAGTTGTTGAGGGCTGATTTCTTGTCCTGTGATAAAAAGCCTTCTGTTTCCATCGCCAAATCTTTCAGGGGAGCATTTGCAACCGGTTGGCACCAATTTTGAGTGAATTGCCAAAAGTCAGATTTTTGCTGAAATTGTGACCCCGGGGCTTAGGGATTTTTTCAAAAAAATATTTTCCGCCGGTTAAGTTGTTGAGGGCTGATTTCTTGTCCTGTGATAAAAAGCCTTCTGTTTCCATCGCCAAAGCTTTCAGGGGAGCATTTGCAACCGGTTGGCACCATTTTTGAGTGAATTGCCAAAAGTCAGATTTTTGCTGAAATTGTGACCCCGGGGCTTAGGGATTTTTTCAAAAAAATATTTTCCGCCGGTTAAGTTGTTGAGGGCTGATTTCTTGTCCTGTGATAAAAAGCCTTCTGTTTCCATCGTCAAAGCTTTCAGGGGAGCATTTGGAACGTGCTGGCACCATTTTTGAGTGAATTGCCAAAAGTCAGATTTTTGCTGAAATTGTGACCCCGGGGCTTAGGGATTTTTTCAAAAAAATATTTTTCGCCGGTTAAGTTGTTGAGGGCTGATTTCTTGTCCTGTGATAAAAAGCCTTCTTTTTCCATCGTCAAAGCTTTCAGGGGAGCATTTGCAACGTGCTGGCACCATTTTTGAGTGAATTGCCAAAAGTCAGATTTTTGCTGAAATTGTGACCCCGGGGCTTAGGGATTTTTTCAAAAAAATATTTTTCACTGGTTAAGTTGTTGAGGACTGATTTCTTGTCCTGTGATAAAAAGCCTTCTGTTTCCATCGTCAAAGCTTTCAGGTCAGCATTTGCAACGTGCTGGCACCATTTTTGAGTGAATTGCCAAAAGTCAGATTTTTGCTGAAATTGTGACCCCGGGGCTTAGGGATTTTTTCAAAAAAATATTTTCCGCCGGTTAAGTTGTTGAGGGCTGATTTCTTGTCCTGTGATAAAAAGCCTTCTGTTTCCATCGCCAAATCTTTCAGGGGAGCATTTGCAACCGGTTGGCACCAATTTTGAGTGAATTGCCAAAAGTCAGATTTTTGCTGAAATTGTGACCCCGGAGCTTAGGGATTTTTTCAAAAAAATATTTTCCACAGGTTAAGTTGTTGAGGGCTGATTTCTTGTCCTGTGATAAAAAGCCTTCTGTTTCCATCGCCAAATCTTTCAGGGGAGCATTTGCAACCGGTGGGCACCATTTTTGAGTGAATTGCCAAAAGTCAGATTTTTGCTGAAATTGTGACCCCGGGGCTTAGGGATTTTTGCAAAAAAATATTTTCCACAGGTTAAGTTGTTGAGGGCTGATTTCTTGTCCTGTGATAAAAAGCCTTCTGTTTCCATCGTCAAAGCTTTCAGGGGAGCATTTGCAACGTGCTGGCACCATTTTTGAGTGAATTGCCAAAAGTCAGATTTTTGCTGAAATTGTGACCCCGGGGCTTAGGGATTTTTTCAAAAAAATATTTTCCGCCGGTTAAGTTGTTGAGGGCTGATTTCTTGTCCTGTGATAAAAAGCCTTCTGTTTCCATCGCCAAATCTTTCAGGGGAGCATTTGCAACCGGTTGGCACCATTTTTGAGTGAATTGCCAAAAGTCAGATTTTTGCTGAAATTGTGACCCCGGGGCTTAGGGATTTTTTCAAAAAAATATTTTCCGCCGGTTAAGTTGTTGAGGGCTGATTTCTTGTCCTGTGATAAAAAGCCTTCTGTTTCCATCGTCAAAGCTTTCAGGGGAGCATTTGCAACGTGCTGGCACCATTTTTGAATGAATTGCCCAAAGTCAGATTTTTGCTGAAATTGTGACCCCGGGGCTTAGGGATTTTTTCAAAAAAATATTTTTCGCCGGTTAAGTTGTTGAGGGCTGATTTCTTGTCCTGTGATAAAAAGCCTTCTGTTTCCATCGTCAAAGCTTTCAGGGGAGCATTTGCAACGTGCTGGCACCATTTTTGAGTGAATTGCCAAAAGTCAGATTTTTGCTGAAATTGTGACCCCGGGGCTTAGGGATTTTTTCAAAAAAAAATTTTCCGCCGGTTAAGTTGTTGAGGGCTGATTTCTTGTCCTGTGATAAAAAGCCTTCTGTTTCCATCGCCAAACCTTTCAGGGGAGCATTTGCAACGTGCTGGCACCATTTTTGAGTGAATTGCCAAAAGTCAGATTTTTGCTGAAATTGTGACCCGGGGGTTAGGGATTTTTTCAAAAAAATATTTTCCGCCGGTTAAGTTGTTGAGGGCTGATTTCTTGTCCTGTGATAAAAAGCCTTCTGTTTCGACTGCCAAAACTTTAAGGGGAGCATTTGGAACGTGCTGGCACCATTTTTGAGTGAATTGCCAAAAGTCAGATTTTTGCTGAAATTGTGACCCCGGGGCTTAGGGATTTTTTCAAAAAAATATTTTCCGCTGTTTAAGTTGTTGAGGGCTGATTTCTTGTCCTGTGATAAAAAGCCTTCTGTTTCCATCGCCAAAGCTTTCCGGGGAGCATTTGCAACGTGCTGGCACCATTTTTGAGTGAATTGCCAAAAGTCAGAGTTTTGCTGAAATTGTGACCCCGGGGCTTAGGGATTTTTTCAAAAAAATATTTTCCGCCGGTTAAGTTGTTGAGGGCTGATTTCTTGTCCTGTGATAAAAAGCCTTCTGTTTCGACTGCCAAACCATTCAGGGGAGCATTTGCAACCGGTTGGCACCATTTTTGAGTGAATTGCCAAAAGTCAGATTTTTGCTGAAATTGTGACCCCGGGGCTTGTGATTTTTTCAAAAAAATATTTTCCGCCGGTTAAGTTGTTGAGGGCTGATTTCTTGTCCTGTGATAAAAAGCCTTCTGTTTCCATCGTCAAAGCTTTCAGGGGAGCATTTGCAACGTGCTGTCTCCATTTTTGAGTGAATTGCCAAAAGTCAGATTTTTGCTGAAATTGTGACCCCGGGGCTTAGGGATTTTATTTGAAAAAAATATTTTCCGCCGGTTAAGTTGTTGAGGGCTGATTTCTTGTCCTGTGATAAAAAGCCTTCTGTTTCCATCGCCAAACCTTTCAGGGGAGCATTTACAACGTGCTGGCACCATTTTTGAGTGAATTGCCAAAAGTCAGATTTTTGCTGAAATTGTGACCCGGGGGTTAGGGATTTTTTCAAAAAAATATTTTCCGCCGGTTAAGTTGTTGAGGGCTGATTTCTTGTCCTGTGATAAAAAGCCTTCTGTTTCGACTGCCAAAACTTTCAGGGGAGCATTTGGAACGTGCTGGCACCATTTTTGAGTGAATTGCCAAAAGTCAGATTTTTGCTGAAATTGTGACCCCGGGGCTTAGGGATTTTTTCAAAAAAATATTTTCCGCTGTTTAAGTTGTTGAGGGCTGATTTCTTGTCCTGTGATAAAAAGCCTTCTGTTTCCATCGCCAAAGCTTTCAGGGGAGCATTTGCAACGTTCTGGCACCATTTTTGAGTGAATTGCCAAAAGTCAGATTTTTGCTGAAATTGTGACCCCGGGGCTTAGGGATTTTTTCAAAAAAATATTTTCCGCCGGTTAAGTTGTTGAGGGCTGATTTCTTGTCCTGTGATAAAGAGCCTTCTGTTTCGACTGCCAAAACTTTCCGGGGAGCATTTGCAACGTGCTGGCACCATTTTTGAGTGAATTGCCAAAAGTCAGATTTTTGCTGAAATTGTGACCCCGGGGCTTAGGGATTTTTTCAAAAAAATATTTTCCGCCGGTTAAGTTGTTGAGGGCTGATTTCTTGTCCTGTGATAAAAAGCCTTCTGTTTCGATTGCCAAACCATTCAGGGGAGCATTTGCAACCGGTTGGCACCATTTTTGAGTGAATTGCCAAAAGTCAGATTTTTGCTGAAATTGTGACCCCGGGGCTTAGGGATTTTTTCAAAAAAATATTTTCCGCCGGTTAAGTTGTTGAGGGCTGATTTCTTGTCCTGTGATAAAAAGCCTTCTGTTTCCATCGTCAAAGCTTTCAGGGGAGCATTTGCAACGTGCTGGCACCATTTTTGAGTGAATTGCCAAAAGTCAGATTTTTGCTGAAATTGTGACCCCGGGGCTTAGGGATTTTTTCAAAAAAATATTTTCCGCTGTTTAAGTTGTTGAGGGCTGATTTCTTGTCCTGTGATAAAAAGCCTTCTGTTTCCATCGTCAAAGCTTTCAGGGGAGCATTTGCAACGTGCTGGCACCATTTTTGAGTGAATTGCCAAAAGTCAGATTTTTGCTGAAATTGTGACCCCGGGGCTTAGGGATTTTTTCAAAAAAATATTTTCCGCTGTTTAAGTTGTTGAGGGCTGATTTCTTGTCCTGTGATAAAAAGCCTTCTGTTTCCATCGCCAAAGCTTTCAGGGGAGCATTTGCAACGTGCTGGCACCATTTTTGAGTGAATTGCCAAATGTCAGATTTTTGCTGAAATTGTGACCCCGGGGCTTAGGGATTTTTTCAAAAAAATATTTTCCGCCGGTTAAGTTGTTTAGGGCTGATTTCTTGTCCTGTGATAAAAAGCCTTCTGTTTCGACTGCCAAAACTTTCCGGGGAGCATTTGCAACGTGCTGGCACCATTTTTGAGTGAATTGCCAAAAGTCAGAGTTTTGCTGAAATTGTGACCCCGGGGCTTAGGGATTTTTTCAAAAAAATATTTTCCGCCGGTTAAGTTGTTGAGGGCTGATTTCTTGTCCTGTGATAAAAAGCCTTCTGTATGGATCGCCAAAGCTTTCAGGGGAGCCTTTGCAACCTGTTACCACCATTTTTGAGTGAATTGCCAAAAGTCAGATTTTTGCTGAAATTGTGACCCCCGGGGCTTAGGGATTTTTTCAAAAAAATATTTTCCGCCGGTTAAGTTGTTGAGGACTGATTTCTTGTCCTGTGATAAAAAGCCTTCTGTTTCCATCGCCAAATCTTTCAGGGGAGCATTTGCAACCGGTTGGCACCAATTTTGAGTGAATTGCCAAAAGTCAGATTTTTGATGAAATTGTGACCGCGGGGCTTAGGGATTTTTTCAAAAAAATATTTTCCACAGGTTAAGTTGTTGAGGGCTGATTTCTTGTCCTGTGATAAAAAGCCTTCTGTTTCCATCGCCAAATCTTTCAGGGCAGCATTTGCAACCGGTTGGCACCAATTTTGAGTGAATTGCCAAAAGTCAGATTTTTGCTGAAATTGTGACCGCGGGGCTTAGGGATTTTTTCAAAAAAATATTTTCCGCCGGTTAAGTTGTTGAGGGCTGATTTCTTGTCCTGTGATAAAAAGCCTTCTGTTTCCATCGTCAAAGCTTTCAGGGGAGCATTTGCAACGTGCTGGCACCATTTTTGAGTCAATTGCCAAAAGTCAGATTTTTGCTGAAATTGTGACCCCGGGGCTTAGGGATTTTTTCAAAAAAATATTTTCCGCCGGTTAAGTTGTTGAGGGCTGATTTCTTGTCCTGTGATAAAAAGCCTTCTGTTTCGACTGCCAAACCTTTCAGGGGAGCATTTGCAACCGGTTGGCACCATTTTTGAGTGAATTGCCAAAAGTCAGAGTTTTGCTGAAATTGTGACCCCGGGGCTTAGGGATTTTTTCAAAAAAATATTTTCCGCCGGTTAAGTTGTTGAGGGCTGATTTCTTGTCCTGTGATAAAAAGCCTTCTGTTTCCATCACCAAAGCTTTCAGGGGAGCATTTGCAACCGGTTGGCACCATTTTTGAGTGAATTGCCAAAAGTCAGATTTTTGCTGAAATTGTGACCCCGGGGCTTAGGGATTTTTTCAAAAAAATATTTTCCACATGTTAAGTTGTTGAGGGCTGATTTCTTGTCCTGTGATAAAAAGCCTTCTGTTTCGACTGCCAAACCTTTCAGGGGAGCATTTGCAACCGGTTGGCACCATTTTTGAGTGAATTGCCAAAAGTCAGATTTTTGCTGACATTGTGACCCCGGGGCTTAGGGATTTTTTCAAAAAAATATTTTCCGCCGGTTAAGTTGTTGAGGGCTGATTTCTTGTCCTGTGATAAAAAGCCTTCTGTTTCCATCGTCAAAGCTTTCAGGGGAGCATTTGCAACGTGCTGGCACCATTTTTGAGTGAATTGCCAAAAGTCAGATTTTTGCTGAAATTGTGACCCCGGGGCTTAGGGATTTTTTCAAAAAAATATTTTTCGCCGGTTAAGTTGTTGAGGGCTGATTTCTTGTCCTGTGATAAAAAAGCCTTCTGTTTCCATCGTCAAAGCTTTCAGGGGAGCATTTGCAACGTGCTGGCACCATTTTTGAGTGAATTGCCAAAAGTCAGATTTTTGCTGAAATTGTGACCCCGGGGCTTAGGGATTTTTTCAAAAAAATATTTTCCGCCGGTTAAGTTGTTGAGGGCTGATTTCTTGTCCTGTGATAAAAAGCCTTCTGTTTCCATCGCCAAATCTTTCAGGGGAGCATTTGCAACCGGTTGGCACCAATTTTGAGTGAATTGCCAAAAGTCAGATTTTTGCTGAAATTGTGACCGCGGGGCTTAGGGATTTTTTCAAAAAAATATTTTCCACAGGTTAAGTTGTTGAGGGCTGATTTCTTGTCCTGTGATAAAAAGCCTTCTGTTTCCATCGCCAAATCTTTCAGGGGAGCATTTGCAACCGGTTGGCACCATTTTTGAGTGAATTGCCAAAAGTCAGATTTTCCTGAAATTGTGACCCCGGGGCTTAGGGATTTTTTCAAAAAAATATTTTCCGCCGGTTAAGTTGTTGAGGGCTGATTTCTTGTCCTGTGATAAAAAGCCTTCTGTTTCCATCGTCAAAGCTTTCAGGGGAGCATTTGCAACGTGCTGGCACCATTTTTGAGTGAATTGCCAAAAGTCAGATTTTTGCTGAAATTGTGACCCCGGGGCTTAGGGATTTTTTCAAAAAAATATTTTCTGCCGGTTAAGTTGTTGAGGGCTGATTTCTTGTCCTGTGATAAAAAGCCTTCTGTTTCGACTGCCAAACCTTTCAGGGGAGCATTTGCAACCGGTTGGCACCATTTTTGAGTGAATTGCCAAAAGTCAGATTTTTGCTGAAATTGTGACCCCGGGGCTTAGGGATTTTTTCAAAAAAATATTTTCCGCCGGTTAAGTTGTTGAGGGCTGATTTCTTGTCCTGTGATAAAAAGCCTTCTGTTTTGACTGCCAAAACTTTCAGGGGAGCATTTGCAACGTGCTTGCACCATTTTTGAGTGAATTGCCAAAAGTCAGATTTTTGCTGAAATTGTGACCCCCGGGCTTAGGGATTTTTTCAAAAAAATATTTTCCGCTGTTTAAGTTGTTGAGGGCTGATTTCTTGTCCTGTGATAAAAAGCCTTCTGTTTCCATCGCCAAAGCTTTCAGGGGAGCATTTGCAACGTGCTGGCACCATTTTTGAGTGAATTGCCAAAAGTCAGATTTTTGCTGAAATTGTGACCCCGGGGCTTAGGGATTTTTTCAAAAAAATATTTTTCGCCGGTTAAGTTGTTGAGGGCTGATTTCTTGTCCTGTGATAAAAAGCCTTCTGTTTCGACTGCCAAAACTTTCCGGGGAGCATTTGCAACGTGCTGGCACCATTTTTGAGTGAATTGCCAAAAGTCAGAGTTTTGCTGAAATTGTGACCCCGGGGCTTAGGGATTTTTTCAAAAAAATATTTTCCGCCGGTTAAGTTGTTGAGGGCTGATTTCTTGTCCTGTGATAAAAAGCCTTCTGTATGGATCGCCAAAGCTTTCAGGGGAGCCTTTGCAACCTGTTACCACCATTTTTGAGTGAATTGCCAAAAGTCAGATTTTTGCTGAAATTGTGACCCCCGGGGCTTCGGGATTTTTTCAAAAAAATATTTTCCGCCGGTTAAGTTGTTGAGGACTGATTTCTTGTCCTGTGATAAAAAGCCTTCTGTTTCCATCGCCAAATCTTTCAGGGGAGCATTTGCAACCGGTTGGCACCAATTTTGAGTGAATTGCCAAAAGTCAGATTTTTGATGAAATTGTGACCGCGGGGCTTAGGGATTTTTTCAAAAAAATATTTTCCACAGGTTAAGTTGTTGAGGGCTGATTTCTTGTCCTGTGATAAAAAGCCTTCTGTTTCCATCGCCAAATCTTTCAGGGGAGCATTTGCAACGTGCTGGCACCATTTTTGAGTCAATTGCCAAAAGTCAGACTTTTGCTGAAATTGTGACCCCGGGGCTTAGGGATTTTTTCAAAAAAATATTTTCCACAGGTTAAGTTGTTGAGGGCTGATTTCTTGTCCTGTGATAAAAAGCCTTCTGTTTCGACTGCCAAACCTTTCAGGGGAGCATTTGCAACCGGTTGGCACCATTTTTGAGTGAATTGCCAAAAGTCAGATTTTTGCTGAAATTGTGACCCCGGGGCTTAGGGATTTTTTCAAAAAAATGTTTTCCGCCGGTTAAGTTGTTGAGGGCTGATTTCTTGTCCTGTGATAAAAAGCCTTCTGTTTCGACTGCCAAAACTTTCAGGGGAGCATTTGCAACGTGCTGGCACCATTTTTGAGTGAATTGCCAAAAGTCAGAGTTTTGCTGAAATTGTGACCCCGAGGCTTAGGGATTTTTTCAAAAAAATATTTTCCGCCGGTTAAGTTGTTGAGGGCTGATTTCTTGTCCTGTGATAAAAAGCCTTCTGTTTCCATCACCAAAGCTTTCAGGGGAGCATTTGCAACCGGTTGGCACCATTTTTGAGTGAATTGCCAAAAGTCAGATTTTTGCTGAAATTGTGACCCCGGGGCTTAGGGATTTTTTCAAAAAAATATTTTTCGCCGGTTAAGTTGTTGAGGGCTGATTTCTTGTCCTGTGATAAAAAAGCCTTCTGTTTCCATCGCCAAAGCTTTCAGGGGAGCATTTGCAACGTGCTGGCACCATTTTTGAGTGAATTGCCAAAAGTCAGATTTTTGCTGAAATTGTGACCCCGGGGCTTAGGGATTTTTTCAAAAAAATATTTTCCGCCGGTTAAGTTGTTGAGGGCTGATTTCTTGTCCTGTGATAAAAAGCCTTCTGTTTCCATCGCCAAATCTTTCAGGGGAGCATTTGCAACCGGTTGGCACCAATTTTGAGTGAATTGCCAAAAGTCAGATTTTTGCTGAAATTGTGACCGCGGGGCTTAGGGATTTTTTCAAAAAAATATTTTCCACAGGTTAAGTTGTTGAGGGCTGATTTCTTGTCCTGTGATAAAAAGCCTTCTGTTTCCATCGCCAAATCTTTCAGGGGAGCATTTGCAACCGGTTGGCACCATTTTTGAGTGAATTGCCAAAAGTCAGATTTTCCTGAAATTGTGACCCCGGGGCTTAGGGATTTTTTCAAAAAAATATTTTCCGCCGGTTAAGTTGTTGAGGGCTGATTTCTTGTCCTGTGATAAAAAGCCTTCTGTTTCCATCGTCAAAGCTTTCAGGGGCGCATTTGCAACGTGCTGGCACCATTTTTGAGTGAATTGCCAAAAGTCAGATTTTTGCTGAAATTGTGACCCCGGGGCTTAGGGATTTTTTCAAAAAAATATTTTCCGCCGGTTAAGTTGTTGAGGGCTGATTTCTTGTCCTGTGATAAAAAGCCTTCTGTTTCGACTGCCAAACCTTTCAGGGGAGCATTTGCAACCGGTTGGCACCATTTTTGAGTGAATTGCCAAAAGTCAGATTTCTGCTGAAATTGTGACCCCGGAGCTTAGGGATTTTTTCAAAAAAATATTTTCCGCCGGTTAAGTTGTTGAGGGCTGATTTCTTGTCCTGTGATAAAAAGCCTTCTGTTTCCATCGCCAAATCTTTCAGGGGAGCATTTGCAACGTGCTGGCACCAATTTTGAGTGAATTGCCAAAAGTCAGATTTTTGCTGAAATTGTGACCCCGGGGCTTAGGGATTTTTTCAAAAAAATATTTTCCACAGGTTAAGTTGTTGAGGGCTGATTTCTTGTCCTGTGATAAAAAGCCTTCTGTTTCCATCGCCAAATCTTTCAGGGGAGCATTTGCAACCGGTTGGCACCATTTTTGAGTGAATTGCCAAAAGTCAGATTTTTGCTGATATTGTGACCCCGGGGCTTAGGGATTTTTTCAAAAAAATATTTTCCGCCGGTTAAGTTGTTGAGGGCTGATTTCTTGTCCTGTGATAAAAAGCCTTCTGTTTCCATCGTCAAAGCTTTCAGGGGAGCATTTGCAACGTGCTGGCACCATTTTTGAGTCAATTGCCAAAAGTCAGATTTTTGCTGAAATTGTGACCCCGGGGCTTAGGGATTTTTTCAAAAAAATATTTTCCGCCGGTTAAGTTGTTGAGGGCTGATTTCTTGTCCTGTGATAAAAAGCCTTCTGTTTCGACTGCCAAACCTTTCAGGGGAGCATTTGCAACCGGTTGGCACCATTTTTGAGTGAATTGCCAAAAGTCAGATTTTTGCTGAAATTGTGACCCCGGGGCTTAGGGATTTTTTCAAAAAAATATTTTCCGCCAGTTAAGTTGTTGAGGGCTGATTTCTTGTCCTGTGATAAAAAGCCTTCTGTTTCCATCGTCAAAGCTTTCAGGGGAGCATTTGCAACGTGCTGGCACCATTTTTGAGTGAATTGCCAAAAGTCAGATTTTTGCTGAAATTGTGACCCCGGGGCTTAGGGATTTTTTCAAAAAAATATTTTTCGCCGGTTAAGTTGTTGAGGGCTGATTTCTTGTCCTGTGATAAAAAGCCTTCTGTTTCCATCGTCAAAGCTTTCAGGGGAGCATTTGCAACGTGCTGGAACCATTTTTGAGTGAATTGCCAAAAGTCAGATTTTTGCTGAAATTGTGACCCCGAGGCTTAGGGATTTTTTTTGAAAAAAATATTTTCCGCCGGTTAAGTTGTTGAGGGCTGATTTCTTGTCCTGTGATAAAAAGCCTTCTGTTTCGACTGCCAAACCTTTCAGGGGAGCATTTGCAACCGGTTGGCACCATTTTTGAGTGAATTGCCAAAAGTCAGATTTTTGCTGAAATTGTGACCGCGGGGCTTAGGGATTTTTTCAAAAAAATATTTTCCACAGGTTAAGTTGTTGAGGGCTGATTTCTTGTCCTGTGATAAAAAGCCTTCTGTTTCCATCGTCAAAGCTTTCAGGGGAGCATTTGCAACCGGCTGGCACCAATTTTGAGTGAATTGCCAAAAGTCAGATTTTTGCTGAAATTGTGACCCCGGGGCTTAGGGATTTTTTCAAAAAAATATTTTCCGCCGGTTAAGTTGTTGAGGGCTGATTTCTTGTCCTGTGATAAAAAGCCTTCTGTTTCGACTGCCAAACCTTTCAGGGGAGCATTTGCAACCGGTTGGCACCAATTTTGAGTGAATTGCCAAAAGTCGGATTTTTGCTGAAATTGTGACCGCGGGGCTTAGGGATTTTTTCAAAAAAATATTTTCCGCCGGTTAAGTTGTTGAGGGCTGATTTCTTGTCCTGTGATAAAAAGCCTTCTGTTTCCATCGTCAAAGCTTTCAGGGGAGCATTTGCAACGTGCTGGCACCAATTTTGAGTGAATTGCCAAAAGTCGGATTTTTGCTGAAATTGTGACCGCGGGGCTTAGGGATTTTTTCAAAAAAATATTTTCTGCCGGTTAAGTTGTTGAGGGCTGATTTCTTGTCCTGTTATAAAAAGCCTTCTGTTTCGACTGCCAAACCTTTCAGGGGAGCATTTGCAACCGGTTGGCACCATTTTTGAGTGAATTGCCAAAAGTCAGATTTTTGCTGAAATTGTGACCCCGGGGCTTAGGGATTTTTTCAAAAAAATATTTTCCGCCGGTTAAGTTGTTGAGGGCTGATTTCTTGTCCTGTGATAAAAAGCCTTCTGTTTCCATCGTCAAAGCTTTCAGGGGAGCATTTGCAACGTGCTGGCACCATTTTTGAGTGAATTGCCAAAAGTCAGATTTTTGCTGAAATTGTGACCCCGGGGCTTAGGGATTTTTTCAAAAAAATATTTTTCGCCGGTTAAGTTGTTGAGGGCTGATTTCTTGTCCTGTGATAAAAAGCCTTCTGTTTCCATCGTCAAAGCTTTCAGGGGAGCATTTGCAACGTGCTGGCACCATTTTTGAGTGAATTGCCAAAAGTCAGATTTTTGCTGAAATTGTGACCCCGGGGCTTAGGGATTTTTTCAAAAAAATATTTTTCGCCGGTTAAGTTGTTGAGGGCTGATTTCTTGTCCTGTGATAAAAAGCCTTCTGTTTCCATCGTCAAAGCTTTCAGGGGAGCATTTGCAACGTGCTGGAACCATTTTTGAGTGAATTGCCAAAAGTCAGATTTTTGCTGAAATTGTGACCCCGAGGCTTAGGGATTTTTTTTGAAAAAAATATTTTCCGCCGGTTAAGTTGTTGAGGGCTGATTTCTTGTCCTGTGATAAAAAGCCTTCTGTTTCGACTGCCAAACCTTTCAGGGGAGCATTTGCAACCGGTTGGCACCATTTTTGAGTGAATTGCCAAAAGTCAGATTTTTGCTGAAATTGTGACCGCGGGGCTTAGGGATTTTTTCAAAAAAATATTTTCCACAGGTTAAGTTGTTGAGGGCTGATTTCTTGTCCTGTGATAAAAAGCCTTCTGTTTCCATCGTCAAAGCTTTCAGGGGAGCATTTGCAACCGGCTGGCACCAATTTTGAGTGAATTGCCAAAAGTCAGATTTTTGCTGAAATTGTGACCCCGGGGCTTAGGGATTTTTTCAAAAAAATATTTTCCGCCGGTTAAGTTGTTGAGGGCTGATTTCTTGTCCTGTGATAAAAAGCCTTCTGTTTCGACTGCCAAACCTTTCAGGGGAGCATTTGCAACCGGTTGGCACCAATTTTGAGTGAATTGCCAAAAGTCGGATTTTTGCTGAAATTGTGACCGCGGGGCTTAGGGATTTTTTCAAAAAAATATTTTCCACAGGTTAAGTTGTTGAGGGCTGATTTCTTGTCCTGTGATAAAAAGCCTTCTGTTTCCATCGCCAAATCTTTCAGGGGAGCATTTGCAACCGGTTGGCACCATTTTTGAGTGAATTGCCAAAAGTCAGATTTTTGCTGAAATTGTGACCCCGGGGCTTAGGGATTTTTTCAAAAAAATATTTTCCACCGGTTAAGTTGTTGAGGACTGATTTCTTGTCCTGTGATAAAAAGCCTTCTGTTTCCATCGTCAAAGCTTTCAGGGGAGCATTTGCAACGTGCTGGCACCATTTTTGAGTGAATTGCCAAAAGTCAGATTTTTGCTGAAATTGTGACCCCGGGGCTTAGGGATTTTTTCAAAAAAATATTTTCTGCCGGTTAAGTTGTTGAGGGCTGATTTCTTGTCCTGTTATAAAAAGCCTTTTGTTTCGACTGCCAAACCTTTCAGGGGAGCATTTGCAACCGGTTGGAACCATTTTTGAGTGAATTGCCAAAAGTCGGATTTTTGCTGAAATTGTGACCCCGGGGCTTAGGGATTTTTTCAAAAAAATATTTTTCGCCGGTTAAGTTGTTGAGGGCTGATTTCTTGTCCTGTGATAAAAAGCCTTCTGTTTCCATCGTCAAAGCTTTCAGGGGAGCATTTGCAACGTGCTGGAACCATTTTTGAGTGAATTGCCAAAAGTCAGATTTTTGCTGAAATTGTGACCCCGAGGCTTAGGGATTTTTTTTGAAAAAAATATTTTCCGCCGGTTAAGTTGTTGAGGGCTGATTTCTTGTCCTGTGATAAAAAGCCTTCTGTTTCGACTGCCAAACCTTTCAGGGGAGCATTTGCAACCGGTTGGCACCATTTTTGAGTGAATTGCCAAAAGTCAGATTTTTGCTGAAATTGTGACCGCGGGGCTTAGGGATTTTTTCAAAAAAATATTTTCCACAGGTTAAGTTGTTGAGGGCTGATTTCTTGTCCTGTGATAAAAAGCCTTCTGTTTCCATCGTCAAAGCTTTCAGGGGAGCATTTGCAACCGGCTGGCACCAATTTTGAGTGAATTGCCAAAAGTCAGATTTTTGCTGAAATTGTGACCCCGGGGCTTAGGGATTTTTTCAAAAAAATATTTTCCGCCGGTTAAGTTGTTGAGGGCTGATTTCTTGTCCTGTGATAAAAAGCCTTCTGTTTCGACTGCCAAACCTTTCAGGGGAGCATTTGCAACCGGTTGGCACCAATTTTGAGTGAATTGCCAAAAGTCGGATTTTTGCTGAAATTGTGACCGCGGGGCTTAGGGATTTTTTCAAAAAAATATTTTCCACAGGTTAAGTTGTTGAGGGCTGATTTCTTGTCCTGTGATAAAAAGCCTTCTGTTTCCATCGCCAAATCTTTCAGGGGAGCATTTGCAACCGGTTGGCACCATTTTTGAGTGAATTGCCAAAAGTCAGATTTTTGCTGAAATTGTGACCCCGGGGCTTAGGGATTTTTTCAAAAAAATATTTTCCACCGGTTAAGTTGTTGAGGGCTGATTTCTTGTCCTGTGATAAAAAGCCTTCTGTTTCCATCGTCAAAGCTTTCAGGGGAGCATTTGCAACGTGCTGGCACCATTTTTGAGTGAATTGCCAAAAGTCAGATTTTTGCTGAAATTGTGACCCCGGGGCTTAGGGATTTTTTCAAAAAAATATTTTCTGCCGGTTAAGTTGTTGAGGGCTGATTTCTTGTCCTGTTATAAAAAGCCTTCTGTTTCGACTGCCAAACCTTTCAGGGGAGCATTTGCAACCGGTTGGAACCATTTTTGAGTGAATTGCCAAAAGTCAGATTTTTGCTGAAATTGTGACCCCGGGGCTTAGGGATTTTTTCAAAAAAATATTTTCCGCCGGTTAAGTTGTTGAGGGCTGATTTCTTGTCCTGTGATAAAAAGCCTTCTGTTTCCATCGTCAAAGCTTTCAGGGGAGCATTTGCAACGTGCTGGCACCAATTTTGAGTGAATTGCCAAAAGTCGGATTTTTGCTGAAATTGTGACCGCGGGGCTTAGGGATTTTTTCAAAAAAATATTTTCTGCCGGTTAAGTTGTTGAGGGCTGATTTCTTGTCCTGTTATAAAAAGCCTTCTGTTTCGACTGCCAAACCTTTCAGGGGAGCATTTGCAACCGGTTGGCACCATTTTTGAGTGAATTGCCAAAAGTCAGATTTTTGCTGAAATTGTGACCCCGGGGCTTAGGGATTTTTTCAAAAAAATATTTTCCGCCGGTTAAGTTGTTGAGGGCTGATTTCTTGTCCTGTGATAAAAAGCCTTCTGTTTCCATCGTCAAAGCTTTCAGGGGAGCATTTGCAACGTGCTGGCACCATTTTTGAGTGAATTGCCAAAAGTCAGATTTTTGCTGAAATTGTGACCCCGGGGCTTAGGGATTTTTTCAAAAAAATATTTTTCGCCGGTTAAGTTGTTGAGGGCTGATTTCTTGTCCTGTGATAAAAAGCCTTCTGTTTCCATCGTCAAAGCTTTCAGGGGAGCATTTGCAACCGGCTGGCACCAATTTTGAGTGAATTGCCAAAAGTCAGATTTTTGCTGAAATTGTGACCGCGGGGCTTAGGGATTTTTTCAAAAAAATATTTTCCGCCGGTTAAGTTGTTGAGGGCTGATTTCTTGTCCTGTGATAAAAAGCCTTCTGTTTCGACTGCCAAACCTTTCAGGGGAGCATTTGCAACCGGTTGGCACCATTTTTGAGTGAATTGCCAAAAGTCAGATTTTTGCTGAAATTGTGACCCCGGGGCTTAGGGATTTTTTCAAAAAAATATTTTCCGCTGTTTAAGTTGTTGAGGGCTGATTTCTTGTCCTGTGATAAAAAGCCTTCTGTTTCCATCGCCAAAGCTTTCAGGGGAGCATTTGCAACGTGCTGGCACCATTTTTGAGTGAATTGCCAAAAGTCAGATTTTTGCTGAAATTGTGACCCCGGGGCTTAGGGATTTTTTCAAAAAAATATTTTCCGCCGGTTAAGTTGTTGAGGGCTGATTTCTTGTCCTGTGATAAAAAGCCTTCTGTTTCGACTGCCAAACCTTTCAGGGGAGCATTTGCAACCGGTTGGCACCATTTTTGAGTGAATTGCCAAAAGTCAGATTTTTGCTGAAATTGTGACCCCGGGGCTTAGGGATTTTTTCAAAAAAATATTTTCCGCTGTTTAAGTTGTTGAGGGCTGATTTCTTGTCCTGTGATAAAAAGCCTTCTGTTTCCATCGTCAAAGCTTTCAGGGGAGCATTTGCAACGTGCTGGCACCATTTTTGAGTGAATTGCCAAAAGTCAGATTTTTGCTGAAATTGTGACCCCGGGACTTAGGGATTTTTTCAAAAAAATATTTTCCGCCGGTTAAGTTGTTGAGGGCTGATTTCTTGTCCTGTGATAAAAAGCCTTCTGTTTCGACTGCCAAAACTTTCAGGGGAGCATTTGCAACGTGCTGGCACCATTTTTGAGTGAATTGCCAAAAGTCAGATTTTTGCTGAAATTGTGACCCCGGGGCTTAGGGATTTTTTTTGAAAAAAATATTTTCCGCCGGTTAAGTTGTTGAGGGCTGATTTCTTGTCCTGTGATAAAAAGCCTTCTGTTTCGACTGCCAAACCTTTCAGGGGAGCATTTGCAACCGGTTGGCACCATTTTTGAGTGAATTGCCAAAAGTCAGATTTTTGCTGAAATTGTGACCGCGGGGCTTAGGGATTTTTTCAAAAAAATATTTTCCACAGGTTAAGCTGTTGAGGGCTGATTTCTTGTCCTGTGATAAAAAGCCTTCTGTTTCCATCGTCAAAGCTTTCAGGGGAGCATTTGCAACCGGCTGGCACCAATTTTGAGTGAATTGCCAAAAGTCAGATTTTTGCTGAAATTGTGACCGCGGGGCTTAGGGATTTTTTCAAAAAAATATTTTCCACAGGTTAAGTTGTTGAGGGCTGATTTCTTGTCCTGTGATAAAAAGCCTTCTGTTTCCATCGCCAAATCTTTCAGGGGAGCATTTGCAACCGGTTGGCACCATTTTTGAGTGAATTGCCAAAAGTCAGATTTTTGCTGAAATTGTGACCCCGGGGCTTAGGGATTTTTTCAAAAAAATATTTTCCGCCGGTTAAGTTGTTGAGGGCTGATTTCTTGTCCTGTGATAAAAAGCCTTCTGTTTCCATCGTCAAAGCTTTCAGGGGAGCATTTGCAACGTGCTGGCACCATTTTTGAGTGAATTGCCAAAAGTCAGATTTTTGCTGAAATTGTGACCCCGGGGCTTAGGGATTTTTTCAAAAAAATATTTTCCGCCGGTTAAGTTGTTGAGGGCTGATTTCTTGTCCTGTGATAAAAAGCCTTCTGTTTCCATCGTCAAAGCTTTCAGGGGAGCATTTGCAACGTGCTGGCACCATTTTTGAGTGAATTGCCAAAAGTCAGATTTTTGCTGAAATTGTGACCCCGGGGCTTAGGGATTTTTTCAAAAAAATATTTTCCGCCGGTTAAGTTGTTGAGGGCTTATTTCTTGTCCTGTGATAAAAAGCCTTCTGTTTCCATCGTCAAAGCTTTCAGGGGAGCATTTGCAACGTGCTGGCACCATTTTTGAGTGAATTGCCAAAAGTCAGATTTTTGCTGAAATTGTGACCCCGGGGCTTAGGGATTTTTTCAAAAAAATATTTTCCGCCGGTTAAGTTGTTGAGGGCTGATTTCTTGTCCTGTGATAAAAAGCCTTCTGTTTCCATCGCCAAATCTTTCAGGGGAGCATTTGCAACCAGTTGGCACCAATTTTGAGTGAATTGCCAAAAGTCAGATTTTTGCTGAAATTGTGACCGCGGGGCTTAGGGATTTTTTCAAAAAAATATTTTCCACAGGTTAAGTTGTTGAGGGCTGATTTCTTGTCCTGTGATAAAAAGCCTTCTGTTTCCATCGCCAAATCTTTCAGGGGAGCATTTGCAACCGGTTGGCACCATTTTTGAGTGAATTGCCAAAAGTCAGATTTTTGCTGAAATTGTGACCCCGGGGCTTAGGGATTTTTTCAAAAAAATATTTTCCGCCGGTTAAGTTGTTGAGGGCTGATTTCTTGTCCTGTGATAAAAAGCCTTCTGTTTCCATCGTCAAAGCTTTCAGGGGAGCATTTGCAACGTGCTGGCACCATTTTTGAGTGAATTGCCAAAAGTCAGATTTTTGCTGAAATTGTGACCCCGGGGCTTAGGGATTTTTTCAAAAAAATATTTTCCGCCGGTTAAGTTGTTGAGGGCTTATTTCTTGTCCTGTGATAAAAAGCCTTCTGTTTCCATCGTCAAAGCTTTCAGGGAGCATTTGCAACGTGCTGGCACCATTTTTGAGTGAATTGCCAAAAGTCAGATTTTTGCTGAAATTGTGACCGCGGGGCTTAGGGATTTTTTCAAAAAAATATTTTCCGCCGGTTAAGTTGTTGAGGGCTGATTTCTTGTCCTGTGATAAAAAGCCTTCTGTTTCGACTGCCAAACCTTTCAGGGGAGCATTTGCAAGCGGTTGGCACCATTTTTGAGTGAATTGCCAAAAGTCAGATTTTTGCTGAAATTGTGACCCCGGGGCTTAGGGATTTTTTCAAAAAAATATTTTCCGCCGGTTAAGTTGTTGAGGGCTGATTTCTTGTCCTGTGATAAAAAGCCTTCTGTTTCCATCGCCAAAGCTTTCAGGGGAGCATTTGCAACGTGCTGGCACCATTTTTGAGTGAATTGCCAAAAGTCAGATTTTTGCTGAAATTGTGACCCCGGGGCTTAGGGATTTTTTCAAAAAAATATTTTCCGCCGGTTAAGTTGTTGAGGGCTGATTTCTTGTCCTGTGATAAAAAGCCTTCTGTTTCGACTGCCAAACCTTTCAGGGGAGCATTTGCAACTGGTTGGCACCATTTTTGAGTGAATTGCCAAAAGTCAGATTTTTGCTGAAATTGTGACCCCGGGGCTTAGGGATTTTTTCAAAAAAATATTTTCCGCTGTTTAAGTTGTTGAGGGCTGATTTCTTGTCCTGTGATAAAAAGCCTTCTGTTTCCATCGTCAAAGCTTTCAGGTTAGCATTTGCAGCGTGCTGGCACCATTTTTGAGTGAATTGCCAAAAGTCAGATTTTTGCTGAAATTGTGACCCCGGGGCTTAGGGATTTTTTTTGAAAAAAAATTTTTCCGCCGGTTAAGTTGTTGAGGGCTGATTTCTTGTCCTGTGATAAAAAGCCTTCTGTTTCGACTGCCAAACCTTTCAGGGGAGCATTTGCAACCGGTTGGCACCATTTTTGAGTGAATTGCCAAAAGTCAGATTTTTGCTGAAATTGTGACCCCAGGGCTTAGGGATTTTTTCAAAAAAATATTTTCCGCCGGTTAAGTTGTTGAGGGCTGATTTCTTGTCCTGTGATAAAAAGCCTTCTGTTTCCATCGCCAAACCTTTCAGGGGAGCATTTGCAACGTGCTGGCACCATTTTTGAGTGAATTGCCAAAAGTCAGATTTTTGCTGAAATTGTGACCCCGGGGCTTAGGGATTTTTTCAAAAAAATATTTTCCGCCGGTTAAGTTGTTGAGGGCTGATTTCTTGTCCTGTGATAAAAAGCCTTCTGTTTCCATCGCCAAAGCTTTCAGGGGAGCATTTGCAACCGGTTGGCAACATTTTTGAGTGAATTGCCAAAAGTCAGATTTTTGCTGAAATTGTGACCCCGGGGCTTAGGGATTTTTTTTGAAAAAAATATTTTCCGCCGGTTAAGTTGTTGATGGCTGATTTCTTGTCCTGTGATAAAAAGCCTTCTGTTTCGACTGCCAAAACTTTCAGGGGAGCATTTGGAACGTGCTGGCACCATTTTTGAGTGAATTGCCAAAAGTCAGATTTTTGCTGAAATTGTGACCCCGGGGCTTAGGGATTTTTTCAAAAAAATATTTTCCGCTGTTTAAGTTGTTGAGGGCTGATTTCTTGTCCTGTGATAAAAAGCCTTCTGTTTCCATCGTCAAAGCTTTCAGGGGAGCATTTGCAACGTGCTGGCACCATTTTTGAGTGAATTGCCAAAAGTCAGATTTTTGCTGAAATTGTGACCCCGGGGCTTAGGGATTTTTTCAAAAAAATATTTTCTGCCGGTTAAGTTGTTGAGGGCTGATTTCTTGTCCTGTGATAAAAAGCCTTCTGTTTCGACTGCCAAACCTTTCAGGGGAGCATTTGCAACGTGCTGGCACCATTTTTGAGTGAATTGCCAAAAGTCAGATTTTTGCTGAAATTGTGACCCCGGGGCTTAGGGATTTTTTCAAAAAAATATTTTCCGCTGTTTAAGTTGTTGAGGGCTGATTTCTTGTCCTGTGATAAAAAGCCTTCTGTTTCCATCGTCAAAGCTTTCAGGGGAGCATTTGCAACGTGCTGGCACCATTTTTGAGTGAATTGCCAAAAGTCAGATTTTTGCTGAAATTGTGACCCCGGGACTTAGGGATTTTTTTTGAAAAAAATATTTTCCGCCGGTTAAGTTGTTGAGGGCTGATTTCTTGTCCTGTGATAAAAAGCCTTCTGTTTCTACTGCCAAACCTTTCAGGGGAGCATTTGCAACCGGTTGGCACCATTTTTGAGTGAATTGCCAAAAGTCAGATTTTTGCTGAAATTGTGACCCCGGGGCTTAGGGATTTTTTCAAAAAAATATTTTCCGCTGTTTAAGTTGTTGAGGGCTGATTTCTTGTCCTGTGATAAAAAGCCTTCTGTTTCCATCGTCAAAGCTTTCAGGGGAGCATTTGCAACGTGCTGGCACCATTTTTGAGTGAATTGCCAAAAGTCAGATTTTTGCTGAAATTGTGACCCCGGGGCTTAGGGATTTTTTTTGAAAAAAATATTTTCCGCCGGTTAAGTTGTTGAGGGCTGATTTCTTGTCCTGTGATAAAAAGCCTTCTGTTTCGACTGCCAAACCTTTCAGGGGAGCATTTGCAACCGGTTGGCACCATTTTTGAGTGAATTGCCAAAAGTCAGATTTTTGCTGAAATTGTGACCCCGGGGCTTAGGGATTTTTTCAAAAAAATATTTTTCGCCGGTTAAGTTGTTGAGGGCTGATTTCTTGTCCTGTGATAAAAAGCCTTCTGTTTCCATCGTCAAAGCTTTCAGGGGAGCATTTGCAACGTGCTGGCACCATTTTTGAGTGAATTGCCAAAAGTCAGATTTTTGCTGAAATTGTGACCCCGGGGCTTAGGGATTTTTTCAAAAAAATATTTTCCGCCGGTTAAGTTGTTGAGGGCTGATTTCTTGTCCTGTGATAAAAAGCCTTCTGTTTCCATCGTCAAAGCTTTCAGGGGAGCATTTGCAACGTGCTGGCACCATTTTTGAGTGAATTGCCAAAAGTCAGATTTTTGCTGAAATTGTGACCCCGGGGCTTAGGGATTTTTTTTGAAAAAAATATTTTCCGCCGGTTAAGTTGTTGAGGGCTGATTTCTTGTCCTGTGATAAAAAGCCTTCTGTTTCGACTGCCAAACCTTTCAGGGGAGCATTTGCAACCGGTTGGCACCATTTTTGAGTGAATTGCCAAAAGTCAGATTTTTGCTGAAATTGTGACCCCGGGGCTTAGGGATTTTTTCAAAAAAATATTTTCTGCCGGTTAAGTTGTTGAGGGCTGATTTCTTGTCCTGTGATAAAAAGCCTTCTGTTTCCATCGTCAAAGCTTTCAGGGGAGCATTTGCAACGTGCTGGCACCATTTTTGAGTGAATTGCCAAAAGTCAAATTTTTGCTGGAATTGTGACCCCGGGGCTTAGGGATTTTTTTTGAAAAAAATATTTTCGGCCGGTTAAGTTGTTGAGGGCTGATTTCTTGTCCTGTGATAAAAAGCCTTCTGTTTCTACTGCCAAACCTTTCAGGGGAGCATTTGCAACCGGTTGGCACCATTTTTGAGTGAATTGCCAAAAGTCAGATTTTTGCTGAAATTGTGACCCCGGGGCTTAGGGATTTTTTCAAAAAAATATTTTCCGCTGTTTAAGTTGTTGAGGGCTGATTTCTTGTCCTGTGATAAAAAGCCTTCTGTTTCCATCGTCAAAGCTTTCAGGGGAGCATTTGCAACGTGCTGGCACCATTTTTGAGTGAATTGCCAAAAGTCAGATTTTTGCTGAAATTGTGACCCCGGGGCTTAGGGATTTTTTTTGAAAAAAATATTTTCCGCCGGTTAAGTTTTTGAGGGCTGATTTCTTGTCCTGTGATAAAAAGCCTTCTGTTTCGACTGCCAAACCTTTCAGGGGAGCATTTGCAACCGGTTGGCACCATTTTTGAGTGAATTGCCAAAAGTCAGATTTTTGCTGAAATTGTGACCCCGGGGCTTAGGGATTTTTTCAAAAAAATATTTTCCGCCGGTTAAGTTGTTGAGGGCTGATTTCTTGTCCTGTGATAAAAAGCCTTCTGTTTCCATCGTCAAAGCTTTCAGGGGAGCATTTGCAACGTGCTGGCACCATTTTTGAGTGAATTGCCAAAAGTCAGATTTTTGCTGAAATTGTGACCCCGGGGCTTAGGGATTTTTTCAAAAAAATATTTTCCGCTGTTTAAGTTGTTGAGGGCTGATTTCTTGTCCTGTGATAAAAAGCCTTCTGTTTCCATCGTCAAAGCTTTCAGGGGAGCATTTGCAACGTGCTGGCACCATTTTTGAGTGAATTGCCAAAAGTCAGATTTTTGCTGAAATTGTGACCCCGGGGCTTAGGGATTTTTTTTGAAAAAAATATTTTCCGCCGGTTAAGTTGTTGAGGGCTGATTTCTTGTCCTGTGATAAAAAGCCTTCTGTTTCCATCGTCAAAGCTTTCAGGGGAGCATTTGCAGCGTGCTGGCACCATTTTTGAGTGAATTGCCAAAAGTCAGATTTTTGCTGAAATTGTGACCCCGGGGCTTAGGGATTTTTTTTGAAAAAAAAATTTTCCGCCGGTTAAGTTGTTGAGGGCTGATTTCTTGTCCTGTGATAAAAAGCCTTCTGTTTCGACTGCCAAACCTTTCAGGGGAGCATTTGCAACCGGTTGGCACCATTTTTGAGTGAATTGCCAAAAGTCAGATTTTTGCTGAAATTGTGACCCCGGGGCTTAGGGATTTTTTCAAAAAAATATTTTCCGCCGGTTAAGTTGTTGAGGGCTGATTTCTTGTCCTGTGATAAAAAGCCTTCTGTTTCCATCGCCAAACCTTTCAGGGGAGCATTTACAACGTGCTGGCACCATTTTTGAGTGAATTGCCAAAAGTCAGATTTTTGCTGAAATTGTCACCCCGGGGCTTAGGGATTTTTTCAAAAAAATATTTTCCGCCGGTTAAGTTGTTGAGGGCTGATTTCTTGTCCTGTGATAAAAAGCCTTCTGTTTCCATCGCCAAAGCTTTCAGGGGAGCATTTGCAACCGGTTGGCAACATTTTTGAGTGAATTGCCAAAAGTCAGATTTTTGCTGAAATTGTGACCCCGGGGCTTAGGGATTTTTTTTGAAAAAAATATTTTCCGCCGGTTAAGTTGTTGAGGGCTGATTTCTTGTCCTGTGATAAAAAGCCTTCTGTTTCGACTGCCAAAACTTTCAGGGGAGCATTTGGAACGTGCTGGCACCATTTTTGAGTGAATTGCCAAAAGTCAGATTTTTGCTGAAATTGTGACCCCGGGGCTTAGGGATTTTTTCAAAAAAATATTTTCCGCTGTTTAAGTTGTTGAGGGCTGATTTCTTGTCCTGTGATAAAAAGCCTTCTGTTTCCATCGTCAAAGCTTTCAGGGGAGCATTTGCAACGTGCTGGCACCATTTTTGAGTGAATTGCCAAAAGTCAGATTTTTGCTGAAATTGTGACCCCGGGGCTTAGGGATTTTTTTTGAAAAAAATATTTTCCGCCGGTTAAGTTGTTGAGGGCTGATTTCTTGTCCTGTGATAAAAAGCCTTCTGTTTCTACTGCCAAACCTTTCAGGGGAGCATTTGCAACCGGTTGGCACCATTTTTGAGTGAATTGCCAAAAGTCAGATTTTTGCTGAAATTGTGACCCCGGGGCTTAGGGATTTTTTCAAAAAAATATTTTCCGCTGTTTAAGTTGTTGAGGGCTGATTTCTTGTACTGTGATAAAAAGCCTTCTGTTTCCATCGTCAAAGCTTTCAGGGGAGCATTTGCAACGTGCTGGCACCATTTTTGAGTGAATTGCCAAAAGTCAGATTTTTGCTGAAATTGTGACCCCGGGGCTTAGGGATTTTTTTTGAAAAAAATATTTTCCGCCGGTTAAGTTGCTGAGGGCTGATTTCTTGTCCTGTGATAAAAAGCCTTCTGTTTCGACTGCCAAACCTTTCAGGGGAGCATTTGCAACGTGCTGGCACCATTTTTGAGTGAATTGCCAAAAGTCAGATTTTTGCTGAAATTGTGACCCCGGGGCTTAGGGATTTTTTTTGAAAAAAATATTTTCCGCCGGTTAAGTTGTTGAGGGCTGATTTCTTGTCCTGTGATAAAAAGCCTTCTGTTTCGACTGCCAAACCTTTCAGGGGAGCATTTGCAACCGGTTGGCACCACTTTTGAGTGAATTGCCAAAAGTCAGATTTTTGCTGAAATTGTGACCCCGGGGCTTAGGGATTTTTTTTGAAAAAAATATTTTCCGCCGGTTAAGTTGTTGAGGGCTGATTTCTTGTCCTGTGATAAAAAGCCTTCTGTTTCGACTGCCAAACCTTTCAGGGGAGCATTTGCAACCGGTTGGCACCATTTTTGAGTGAATTGCCAAAAGTCAGATTTTTGCTGAAATTGTGACCCCGGGGCTTAGGGATTTTTTCAAAAAAATATTTTTCGCCGGTTAAGTTGTTGAGGGCTGATTTCTTGTCCTGTGATAAAAAGCCTTCTGTTTCCATCGTCAAAGCTTTCAGGGGAGCATTTGCAACGTGCTGGCACCATTTTTGAGTGAATTGCCAAAAGTCAGATTTTTGCTGAAATTGTGACCCCGGGGCTTAGGGATTTTTTTTGAAAAAAATATTTTCCGCCGGTTAAGTTATTGAGGGCTGATTTCTTGTCCTGTGATAAAAAGCCTTCTGTTTCGACTGCCAAACCTTTCAGGGGAGCATTTGCAACCGGTTGGCACCATTTTTGAGTGAATTGCCAAAAGTCAGATTTTTGCTGAAATTGTGACCCCGGGGCTTAGGGATTTTTTCAAAAAAATATTTTCTGCCGGTTAAGTTGTTGAGGGCTGATTTCTTGTCCTGTGATAAAAAGCCTTCTGTTTCCATCGTCAAAGCTTTCAGGGGAGCATTTGCAACGTGCTGGCACCATTTTTGAGTGAATTGCCAAAAGTCAGATTTTTGCTGAAATTGTGACCCCGGGGCTTAGGGATTTTTTTTGAAAAAAATATTTTCCGCCGGTTAAGTTGTTGAGGGCTGATTTCTTGTCCTATGATAAAAAGCCTTCTGTTTCGACTGCCAAAACTTTCAGGGGAGCATTTGGAACGTGCTGGCACCATTTTTGAGTGAATTGCCAAAAGTCAGATTTTTGCTGAAATTGTGACCCCTGTGCTTAGGGATTTTTTCAAAAAAATATTTTCTGCCGGTTAAGTTGTTGAGGGCTGATTTCTTGTCCTGTGATTAAAAGCCTTCTGTTTCCATCGCAAAACCTTTCCGGGGAGCATTTGCAACGTGCTGGCACCATTTTTGAGTGAATTGCCAAAAGTCAGATTTTTGCTGAAATTGTGACCCCGGGGCTTAGGGATTTTTTTTGAAAAAAATATTTTCCGCCGGTTAAGTTGCTGAGGGCTGATTTCTTGTCCTGTGATAAAAAGCCTTCTGTTTCGACTGCCAAACCTTTCAGGGGAGCATTTGCAACGTGCTGGCACCATTTTTGAGTGAATTGCCAAAAGTCAGATTTTTGCTGAAATTGTGACCCCGGGGCTTAGGGATTTTTTTTGAAAAAAATATTTTCCGCCGGTTAAGTTGTTGAGGGCTGATTTCTTGTCCTGTGATAAAAAGCCTTCTGTTTCGACTGCCAAACCTTTCAGGGGAGCATTTGCAACCGGTTGGCACCATTTTTGAGTGAATTGCCAAAAGTCAGATTTTTGCTGAAATTGTGACCCCGGGGCTTAGGGATTTTTTTTGAAAAAAATATTTTCCGCCGGTTAAGTTGTTGAGGGCTGATTTCTTGTCCTGTGATAAAAAGCCTTCTGTTTCGACTGCCAAACCTTTCAGGGGAGCATTTGCAACCGGTTGGCACCATTTTTGAGTGAATTGCCAAAAGTCAGATTTTTGCTGAAATTGTGACCCCGGGGCTTAGGGATTTTTTCAAAAAAATATTTTTCGCCGGTTAAGTTGTTGAGGGCTGATTTCTTGTCCTGTGATAAAAAGCCTTCTGTTTCCATCGTCAAAGCTTTCAGGGGAGCATTTGCAACGTGCTGGCACCATTTTTGAGTGAATTGCCAAAAGTCAGATTTTTGCTGAAATTGTGACCCCGGGGCTTAGGGATTTTTTTTGAAAAAAATATTTTCCGCCGGTTAAGTTATTGAGGGCTGATTTCTTGTCCTGTGATAAAAAGCCTTCTGTTTCGACTGCCAAACCTTTCAGGGGAGCATTTGCAACCGGTTGGCACCATTTTTGAGTGAATTGCCAAAAGTCAGATTTTTGCTGAAATTGTGACCCCGGGGCTTAGGGATTTTTTCAAAAAAATATTTTCTGCCGGTTAAGTTGTTGAGGGCTGATTTCTTGTCCTGTGATAAAAAGCCTTCTGTTTCCATCGTCAAAGCTTTCAGGGGAGCATTTGCAACGTGCTGGCACCATTTTTGAGTGAATTGCCAAAAGTCAGATTTTTGCTGAAATTGTGACCCCGGGGCTTAGGGATTTTTTTTGAAAAAAATATTTTCCGCCGGTTAAGTTGTTGAGGGCTGATTTCTTGTCCTGTGATAAAAAGCCTTCTGTTTCGACTGCCAAAACTTTCAGGGGAGCATTTGGAACGTGCTGGCACCATTTTTGAGTGAATTGCCAAAAGTCAGATTTTTGCTGAAATTGTGACCCCGGGGCTTAGGGATTTTTTCAAAAAAATATTTTCCGCCGGTTAAGTTGTTGAGGGCTGATTTCTTGTCCTGTGATAAAAAGCCTTCTGTTTCCATCGCCAAATCTTTCAGGGGAGCATTTGCAACGTGCTGGCACCATTTTTGAGTGAATTGCCAAAAGTCAGATTTTTGCTGAAATTGTGACCCCGGGGCTTAGGGATTTTTTTTGAAAAAAATATTTTCCGCCGGTTAAGTTGTTGAGGGCTGATTTCTTGTCCTGTGATAAAAAGCCTTCTGTTTCCATCGCCAAATCTTTCAGGGGAGCATTTGCAACCGATTGGCACCATTTTTGAGTGAATTGCCAAAAGTCAGATTTTTGCGGAAATTGTGACCCCGGGGCTTAGGGATTTTTTCAAAAAAATATTTTCCGCCGGTTAAGTTGTTGAGGGCTGATTTCTTGTCCTGTGATAAAAAGCCTTCTGTTTCCATCGTCAAAGCTTTCAGGGGAGCATTTGCAACGTGCTGGCACCATTTTTGAGTGAATTGCCAAAAGTCAGATTTTTGCTGAAATTGTGACCCCGGGGCTTAGGGATTTTTTTTGAAAAAAATATTTTCCGCCGGTTAAGTTGTTGAGGGCTGATTTCTTGTCCTGTGATAAAAAGCCTTCTGTTTCTACTGCCAAACCTTTCAGGGGAGCATTTGCAACCGGTTGGCACCATTTTTGAGTGAATTGCCAAAAGTCAGATTTTTGCTGAAATTGTGACCCCGGGGCTTAGGGATTTTTTCAAAAAAATATTTTCCGCTGTTTAAGTTGTTGAGGGCTGATTTCTTGTCCTGTGATAAAAAGCCTTCTGTTTCCATCGTCAAAGCTTTCAGGGGAGCATTTGCAACGTGCTGGCACCATTTTTGAGTGAATTGCCAAAAGTCAGATTTTTGCTGAAATTGTGACCCCGGGGCTTAGGGATTTTTTTTGAAAAAAATATTTTCCGCCGGTTAAGTTGTTGAGGGCTGATTTCTTGTCCTGTGATAAAAAGCCTTCTGTTTCGACTGCCAAACCTTTCAGGGGAGCATTTGCAACCGGTTGGCACCATTTTTGAGTGAATTGCCAAAAGTCAGATTTTTGCTGAAATTGTGACCCCGGGGCTTAGGGATTTTTTCAAAAAAATATTTTCCGCCGGTTAAGTTGTTGAGGGCTGATTTCTTGTCCTGTGATAAAAAGCCTTCTGTTTCCATCGTCAAAGCTTTCAGGGGAGCATTTGCAACGTGCTGGCACCAATTTTGAGTGAATTGCCAAAAGTCAGATTTTTGCTGAAATTGTGACCTTAGGGATTTTTTCAAAAAAATATTTTCCACAGGTTAAGTTGTTGAGGGCTGATTTCTTGTCCTGTGATAAAAAGCCTTCTGTTTCGACTGCCAAACCTTTCAGGGGAGCATTTGCAACCGGTTGGCACCATTTTTGAGTGAATTGCCAAAAGTCAGATTTTTGCTGAAATTGTGACCCCGGGGCTTAGGGATTTTTTCAAAAAAATATTTTCCGCTGTTTAAGTTGTTGAGGGCTGATTTCTTGTCCTGTGATAAAAAGCCTTCTGTTTCCATCGCCAAAGCTTTCAGGGGAGCATTTGCAACGTGCTGGCACCATTTTTGAGTGAATTGCCAAAAGTCAGATTTTTGCTGAAATTGTGACCCCGGGGCTTAGGGATTTTTTCAAAAAAATATTTTCCGCCGGTTAAGTTGTTGAGGGCTGATTTCTTGTCCTGTGATAAAAAGCCTTCTGTTTCGACTGCCAAACCTTTCAGGGGAGCATTTGCAACCGGTTGGCACCATTTTTGAGTGAATTGCCAAAAGTCAGATTTTTGCTGAAATTGTGACCCCGGGGCTTAGGGATTTTTTCAAAAAAATATTTTCCACAGGTTAAGTTGTTGAGGGCTGATTTCTTGTCCTGTGATAAAAAGCCTTCTGTTTCCATCGCCAAACCTTTCAGGGGAGCATTTGCAACGTGCTGGCACCATTTTTGAGTGAATTGCCAAAAGTCAGATTTTTGCTGAAATTGTGACCCCGGGGCTTAGGGATTTTTTCAAAAAAATATTTTCCGCCGGTTAAGTTGTTGAGGGCTGATTTCTTGTCCTGTGATAAAAAGACTTCTGTTTCCATCGCCAAAGCTTTCAGGGGAGCCATTGCAACCTGTTAGCACCATTTTTGAGTGAATTGCCAAAATTCAGATTTTTGCTGAAATTGTGACCCCGGGGCTTAGGGATATTTTCAAAAAAATATTTTCCTCCGGTTAAGTTGTTGAGGGCTGATTTCTTGTCCTGTGATAAAAAGCCTTCTGTTTCCATCGCCAAAGCTTTCAGGGGAGCCTTTGCAACCTGCTGGCATCATTTTTGACTGAATTGCCAAAAGTCAGATTTTTGCTGAAATTGTGACCCCGGGGCTTAGGGATTTTTTCAAAAAAATATTTTCCGCCGGTTAAGTTGTTGAGGGCTGATTTCTTGTCCTGTCATAAAAAGCCTTCTGTTTCGACTGCCAAACCTTTCAGGCGAGCATTTGCAACGTGCTGGCACCATTTTTGAGTGAATTGCCAAAAGTCAGATTTTTGCTGAAATTGTGACCCCGGGGCTTAGGGATTTTTTCAAAAAAATATTTTCCGCCGGTTAAGTTGTTGAGGGCTGATTTCTTGTCCTGTGATAAAAAGACTTCTGTTTCCATCGCCAAAGCTTTCAGGGGAGCCATTGCAACCTGTTAGCACCATTTTTGAGTGAATTGCCAAAAGTCAGATTTTTGCTGAAATTGTGACCCCGGGGCTTAGGGATATTTTCAAAAAAATATTTTCCTCCGGTTAAGTTGTTGAGGGCTGATTTCTTGTCCTGTGATAAAAAGCCTTCTGTTTCCATCGCCAAAGCTTTCAGGGGAGCATTTGCAACTGGTTGGCACCATTTTTGAGTGAATTGCCAAAAGTCAGATTTTTGCTGAAATTGTGACCCCGGGGCTTAGGGATTTTATCAAAAAAATATTTTCCGCCGGTTAAGTTGTTGAGGGCTGATTTCTTCTCCTGTGATAAAAAGCCTTCTGTTTCGACTGCCAAACCTTTCAGGGGAGCATTTGCAACGTGCTGGCACCATTTTTGAGTGAATTGCCAAAAGTCAGATTTTTGCTGAAATTGTGACCCCGGGGCTTAGGGATTTTTTTAAAAAAATATTTTCCGCAGGTTAGGTTTTCGAGGGCTGATTTCTTGTCCTGTGATAAAAAGCCTTCTGTTTCCATCGCCAAAGCTTTCAGGCGTGCTGGCACCATTTTTGAGTGAATTGCCAAAAGTCAGATTTTTGCTGAAATTGTGACCCCGGGGCTTAGGGATTTTTTCAAAAAAATATTTTCCGCCGGTTAAGTTGTTGAGGGCTGATTTCTTGTCCTGTGATAAAAAGCCTTCTGTTTCGACTGCCAAACCTTTCAGGGGAGCATTTGCAACCGGTTGGCACCATTTTTGAGTGAATTGCCAAAAGTCAGATTTTTGCTGAAATTGTGACCCCGGGGCTTAGGGATTTTTTCAAAAAAATATTTTCCGCCGGTTAAGTTGTTGAGGGCTGATTTCTTGTCCTGTGATAAAAAGCCTTCTGTTTCGACTGCCAAACCTTTCAGGGGAGCATTTGCAACCGGTTGGCACTATTTTTGAGTGAATTGCCAAAAGTCAGATTTCTGCTGAAATTGTGACCCCGGGGCTTAGGGATTTTTTCAAAAAAATATTTTCCTCCGGTTAAGTTGTTGAGGGCTGATTTCTTGTCCTGTGATAAAAAGCCTTCTGTTTCCATCGCCAAAGCTTTCAGGGGAGCATTTGCAACTGGTTGGCACCATTTTTGAGTGAATTGCCAAAAGTCAGATTTTTGCTGAAATTGTGACCCCGGGGCTTAGGGATTTTTTCAAAAAAATATTTTCCGCCGGTTAAGTTGTTGAGGGCTGATTTATTGTCCTCTGATAAAAAGCCTTCTGTTTCGACTGCCAAACCTTTCAGGTGAGCATATGAAACCGGTTGGCACCATTTTTGAGTGAATTGCCAAAAGTCAGATTTCTGCTGAAATTGTGACCCCGGGGCTTAGGGATTTCTTCAAAAAAATATTTTCCGCCGGTTAGGTTTTCGAGGGCTGATTTCTTGTCCTGTGATAAAAAGCCTTCTGTTTCCATCGCCAAAGCTTTCAGGGGAGCCTTTGCAACCTGCTAGCATCATTTTTGACTGAATTGCCAAAAGTCAGATTTTTGCTGAAATTGTGACCCCGGGGCTTAGGGATTTTTTCAAAAAAATATTTTCCGCTGTTTAAGTTGTTGAGGGCTGATTTCTTGTCCTGTGATAAAAAGCCTTCTGTTTCCATCGTCAAAGCTTTCAGGGGAGCATTTGCAACGTGCTGGCACCATTTTTGAGTGAATTGCCAAAAGTCAGATTTTTGCTGAAATTGTGACCCCGGGGCTTAGGGATTTTTTTTGAAAAAAATATTTTCCGCCGGTTAAGTTGTTGAGGGTTGATTTCTTGTCCTGTGATAAAAAGCCTTCTGTTTCGACTGCCAAAACTTTCAGGGGAGCATTTGGAACGTGCTGGCACCATTTTTGAGTGAATTGCCAAAAGTCAGATTTTTGCTGAAATTGTGACCCCGGGGCTTAGGGATTTTTTCAAAAAAATATTTCCCGCTGTTTAAGTTGTTGAGGGCTGATTTCTTGTCCTGTGATAAAAAGCCTTCTGTTTCCATCGTCAAAGCTTTCAGGGGAGCATTTGCAACGTGCTGGCACCATTTTTGAGTGAATTGCCAAAAGTCAGATTTTTGCTGAAATTGTGACCCCGGGGCTTAGGGATTTTTTTTGAAAAAAATATTTTCCGCCGGTTAGGTTTTCGAGGGCTGATTTCTTGTCCTGTGATAAAAAGCCTTCTGTTTCCATCGCCAAAGCTTTCAGGGGAGCCTTTGCAACCTGCTAGCATCATTTTTGACTGAATTGCCAAAAGTCAGATTTTTGCTGAAATTGTGACCCCGGGGCTTAGGGATTTTTTCAAAAAAATATTTTCCGCTGTTTAAGTTGTTGAGGGCTGATTTCTTGTCCTGTGATAAAAAGCCTTCTGTTTCCATCGTCAAAGCTTTCAGGGGAGCATTTGCAACGTGCTGGCACCATTTTTGAGTGAATTGCCAAAAGTCAGATTTTTGCTGAAATTGTGACCCCGGGGCTTAGGGATTTTTTTTGAAAAAAATATTTTCCGCCGGTTAAGTTGTTGAGGGTTGATTTCTTGTCCTGTGATAAAAAGCCTTCTGTTTCGACTGCCAAAACTTTCAGGGGAGCATTTGGAACGTGCTGGCACCATTTTTGAGTGAATTGCCAAAAGTCAGATTTTTGCTGAAATTGTGACCCCGGGGCTTAGGGATTTTTTCAAAAAAATATTTCCCGCTGTTTAAGTTGTTGAGGGCTGATTTCTTGTCCTGTGATAAAAAGCCTTCTGTTTCCATCGTCAAAGCTTTCAGGGGAGCATTTGCAACGTGCTGGCACCATTTTTGAGTGAATTGCCAAAAGTCAGATTTTTGCTGAAATTGTGACCCCGGGGCTTAGGGATTTTTTTTGAAAAAAATATTTTCCGCCGGTTAAGTTGTTGAGGGCTGATTTCTTGTCCTGTGATAAAAAGCCTTCTGTTTCGACTGCCAAACCTTTCAGGGGAGCATTTGCAACCGGTTGGCACCATTTTTGAGTGAATTGCCAAAAGTCAGATTTTTGCTGAAATTGTGACCCCGGGGCTTAGGGATTTTTTCAAAAAAATATTTTCCGCCGGTTAAGTTGTTGAGGGCTGATTTCTTGTCCTGTGATAAAAAGCCTTCTGTATCCATCGTCAAAGCTTTCAGGGGAGCATTTGCAACGTGCTGGCACCATTTTTGAGTGAATTGCCAAAAGTCAGATTTTTGCTGAAATTGTGACCCCGGGGCTTAGGGATTTTTTCAAAAAAATATTTTCTGCCGGTTAAGTTGTTGAGGGCTGATTTCTTGTCCTGTTATAAAAAGCCTTCTGTTTCGACTGCCAAACCTTTCAGTGGAGCATTTGCAACCGGTTGGCACCATTTTTGAGTGAATTGCCAAAAGTCAGATTTTTGCTGAAATTGTGATTTTTAGGGATTTTTTCAAAAAAATATTTTCCGCCGGTTAAGTTGTTGAGGGCTGATTTCTTGTCCTGTGATAAAAAGCCTTCTGTTTCCATCGTCAAAGCTTTCAGGGGAGCATTTGCAACCGGCTGGCACCAATTTTGAGTGAATTGCCAAAAGTCAGATTTTTGCTGAAATTGTGACCGCGGGGCTTAGGGATTTTTTCAAAAAAATATTTTCCGCCGGTTAAGTTGTTGAGGGCTGATTTCTTGTCCTGTGATAAAAAGCCTTCTGTTTCGACTGCCAAACCTTTCAGGGGAGCATTTGCAACCGGTTGGCACCATTTTTGAGTGAATTGCCAAAAGTCAGATTTTTGCTGAAATTGTGACCCCGGGGCTTAGGGATTTTTTCAAAAAAATATTTTCCGCTGTTTAAGTTGTTGAGGGCTGATTTCTTGTCCTGTGATAAAAAGCCTTCTGTTTCCATCGCCAAAGCTTTCAGGGGAGCATTTGCAACGTGCTGGCACCATTTTTGAGTGAATTGCCAAAAGTCAGATTTTTGCTGAAATTGTGACCCCGGGGCTTAGGGATTTTTTCAAAAAAATATTTTCCGCCGGTTAAGTTGTTGAGGGCTGATTTCTTGTCCTGTGATAAAAAGCCTTCTGTTTCGACTGCCAAACCTTTCAGGGGAGCATTTGCAACCGGTTGGCACCATTTTTGATTGAATTGCCAAAAGTTAGATTTTTGCTGAAATTGTGACCCCGGGGCTTAGGGATTTTTTCAAAAAAATATTTTCCGCTGTTTAAGTTGTTGAGGGCTGATTTCTTGTCCTGTGATAAAAAGCCTTCTGTTTCCATCGTCAAAGCTTTCAGGGGAGCATTTGCAACGTGCTGGCACCATTTTTTAGTGAATTGCCAAAAGTCAGATTTTTGCTGAAATTGTGACCCCGGGACTTAGGGATTTTTTCAAAAAAATATTTTCTGCCGGTTAAGTTGTTGAGGGCTGATTTCTTGTCCTGTTATAAAAAGCCTTCTGTTTCGACTGCCAAACCTTTCAGGGGAGCATTTGCAACCGGTTGGCACCATTTTTGAGTGAATTGCCAAAAGTCAGATTTTTGCTGAAATTGTGATTTTTAGGGATTTTTTCAAAAAAATATTTTCCGCCGGTTAAGTTGTTGAGGGCTGATTTCTTGTCCTGTGATAAAAAGCCTTCTGTTTCCATCGTCAAAGCTTTCAGGGGAGCATTTGCAACGTGCTGGCACCATTTTTGAGTGAATTGCCAAAAGTCAGATTTTTGCTGAAATTGTGACCCCGGGGCTTAGGGATTTTTTCAAAAAAATATTTTTCGCCGGTTAAGTTGTTGAGGGCTGATTTCTTGTCCTGTGATAAAAAGCCTTCTGTTTCCATCGTCAAAGCTTTCAGGGGAGCATTTGCAACCGGCTGGCACCAATTTTGAGTGAATTGCCAAAAGTCAGATTTTTGCTGAAATTGTGACCGCGGGGCTTAGGGATTTTTTCAAAAAAATATTTTCCGCCGGTTAAGTTGTTGAGGGCTGATTTCTTGTCCTGTGATAAAAAGCCTTCTGTTTCGACTGCCAAACCTTTCAGGGGAGCATTTGCAACCGGTTGGCACCATTTTTGAGTGAATTGCCAAAAGTCAGATTTTTGCTGAAATTGTGACCCCGGGGCTTAGGGATTTTTTCAAAAAAATATTTTCCGCTGTTTAAGTTGTTGAGGGCTGATTTCTTGTCCTGTGATAAAAAGCCTTCTGTTTCCATCGCCAAAGCTTTCAGGGGAGCATTTGCAACGTGCTGGCACCATTTTTGAGTGAATTGCCAAAAGTCAGATTTTTGCTGAAATTGTGACCCCGGGACTTAGGGATTTTTTCAAAAAAATATTTTCCGCCGGTTAAGTTGTTGAGGGCTGATTTCTTGTCCTGTGATAAAAAGCCTTCTGTTTCGACTGCCAAAACTTTCAGGGGAGCATTTGCAACGTGCTGGCACCATTTTTGAGTGAATTGCCAAAAGTCAGATTTTTGCTGAAATTGTGACCCCGGGGCTTAGGGATTTTTTTTGAAAAAAATATTTTCCGCCGGTTAAGTTGTTGAGGGCTGATTTCTTGTCCTGTGATAAAAAGCCTTCTGTTTCGACTGCCAAACCTTTCAGGGGAGCATTTGCAACCGGTTGGCACCATTTTTGAGTGAATTGCCAAAAGTCAGATTTTTGCTGAAATTGTGACCCCGGGGCTTAGGGATTTTTTCAAAAAAATATTTTCCGCCGGTTAAGTTGTTGAGGGCTGATTTCTTGTCCTGTGATAAAAAGCCTTCTGTTTCCATCGTCAAAGCTTTCAGGGGAGCATTTGCAACGTGCTGGCACCATTTTTGAGTGAATTGCCAAAAGTCAGATTTTTCCTGAAATTGTGACCCCGGGGCTTAGGGATTTTTTCAAAAAAATATTTTCCACAGGTTAAGTTGTTGAGGGCTGATTTCTTGTCCTGTGATAAAAAGCCTTCTGTTTCCATCGTCAAAGCTTTCAGGGGAGCATTTGCAACCGGCTGGCACCAATTTTGAGTGAATTGCCAAAAGTCAGATTTTTGCTGAAATTGTGACCGCGGGGCTTAGGGATTTTTTCAAAAAAATATTTTCCGCCGGTTAAGTTGTTGAGGGCTGATTTCTTGTCCTGTGATAAAAAGCCTTCTGTTTCCATCGCCAAATCTTTCAGGGGAGCATTTGCAACCAGTTGGCACCATTTTTGAGTGAATTGCCAAAAGTCAGATTTTTGCTGAAATTGTGACCCCGGGGCTTAGGGATTTTTTCAAAAAAAATATTTTCCGCCGGTTAAGTTGTTGAGGGCTGATTTCTTGTCCTGTGATAAAAAGCCTTCTGTTTCCATCGTCAAAGCTTTCAGGGGAGCATTTGCAACGTACTGGCACCATTTTTGAGTGAATTGCCAAAAGTCAGATTTTTGCTGAAATTGTGACCCCGGGGCTTAGGGATTTTTTCAAAAAAATATTTTCCGCCGGTTAAGTTGTTGAGGGCTTATTTCTTGTCCTGTGATAAAAAGCCTTCTGTTTCCATCGTCAAAGCTTTCAGGGGAGCATTTGCAACGTGCTGGCACCATTTTTGAGTGAATTGCCAAAAGTCAGATTTTTGCTGAAATTGTGACCCCGGGGCTTAGGGATTTTTTCAAAAAAATATTTTCCGCCGGTTAAATTGTTGAGGGCTGATTTCTTGTCCTGTGATAAAAAGCCTTCTGTTTCCATCGCCAAATCTTTCAGGGGAGCATTTGCAACCAGTTGGCACCAATTTTGAGTGAATTGCCAAAAGTCAGATTTTTGCTGAAATTGTGACCGCGGGGCTTAGGGATTTTTTCAAAAAAATATTTTCCACAGGTTAAGTTGTTGAGGGCTGATTTCTTGTCCTGTGATAAAAAGCCTTCTGTTTCCATCGCCAAATCTTTCAGGGGAGCATTTGCAACCGGTTGGCACCATTTTTGAGTGAATTTCCAAAAGTCAGATTTTTGCTGAAATTGTGACCCCGGGGCTTAGGGATTTTTTCAAAAAAATATTTTCCGCCGGTTAAGTTGTTGAGGGCTGATTTCTTGTCCTGTGATAAAAAGCCTTCTGTTTCCATCGTCAAAGCTTTCAGGGGAGCATTTGCAACGTGCTGGCACCATTTTTGAGTGAATTGCCAAAAGTCAGATTTTTGCTGAAATTGTGACCCCGGGGCTTAGGGATTTTTTCAAAAAAATATTTTCCGCCGGTTAAGTTGTTGAGGGCTTATTTCTTGTCCTGTGATAAAAAGCCTTCTGTTTCCATCGTCAAAGCTTTCAGGGGAGCATTTGCAACGTGCTGGCACCATTTTTGAGTGAATTGCCAAAAGTCAGATTTTTGCTGAAATTGTGACCGCGGGGCTTAGGGATTTTTTCAAAAAAATATTTTCCGCCGGTTAAGTTCTTGAGGGCTGATTTCTTGTCCTGTGATAAAAAGCCTTCTGTTTCGACTGCCAAACCTTTCAGGGGAGCATTTGCAACCGGTTGGCACCATTTTTGAGTGAATTGCCAAAAGTCAGATTTTTGCTGAAATTGTGACCCCGGGGCTTAGGGATTTTTTCAAAAAAATATTTTCCGCCGGTTAAGTTGTTGAGGGCTGATTTCTTGTCCTGTGATAAAAAGCCTTCTGTTTCCATCGCCAAAGCTTTCAGGGGAGCATTTGCAACGTGCTGGCACCATTTTTGAGTGAATTGCCAAAAGTCAGATTTTTGCTGAAATTGTGACCCCGGGGCTTAGGGATTTTTTCAAAAAAATATTTTCCGCCGGTTAAGTTGTTGAGGGCTGATTTCTTGTCCTGTGATAAAAAGCCTTCTGTTTCGACTGCCAAACCTTTCAGGGGAGCATTTGCAACGTGCTGGCACCATTTTTGAGTGAATTGCCAAAAGTCAGATTTTTGCTGAAATTGTGACCCCGGGGCTTAGGGATTTTTTTTGAAAAAAATATTTTCCGCCGGTTAAGTTGTTGAGGGCTGATTTCTTGTCCTGTGATAAAAAGCCTTCTGTTTCGACTGCCAAACCTTTCAGGGGAGCATTTGCAACCGGTTGGCACCATTTTTGAGTGAATTGCCAAAAGTCAGATTTTTGCTGAAATTGTGACCGCGGGGCTTAGGGATTTTTTCAAAAAAATATTTTCCACAGGTTAAGCTGTTGAGGGCTGATTTCTTGTCCTGTGATAAAAAGCCTTCTGTTTCCATCGTCAAAGCTTTCAGGGGAGCATTTGCAACCGGCTGGCACCAATTTTGAGTGAATTGCCAAAAGTCAGATTTTTGCTGAAATTGTGACCGCGGGGCTTAGGGATTTTTTCAAAAAAATATTTTCCACAGGTTAAGTTGTTGAGGGCTGATTTCTTGTCCTGTGATAAAAAGCCTTCTGTTTCCATCGCCAAATCTTTCAGGGGAGCATTTGCAACCGGTTGGCACCATTTTTGAGTGAATTGCCAAAAGTCAGATTTTTGCTGAAATTGTGACCCCGGGGCTTAGGGATTTTTTCAAAAAAATATTTTCCGCCGGTTAAGTTGTTGAGGGCTGATTTCTTGTCCTGTGATAAAAAGCCTTCTGTTTCCATCGTCAAAGCTTTCAGGGGAGCATTTGCAACGTGCTGGCACCATTTTTGAGTGAATTGCCAAAAGTCAGATTTTTGCTGAAATTGTGACCCCGGGGCTTAGGGATTTTTTCAAAAAAATATTTTCCACAGGTTAAGTTGTTGAGGGCTGATTTCTTGTCCAGTGATAAAAAGCCTTCTGTTTCCATCGTCAAAGCTTTCAGGGGAGCATTTGCAACCGGCTGGCACCAATTTTGAGTGAATTGCCAAAAGTCAGATTTTTGCTGAAATTGTGACCGCGGGGCTTAGGGATTTTTTCAAAAAAATATTTTCCGCCGGTTAAGTTGTTGAGGGCTGATTTCTTGTCCTGTGATAAAAAGCCTTCTGTTTCCATCGCCAAATCTTTCAGGGGAGCATTTGCAACCAGTTGGCACCATTTTTGAGTGAATTGCCAAAAGTCAGATTTTTGCTGAAATTGTGACCCCGGGGCTTAGGGATTTTTTCAAAAAAAATATTTTCCGCCGGTTAAGTTGTTGAGGGCTGATTTCTTGTCCTGTGATAAAAAGCCTTCTGTTTCCATCGTCAAAGCTTTCAGGGGAGCATTTGCAACGTGCTGGCACCATTTTTGAGTGAATTGCCAAAAGTCAGATTTTTGCTGAAATTGTGACCCCGGGGCTTAGGGATTTTTTCAAAAAAATATTTTCCGCCGGTTAAGTTGTTGAGGGCTTATTTCTTGTCCTGTGATAAAAAGCCTTCTGTTTCCATCGTCAAAGCTTTCAGGGGAGCATTTGCAACGTGCTGGCACCATTTTTGAGTGAATTGCCAAAAGTCAGATTTTTGCTGAAATTGTGACCCCGGGGCTTAGGGATTTTTTCAAAAAAATATTTTCCGCCGGTTAAGTTGTTGAGGGCTGATTTCTTGTCCTGTGATAAAAAGCCTTCTGTTTCCATCGCCAAATCTTTCAGGGGAGCATTTGCAACCAGTTGGCACCAATTTTGAGTGAATTGCCAAAAGTCAGATTTTTGCTGAAATTGTGACCGCGGGGCTTAGGGATTTTTTCAAAAAAATATTTTCCACAGGTTAAGTTGTTGAGGGCTGATTTCTTGTCCTGTGATAAAAAGCCTTCTGTTTCCATCGCCAAATCTTTCAGGGGAGCATTTGCAACGTGCTGGCACCATTTTTGAGTGAATTGCCAAAAGTCAGATTTTTGCTGAAATTGTGACCCCGGGGCTTAGGGATTTTTTCAAAAAAATATTTTCCGCCGGTTAAGTTGTTGAGGGCTGATTTCTTGTCCTGTGATAAAAAGCCTTCTGTTTCCATCGCCAAATCTTTCAGGGGAGCATTTGCAACCAGTTGGCACCAATTTTGAGTGAATTGCCAAAAGTCAGATTTTTGCTGAAATTGTGACCGCGGGGCTTAGGGATTTTTTCAAAAAAATATTTTCCACAGGTTAAGTTGTTGAGGGCTGATTTCTTGTCCTGTGATAAAAAGCCTTCTGTTTCCATCGCCAAATCTTTCAGGGGAGCATTTGCAACCGGTTGGCACCATTTTTGAGTGAATTGCCAAAAGTCAGATTTTTGCTGAAATTGTGACCCCGGGGCTTAGGGATTTTTTCAAAAAAATATTTTCCGCCGGTTAAGTTGTTGAGGGCTGATTTCTTGTCCTGTGATAAAAAGCCTTCTGTTTCCATCGTCAAAGCTTTCAGGGGAGCATTTGCAACGTGCTGGCACCATTTTTGAGTGAATTGCCAAAAGTCAGATTTTTGCTGAAATTGTGACCCCGGGGCTTAGGGATTTTTTCAAAAAAATATTTTCCGCCGGTTAAGTTGTTGAGGGCTTATTTCTTGTCCTGTGATAAAAAGCCTTCTGTTTCCATCGTCAAAGCTTTCAGGGGAGCATTTGCAACGTGCTGGCACCATTTTTGAGTGAATTGCCAAAAGTCAGATTTTTGCTGAAATTGTGACCGCGGGGCTTAGGGATTTTTTCAAAAAAATATTTTCCGCCGGTTAAGTTCTTGAGGGCTGATTTCTTGTCCTGTGATAAAAAGCCTTCTGTTTCGACTGCCAAACCTTTCAGGGGAGCATTTGCAACCGGTTGGCACCATTTTTGAGTGAATTGCCAAAAGTCAGATTTTTGCTGAAATTGTGACCCCGGGGCTTAGGGATTTTTTCAAAAAAATATTTTCCGCCGGTTAAGTTGTTGAGGGCTGATTTCTTGTCCTGTGATAAAAAGCCTTCTGTTTCCATCGCCAAAGCTTTCAGGGGAGCATTTGCAACGTGCTGGCACCATTTTTGAGTGAATTGCCAAAAGTCAGATTTTTGCTGAAATTGTGACCCCGGGGCTTAGGGATTTTTTCAAAAAAATATTTTCCGCCGGTTAAGTTGTTGAGGGCTGATTTCTTGTCCTGTGATAAAAAGCCTTCTGTTTCGACTGCCAAACCTTTCAGGGGAGCATTTGCAACGTGCTGGCACCATTTTTGAGTGAATTGCCAAAAGTCAGATTTTTGCTGAAATTGTGACCCCGGGGCTTAGGGATTTTTTTTGAAAAAAATATTTTCCGCCGGTTAAGTTGTTGAGGGCTGATTTCTTGTCCTGTGATAAAAAGCCTTCTGTTTCGACTGCCAAACCTTTCAGGGGAGCATTTGCAACCGGTTGGCACCATTTTTGAGTGAATTGCCAAAAGTCAGATTTTTGCTGAAATTGTGACCGCGGGGCTTAGGGATTTTTTCAAAAAAATATTTTCCACAGGTTAAGCTGTTGAGGACTGATTTCTTGTCCTGTGATAAAAAGCCTTCTGTTTCCATCGTCAAAGCTTTCAGGGGAGCATTTGCAACCGGCTGGCACCAATTTTGAGTGAATTGCCAAAAGTCAGATTTTTGCTGAAATTGTGACCCCGGGGCTTAGGGATTTTTTCAAAAAAATATTTTCCGCCGGTTAAGTTGTTGAGGGCTGATTTCTTGTCCTGTGATAAAAAGCCTTCTGTTTCCATCGTCAAAGCTTTCAGGGGAGCATTTGCAACGTGCTGGCACCATTTTTGAGTGAATTGCCAAAAGTCAGATTTTTGCTGAAATTGTGACCCCGGGGCTTAGGGATTTTTTCAAAAAAATATTTTCCACAGGTTAAGTTGTTGAGGGCTGATTTCTTGTCCTGTGATAAAAAGCCTTCTGTTTCCATCGTCAAAGCTTTCAGGGGAGCATTTGCAACCGGCTGGCACCAATTTTGATTGAATTGCCAAAAGTCAGATTTTTGCTGAAATTGTGACCGCGGGGCTTAGGGATTTTTTCAAAAAAATATTTTCCGCCGGTTAAGTTGTTGAGGGCTGATTTCTTGTCCTGTGATAAAAAGCCTTCTGTTTCCATCGCCAAATCTTTCAGGGGAGCATTTGCAACCAGTTGGCACCATTTTTGAGTGAATTGCCAAAAGTCAGATTTTTGCTGAAATTGTGACCCCGGGGCTTAGGGATTTTTTCAAAAAAAATATTTTCCGCCGGTTAAGTTGTTGAGGGCTGATTTCTTGTCCTGTGATAAAAAGCCTTCTGTTTCCATCGTCAAAGCTTTCAGGGGAGCATTTGCAACGTGCTGGCACCATTTTTGATGAATTGCCAAAAGTCAGATTTTTGCTGAAATTGTGACCCCGGGGCTTAGGGATTTTTTCAAAAAAATATTTTCCGCCGGTTAAGTTGTTGAGGGCTTATTTCTTGTCCTGTGATAAAAAGCCTTCTGTTTCCATCGTCAAAGCTTTCAGGGGAGCATTTGCAACGTGCTGGCACCATTTTTGAGTGAATTGCCAAAAGTCAGATTTTTGCTGAAATTGTGACCCCGGGGCTTAGGGATTTTTTCAAAAAAATATTTTCCGCCGGTTAAGTTGTTGAGGGCTGATTTCTTGTCCTGTGATAAAAAGCCTTCTGTTTCCATCGCCAAATCTTTCAGGGGAGCATTTGCAACCAGTTGGCACCAATTTTGAGTGAATTGCCAAAAGTCAGATTTTTGCTGAAATTGTGACCGCGGGGCTTAGGGATTTTTTCAAAAAAATATTTTCCACAGGTTAAGTTGTTGAGGGCTGATTTCTTGTCCTGTGATAAAAAGCCTTCTGTTTCCATCGCCAAATCTTTCAGGGGAGCATTTGCAACCGGTTGGCACCATTTTTGAGTGAATTTCCAAAAGTCAGATTTTTGCTGAAATTGTGACCCCGGGGCTTAGGGATTTTTTCAAAAAAATATTTTCCGCCGGTTAAGTTGTTGAGGGCTGATTTCTTGTCCTGTGATAAAAAGCCTTCTGTTTCCATCGTCAAAGCTTTCAGGGGAGCATTTGCAACGTGCTGGCACCATTTTTGAGTGAATTGCCAAAAGTCAGATTTTTGCTGAAATTGTGACCCCGGGGCTTAGGGATTTTTTCAAAAAAATATTTTCCGCCGGTTAAGTTGTTGAGGGCTTATTTCTTGTCCTGTGATAAAAAGCCTTCTGTTTCCATCGTCAAAGCTTTCAGGGGAGCATTTGCAACGTGCTGGCACCATTTTTGAGTGAATTGCCAAAAGTCAGATTTTTGCTGAAATTGTGACCGCGGGGCTTAGGGATTTTTTCAAAAAAATATTTTCCACAGGTTAAGTTGTTGAGGGCTGATTTCTTGTCCTGTGATAAAAAGCCTTCTGTTTCCATCGCCAAATCTTTCAGGGGAGCATTTGCAACCGGTTGGCACCATTTTTGAGTGAATTGCCAAAAGTCAGATTTTTGCTGAAATTGTGACCCCGGGGCTTAGGGATTTTTTCAAAAAAATATTTTCCGCCGGTTAAGTTGTTGAGGGCTGATTTCTTGTCCTGTGATAAAAAGCCTTCTGTTTCCATCGTCAAAGCTTTCAGGGGAGCATTTGCAACGTGCTGGCACCATTTTTGAGTGAATTGCCAAAAGTCAGATTTTTGCTGAAATTGTGACCCCGGGGCTTAGGGATTTTTTCAAAAAAATATTTTCCACAGGTTAAGTTGTTGAGGGCTGATTTCTTGTCCTGTGATAAAAAGCCTTCTGTTTCCATCGTCAAAGCTTTCAGGGGAGCATTTGCAACCGGCTGGCACCAATTTTGAGTGAATTGCCAAAAGTCAGATTTTTGCTGAAATTGTGACCGCGGGGCTTAGGGATTTTTTCAAAAAAATATTTTCCGCCGGTTAAGTTGTTGAGGGCTGATTTCTTGTCCTGTGATAAAAAGCCTTCTGTTTCCATCGCCAAATCTTTCAGGGGAGCATTTGCAACCAGTTGGCACCATTTTTGAGTGAATTGCCAAAAGTCAGATTTTTGCTGAAATTGTGACCCCGGGGCTTAGGGATTTTTTCAAAAAAAATATTTTCCGCCGGTTAAGTTGTTGAGGGCTGATTTCTTGTCCTGTGATAAAAAGCCTTCTGTTTCCATCGTCAAAGCTTTCAGGGGAGCATTTGCAACGTGCTGGCACCATTTTTGAGTGAATTGCCAAAAGTCAGATTTTTGCTGAAATTGTGACCCCGGGGCTTAGGGATTTTTTCAAAAAAATATTTTCCGCCGGTTAAGTTGTTGAGGGCTTATTTCTTGTCCTGTGATAAAAAGCCTTCTGTTTCCATCGTCAAAGCTTTCAGGGGAGCATTTGCAACGTGCTGGCACCATTTTTGAGTGAATTGCCAAAAGTCAGATTTTTGCTGAAATTGTGACCCCGGGGCTTAGGGATTTTTTCAAAAAAATATTTTCCGCCGGTTAAGTTGTTGAGGGCTGATTTCTTGTCCTGTGATAAAAAGCCTTCTGTTTCCATCGCCAAATCTTTCAGGGGAGCATTTGCAACCAGTTGGCACCAATTTTGAGTGAATTGCCAAAAGTCAGATTTTTGCTGAAATTGTGACCGCGGGGCTTAGGGATTTTTTCAAAAAAATATTTTACACAGGTTAAGTTGTTGAGGGCTGATTTCTTGTCCTGTGATAAAAAGCCTTCTGTTTCCATCGCCAAATCTTTCAGGGGAGCATTTGCAACCGGTTGGCACCATTTTTGAGTGAATTTCCAAAAGTCAGATTTTTGCTGAAATTGTGACCCCGGGGCTTAGGGATTTTTTCAAAAAAATATTTTCCGCCGGTTAAGTTGTTGAGGGCTGATTTCTTGTCCTGTGATAAAAAGCCTTCTGTTTCCATCGTCAAAGCTTTCAGGGGAGCATTTGCAACGTGCTGGCACCATTTTTGAGTGAATTGCCAAAAGTCAGATTTTTGCTGAAATTGTGACCCCGGGGCTTAGGGATTTTTTCAAAAAAATATTTTCCGCCGGTTAAGTTGTTGAGGGCTTATTTCTTGTCCTGTGATAAAAAGCCTTCTGTTTCCATCGTCAAAGCTTTCAGGGGAGCATTTGCAACGTGCTGGCACCATTTTTGAGTGAATTGCCAAAAGTCAGATTTTTGCTGAAATTGTGACCGCGGGGCTTAGGGATTTTTTCAAAAAAATATTTTCCGCCGGTTAAGTTCTTGAGGGCTGATTTCTTGTCCTGTGATAAAAAGCCTTCTGTTTCGACTGCCAAACCTTTCAGGGGAGCATTTGCAACCGGTTGGCACCATTTTTGAGTGAATTGCCAAAAGTCAGATTTTTGCTGAAATTGTGACCCCGGGGCTTAGGGATTTTTTCAAAAAAATATTTTCCGCCGGTTAAGTTGTTGAGGGCTGATTTCTTGTCCTGTGATAAAAAGCCTTCTGTTTCCATCGTCAAAGCTTTCAGGGGAGCATTTGCAACGTGCTGGCACCATTTTTGAGTGAATTGCCAAAAGTCAGATTTTTGCTGAAGTTGTGACCCCGGGGCTTAGGGATTTTTTCAAAAAAATATTTTCCACAGGTTAAGTTGTTGAGGGCTGATTTCTTGTCCTGTGATAAAAAGCCTTCTGTTTCCATCGTCAAAGCTTTCAGGGGAGCATTTGCAACCGGCTGGCATCAATTTTGAGTGAATTGCCAAAAGTCAGATTTTTGCTGAAATTGTGACCGCGGGGCTTAGGGATTTTTTCAAAAAAATATTTTCCGCCGGTTAAGTTGTTGAGGGCTGATTTCTTGTCCTGTGATAAAAAGCCTTCTGTTTCCATCGCCAAATCTTTCAGGGGAGCATTTGCAACCAGTTGGCACCATTTTTGAGTGAATTGCCAAAAGTCAGATTTTTGCTGAAATTGTGACCCCGGGGCTTAGGGATTTTTTCAAAAAAAATATTTTCCGCCGGTTAAGTTGTTGAGGGCTGATTTCTTGTCCTGTGATAAAAAGCCTTCTGTTTCCATCCTCAAAGCTTTCAGGGGAGCATTTGCAACGTGCTGGCACCATTTTTGAGTGAATTGCCAAAAGTCAGATTTTTGCTGAAATTGTGACCCCGGGGCTTAGGGATTTTTTCAAAAAAATATTTTCCGCCGGTTAAGTTGTTGAGGGCTTATTTCTTGTCCTGTGATAAAAAGCCTTCTGTTTCCATCGTCAAAGCTTTCAGGGGAGCATTTGCAACGTGCTGGCACCATTTTTGAGTGAATTGCCAAAAGTCAGATTTTTGCTGAAATTGTGACCCCGGGGCTTAGGGATTTTTTCAAAAAAATATTTTCCGCCGGTTAAGTTGTTGAGGGCTGATTTCTTGTCCTGTGATAAAAAGCCTTCTGTTTCCATCGCCAAATCTTTCAGGGGAGCATTTGCAACCAGTTGGCACCAATTTTGAGTGAATTGCCAAAAGTCAGATTTTTGCTGAAATTGTGACCGCGGGGCTTAGGGATTTTTTCAAAAAAATATTTTCCACAGGTTAAGTTGTTGAGGGCTGATTTCTTGTCCTGTGATAAAAAGCCTTCTGTTTCCATCGCCAAATCTTTCAGGGGAGCATTTGCAACCGGTTGGCACCATTTTTGAGTGAATTGCCAAAAGTCAGATTTTTGCTGAAATTGTGACCCCGGGGCTTAGGGATTTTTTCAAAAAAATATTTTCCGCCGGTTAAGTTGTTGAGGGCTGATTTCTTGTCCTGTGATAAAAAGCCTTCTGTTTCCATCGTCAAAGCTTTCAGGGGAGCATTTGCAACGTGCTGGCACCATTTTTGAGTGAATTGCCAAAAGTCAGATTTTTGCTGAAATTGTGACCCCGGGGCTTAGGGATTTTTTCAAAAAAATATTTTCCGCCGGTTAAGTTGTTGAGGGCTTATTTCTTGTCCTGTGATAAAAAGCCTTCTGTTTCCATCGTCAAAGCTTTCAGGGGAGCATTTGCAACGTGCTGGCACCATTTTTGAGTGAATTGCCAAAAGTCAGATTTTTGCTGAAATTGTGACCGCGGGGCTTAGGGATTTTTTCAAAAAAATATTTTCCGCCGGTTAAGTTCTTGAGGGCTGATTTCTTGTCCTGTGATAAAAAGCCTTCTGTTTCGACTGCCAAACCTTTCAGGGGAGCATTTGCAACCGGTTGGCACCATTTTTGAGTGAATTGCCAAAAGTCAGATTTTTGCTGAAATTGTGACCCCGGGGCTTAGGGATTTTTTCAAAAAAATATTTTCCGCCGGTTAAGTTGTTGAGGGCTGATTTCTTGTCCTGTGATAAAAAGCCTTCTGTTTCCATCGTCAAAGCTTTCAGGGGAGCATTTGCAACGTGCTGGCACCATTTTTGAGTGAATTGCCAAAAGTCAGATTTTTGCTGAAATTGTGACCCCGGGGCTTAGGGATTTTTTCAAAAAAATATTTTCCGCCGGTTAAGTTGTTGAGGGCTGATTTCTTGTCCTGTGATAAAAAGCCTTCTGTTTCGACTGCCAAACCTTTCAGGGGAGCATTTGCAACTGGTTGGCACCATTTTTGAGTGAATTGCCAAAAGTCAGATTTTTGCTGAAATTGTGACCCCGGGGCTTAGGGATTTTTTCAAAAAAATATTTTCCGCTGTTTAAGTTGTTGAGGGCTGATTTCTTGTCCTGTGATAAAAAGCCTTCTGTTTCCATCGTCAAAGCTTTCAGGTTAGCATTTGCAGCGTGCTGGCACCATTTTTGAGTGAATTGCCAAAAGTCAGATTTTTGCTGAAATTGTGACCCCGGGGCTTAGGGATTTTTTTTGAAAAAAAAATTTTCCGCCGGTTAAGTTGTTGAGGGCTGATTTCTTGTCCTGTGATAAAAAGCCTTCTGTTTCGACTGCCAAACCTTTCAGGGGAGCATTTGCAACCGGTTGGCACCATTTTTGAGTGAATTGCCAAAAGTCAGATTTTTGCTGAAATTGTGACCCCGGGGCTTAGGGATTTTTTCAAAAAAATATTTTCCGCCGGTTAAGTTGTTGAGGGCTGATTTCTTGTCCTGTGATAAAAAGCCTTCTGTTTCCATCGCCAAACCTTTCAGGGGAGCATTTGCAACGTGCTGGCACCATTTTTGAGTGAATTGCCAAAAGTCAGATTTTTGCTGAAATTGTGACCCCGGGGCTTAGGGATTTTTTCAAAAAAATATTTTCCGCCGGTTAAGTTGTTGAGGGCTGATTTCTTGTCCTGTGATAAAAAGCCTTCTGTTTCCATCGCCAAAGCTTTCAGGGGAGCATTTGCAACCGGTTGGCACCATTTTTGAGTGAATTGCCAAAAGTCAGATTTTTGCTGAAATTGTGACCCCGGGGCTTAGGGATTTTTTTTGAAATAAATATTTTCCGCCGGTTAAGTTGTTGAGGGCTGATTTCTTGTCCTGTGATAAAAAGCCTTCTGTTTCGACTGCCAAAACTTTCAGGGGAGCATTTGGAACGTGCTGGCACCATTTTTGAGTGAATTGCCAAAAGTCAGATTTTTGCTGAAATTGTGACCCCGGGGCTTAGGGATTTTTTCAAAAAAATATTTTCCGCTGTTTAAGTTGTTGAGGGCTGATTTCTTGTCCTGTGATAAAAAGCCTTCTGTTTCCATCGTCAAAGCTTTCAGGGGAGCATTGGCAACGTGCTGGCACCATTTTTGAGTGAATTGCCAAAAGTCAGATTTTTGCTGAAATTGTGACCCCGGGGCTTAGGGATTTTTTTTGAAAAAAATATTTTCCGCCGGTTAAGTTGTTGAGGGCTGATTTCTTGTCCTGTGATAAAAAGCCTTCTGTTTCGACTGCCAAAACTTTCAGGGGAGCATTTGCAACGTGCTGGCACCATTTTTGAGTGAATTGCCAAAAGTCAGATTTTTGCTGAAATTGTGACCCCGGGGCTTAGGGATTTTTTCAAAAAAATATTTTCCGCTGTTTAAGTTGTTGAGGGCTGATTTCTTGTCCTGTGATAAAAAGCCTTCTGTTTCCATCGTCAAAGCTTTCAGGGGAGCATTTGCAACGTGCTGGCACCATTTTTGAGTGAATTGCCAAAAGTCAGATTTTTGCTGAAATTGTGACCCCGGGGCTTAGGGATTTTTTTTGAAAAAAATATTTTCCGCCGGTTAAGTTGTTGAGGGCTGATTTCTTGTCCTGTGATAAAAAGCCTTCTGTTTCGACTGCCAAACCTTTCAGGGGAGCATTTGCAACCGGTTGGCACCATTTTTGAGTGAATTGCCAAAAGTCAGATTTTTGCTGAAATTGTGACCCCGGGGCTTAGGGATTTTTTCAAAAAAATATTTTCCGCTGTTTAAGTTGTTGAGGGCTGATTTCTTGTCCTGTGATAAAAAGCCTTCTGTTTCGACTGCCAAACCTTTCAGGGGAGCATTTGCAACCAGTTGGCACCATTTTTGAGTGAATTGCCAAAAGTCAGATTTTTGCTGAAATTGTGACCCCGGGGCTTAGGGATTTTTTTTGAAAAAAATATTTTCCGCCGGTTAAGTTGTTGAGGGCTGATTTCTTGTCCTGTGATAAAAAGCCTTCTGTTTCGACTGCCAAAACTTTCAGGGGAGCATTTGCAACCGGTTGGCACCATTTTTGAGTGAATTGCCAAAAGTCAGATTTTTGCTGAAATTGTGACCCCGGGGCTTAGGGATTTTTTCAAAAAAATATTTTTCGCCGGTTAAGTTGTTGAGGGCTGATTTCTTGTCCTGTGATAAAAAGCCTTCTGTTTCCATCGTCAAAGCTTTCAGGGGAGCATTTGCAACGTGCTGGCACCATTTTTGAGTGAATTGCCAAAAGTCAGATTTTTGCTGAAATTGTGACCCCGGGGCTTAGGGATTTTTTTTGAAAAAAATATTTTCCGCCGGTTAAGTTGTTGAGGGCTGATTTCTTGTCCTGTGATAAAAAGCCTTCTGTTTCGACTGCCAAACCTTTCAGGGGAGCATTTGCAACCGGTTGGCACCATTTTTGAGTGAATTGCCAAAAGTCAGATTTTTGCTGAAATTGTGACCCCGGGGCTTAGGGATTTTTTTTGAAAAAAATATTTTCCGCCGGTTAAGTTGTTGAGGGCTGATTTCTTGTCCTGTGATAAAAAGCCTTCTGTTTCGACTGCCAAACCTTTCAGGGGAGCATTTGCAACCGGTTGGCACCATTTTTGAGTGAATTGCCAAAAGTCAGATTTTTGCTGAAATTGTGACCCCGGGGCTTAGGGATTTTTTCAAAAAAATATTTTTCGCCGGTTAAGTTGTTGAGGGCTGATTTCTTGTCCTGTGATAAAAAGCCTTCTGTTTCCATCGTCAAAGCTTTCAGGGGAGCATTTGCAACGTGCTGGCACCATTTTTGAGTGAATTGCCAAAAGTCAGATTTTTGCTGAAATTGTGACCCCGGGGCTTAGGGATTTTTTTTGAAAAAAATATTTTCCGCCGGTTAAGTTGTTGAGGGCTGATTTCTTGTCCTGTGATAAAAAGCCTTCTGTTTCGACTGCCAAACCTTTCAGGGGAGCATTTGCAACCGGTTGGCACCATTTTTGAGTGAATTGCCAAAAGTCAGATTTTTGCTGAAATTGTGACCCCGGGGCTTAGGGATTTTTTTTGAAAAAAATATTTTCCGCCGGTTAAGTTGTTGAGGGCTGATTTCTTGTCCTGTGATAAAAAGCCTTCTGTTTCGACTGCCAAACCTTTCAGGGGAGCATTTGCAACCGGTTGGCACCATTTTTGAGTGAATTGCCAAAAGTCAGATTTTTGCTGAAATTGTGACCCCGGGGCTTAGGGATTTTTTCAAAAAAATATTTTTCGCCGGTTAAGTTGTTGAGGGCTGATTTCTTGTCCTGTGATAAAAAGCCTTTTGTTTCCATCGTCAAAGCTTTCAGGGGAGCATTTGCAACGTGCTGGCACCATTTTTGAGTGAATTGCCAAAAGTCAGATTTTTGCTGGAATTGTGACCCCGGGGCTTAGGGATTTTTTTTGAAAAAAATATTTTCTGCCGGTTAAGTTGTTGAGGGCTGATTTCTTGTCCTGTGATAAAAAGCCTTCTGTTTCGACTGCCAAAACTTTCAGGGGAGCATTTGGAACGTGCTGGCACCATTTTTGAGTGAATTGCCAAAAGTCAGATTTTTGCGGAAATTGTGACCCCGGGGCTTAGGGATTTTTTCAAAAAAATATTTTCCGCCGGTTAAGTTGTTGAGGGCTGATTTCTTGTCCTGTGATAAAAAGCCTTCTGTTTCCATCGTCAAAGCTTTCAGGGGAGCATTTGCAACGTGCTGGCACCATTTTTGAGTGAATTGCCAAAAGTCAGATTTTTGCTGAAATTGTGACCCCGGGGCTTAGGGATTTTTTTTGAAAAAAATATTTTCCGCCGGTTAAGTTGTTGAGGGCTGATTTCTTGTCCTGTGATAAAAAGCCTTCTGTTTCTACTGCCAAACCTTTCAGGGGAGCATTTGCAACCGGTTGGCACCATTTTTGAGTGAATTGCCAAAAGTCAGATTTTTGCTGAAATTGTGACCCCGGGGCTTAGTGATTTTTTCAAAAAAATATTTTCCGCTGTTTAAGTTGTTTAGGGCTGATTTCTTGTCCTGTGATAAAAAGCCTTCTGTTTCCATCGTCAAAGCTTTCAGGGGAGCATTTGCAACGTGCTGGCACCATTTTTGAGTGAATTGCCAAAAGTCAGATTTTTGCTGAAATTGTGACCCCGGGGCTTAGGGATTTTTTTTGAAAAAAATATTTTCCGCCGGTTAAGTTGTTGAGGGCTGATTTCTTGTCCTGTGATAAAAAGCCTTCTGTTTCGACTGCCAAACCTTTCAGGGGAGCATTTGCAACCGGTTGGCACCATTTTTGAGTGAATTGCCAAAAGTCAGATTTTTGCTGAAATTGTGACCCCGGGGCTTAGGGATTTTTTCAAAAAAATATTTTCCGCCGGTTAAGTTGTTGAGGGCTGATTTCTTGTCCTGTGATAAAAAGCCTTCTGTTTCCATCGTCAAAGCTTTCAGGGGAGCATTTGCAACGTGCTGGCACCATTTTTGAGTGAATTGCCAAAAGTCAGATTTTTGCTGAAATTGTGACCCCGGGGCTTAGGGATTTTTTCAAAAAAATATTTTCCGCTGTTTAAGTTGTTGAGGGCTGATTTCTTGTCCTGTGATAAAAAGCCTTCTGTTTCCATCGTCAAAGCTTTCAGGGGAGCATTTGCAGCGTGCTGGCACCATTTTTGAGTGAATTGCCAAAAGTCAGATTTTTGCTGAAATTGTGACCCCGGGGCTTGGGGATTTTTTCAAAAAAATATTTTCCACCGGTTAAGTTGTTGAGGGCTGATTTCTTGTCCTGTGATAAAAAGCCTTCTGTTTCGACTGCCAAACCTTTCAGGGGAGCATTTGCAACGTGCTGGCACCATTTTTGAGTGAATTGCCAAAAGTCAGATTTTTGCTGAAATTGTGACCCCGGGGCTTAGGGATTTTTTCAAAAAAATATTTTCCGCCGGTTAAGTTGTTGAGGGCTGATTTCTTGTCCTGTGATAAAAAGCCTTCTGTTTCCATCGCCAAACCTTTCAGGGGAGCATTTACAACGTGCTGGCACCATTTTTGAGTGAATTGCCAAAAGTCAGATTTTTGCTGAAATTGTGACCCCGGGGCTTAGGGATTTTTTCAAAAAAATATTTTCCGCTGTTTAAGTTGTTGAGGGCTGATTTCTTGTCCTGTGATAAAAAGCCTTCTGTTTCCATCGTCAAAGCTTTCAGGGGAGCATTTGCAACGTGCTGGCACCATTTTTGAGTGAATTGCCAAAAGTCAGATTTTTGCTGAAATTGTGACCCCGGGGCTTAGGGATTTTTTTTGAAAAAAATATTTTCCGCTGGTTAAGTTCTTGAGGGCTGATTTCTTGTCCTGTGATAAAAAGCCTTCTGTTTCGACTGCCAAAACTTTCAGGGGAGCATTTGCAACGTGCTGGCACCATTTTTGAGTGAATTGCCAAAAGTCAGATTTTTGCTGAAATTGTGACCCCGGGGCTTAGGGATTTTTTCAAAAAAATATTTTCCGCTGTTTAAGTTGTTGAGGGCTGATTTCTTGTCCTGTGATAAAAAGCCTTCTGTTTCCATCGTCAAAGCTTTCAGGGGAGCATTTGCAACGTGCTGGCACCATTTTTGAGTGAATTGCCAAAAGTCAGATTTTTGCTGAAATTGTGACCCCGGGGCTTAGGGATTTTTTCAAAAAAATATTTTCCGCTGTTTAAGTTGTTGAGGGCTGATTTCTTGTCCTGTGATAAAAAGCCTTCTGTTTCCATCGTCAGAGCTTTCAGGGGAGCATTTGCAACGTGCTGGCACCATTTTTGAGTGAATTGCCAAAAGTCAGATTTTTGCTGAAATTGTGACCCCGGGGCTTAGGGATTTTTTTTGAAAAAAATATTTTCCGCCGGTTAAGTTGCTGAGGGCTGATTTCTTGTCCTGTGATAAAAAGCCTTCTGTTTCGACTGCCAAACCTTTCAGGGGAGCATTTGCAACGTGCTGGCACCATTTTTGAGTGAATTGCCAAAAGTCAGATTTTTGCTGAAATTGTGACCCCGGGGCTTAGGGATTTTTTTTGAAAAAAATATTTTCCGCCGGTTAAGTTGTTGAGGGCTGATTTCTTGTCCTGTGATAAAAAGCCTTCTGTTTCGACTGCCAAACCTTTCAGGGGAGCATTTGCAACCGGTTGGCACCATTTTTGAGTGAATTGCCAAAAGTCAGATTTTTGCTGAAATTGTGACCCCGGGGCTTAGGGATTTTTTTTGAAAAAAATATTTTCCGCCGGTTAAGTTGTTGAGGGCTGATTTCTTGTCCTGTGATAAAAAGCCTTCTGTTTCGACTGCCAAACCTTTCAGGGGAGCATTTGCAACCGGTTGGCACCATTTTTGAGTGAATTGCCAAAAGTCAGATTTTTGCTGAAATTGTGACCCCGGGGCTTAGGGATTTTTTTAAAAAAAATATTTTTCGCCGGTTAAGTTGTTGAGGGCTGATTTCTTGTCCTGTGATAAAAAGCCTTCTGTTTCCATCGTCAAAGCTTTCAGGGGAGCATTTGCAACGTGCTGGCACCATTTTTGAGTGAATTGCCAAAAGTCAGATTTTTGCTGAAATTGTGACCCCGGGGCTTAGGGATTTTTTTTGAAAAAAATATTTTCCGCCGGTTAAGTTGTTGAGGGCTGATTTCTTGTCCTGTGATAAAAAGCCTTCTGTTTCGACTGCCAAACCTTTCAGGGGAGCATTTGCAACCGGTTGGCACCATTTTTGAGTGAATTGCCAAAAGTCAGATTTTTGCTGAAATTGTGACCCCGGGGCTTAGGGATTTTTTCAAAAAAATATTTTCTGCCGGTTAAGTTGTTGAGGGCTGATTTCTTGTCGTGTGATAAAAAGCCTTCTGTTTCCATCGTCAAAGCTTTCAGGGGAGCATTTGCAACGTGCTGGCACCATTTTTGAGTGAATTGCCAAAAGTCAGATTTTTGCTGAAATTGTGACCCCGGGGCTTAGGGATTTTTTTTGAAAAAAATATTTTCCGCCGGTTAAGTTGTTGAGGGCTGATTTCTTGTCCTGTGATAAAAAGCCTTCTGTTTCGACTGCCAAAACTTTCAGGGGAGCATTTGGAACGTGCTGGCACCATTTTTGAGTGAATTGCCAAAAGTCAGATTTTTGCTGAAATTGTGACCCCGGGGCTTAGGGATTATTTCAAAAAAATATTTTCCGCCGGTTAAGTTGTTGAGGGCTGATTTCTTGTCCTGTGATAAAAAGCCTTCTGTTTCCATCGCCAAATCTTTCAGGGGAGCATTTGCAACGTGCTGGCACCATTTTTGAGTGAATTGCCAAAAGTCAGATTTTTGCTGAAATTGTGACCCCGGGGCTTAGGGATTTTTTTTGAAAAAAATATTTTCCGCCGGTTAAGTTGTTGAGGGCTGATTTCTTGTCCTGTGATAAAAAGCCTTCTGTTTCCATCGCCAAATCTTTCAGGGGAGCATTTGCAACCGATTGGCACCATTTTTGAGTGAATTGCCAAAAGTCAGATTTTTGCGGAAATTGTGACCCCGGGGCTTAGGGATTTTTTCAAAAAAATATTTTCCGCCGGTTAAGTTGTTGAGGGCTGATTTCTTGTCCTATGATAAAAAGCCTTCTGTTTCCATCGTCAAAGCTTTCAGGGGAGCATTTGCAACGTGCTGGCACCATTTTTGAGTGAATTGCCAAAAGTCAGATTTTTGCTGAAATTGTGACCCCGGGGCTTAGGGATTTTTTTTGAAAAAAATATTTTCCGCCGGTTAAGTTGTTGAGGGCTGATTTCTTGTCCTGTGATAAAAAGCCTTCTGTTTCTACTGCCAAACCTTTCAGGGGAGCATTTGCAACCGGTTGGCACCATTTTTGAGTGAATTGCCAAAAGTCAGATTTTTGCTGAAATTGTGACCCCGGGGCTTAGGGATTTTTTCAAAAAAATATTTTCCGCTGTTTAAGTTGTTGAGGGCTGATTTCTTGTCCTGTGATAAAAAGCCTTCTGTTTCCATCGTCAAAGCTTTCAGGGGAGCATTTGCAACGTGCTGGCACCATTTTTGAGTGAATTGCCAAAAGTCAGATTTTTGCTGAAATTGTGACCCCGGGGCTTAGGGATTTTTTTTGAAAAAAATATTTTCCGCCGGTTAAGTTGTTGAGGGCTGATTTCTTGTCCTGTGATAAAAAGCCTTCTGTTTCGACTGCCAAACCTTTCAGGGGAGCATTTGCAACCGGTTGGCACCATTTTTGAGTGAATTGCCAAAAGTCAGATTTTTGCTGAAATTGTGACCCCGGGGCTTAGGGATTTTTTTTGAAAAAAATATTTTCCGCCGGTTAAGTTGTTGAGGGCTGATTTCTTGTCCTGTGATAAAAAGCCTTCTGTTTCGACTGCCAAACCTTTCAGGGGAGCATTTGCAACCGGTTGGCACCATTTTTGAGTGAATTGCCAAAAGTCAGATTTTTGCTGAAATTGTGACCCCGGGGCTTAGGGATTTTTTTAAAAAAAATATTTTTCGCCGGTTAAGTTGTTGAGGGCTGATTTCTTGTCCTGTGATAAAAAGCCTTCTGTTTCCATCGTCAAAGCTTTCAGGGGAGCATTTGCAACGTGCTGGCACCATTTTTGAGTGAATTGCCAAAAGTCAGATTTTTGCTGAAATTGTGACCCCGGGGCTTAGGGATTTTTTTTGAAAAAAATATTTTCCGCCGGTTAAGTTGTTGAGGGCTGATTTCTTGTCCTGTGATAAAAAGCCTTCTGTTTCGACTGCCAAACCTTTCAGGGGAGCATTTGCAACCGGTTGGCACCATTTTTGAGTGAATTGCCAAAAGTCAGATTTTTGCTGAAATTGTGACCCCGGGGCTTAGGGATTTTTTCAAAAAAATATTTTCTGCCGGTTAAGTTGTTGAGGGCTGATTTCTTGTCCTGTGATAAAAAGCCTTCTGTTTCCATCGTCAAAGCTTTCAGGGGAGCATTTGCAACGTGCTGGCACCATTTTTGAGTGAATTGCCAAAAGTCAGATTTTTGCTGAAATTGTGACCCCGGGGCTTAGGGATTTTTTTTGAAAAAAATATTTTCCGCCGGTTAAGTTGTTGAGGGCTGATTTCTTGTCCTGTGATAAAAAGCCTTCTGTTTCGACTGCCAAAACTTTCAGGGGAGCATTTGGAACGTGCTGGCACCATTTTTGAGTGAATTGCCAAAAGTCAGATTTTTGCTGAAATTGTGACCCCGGGGCTTAGGGATTATTTCAAAAAAATATTTTCCGCCGGTTAAGTTGTTGAGGGCTGATTTCTTGTCCTGTGATAAAAAGCCTTCTGTTTCCATCGCCAAATCTTTCAGGGGAGCATTTGCAACGTGCTGGCACCATTTTTGAGTGAATTGCCAAAAGTCAGATTTTTGCTGAAATTGTGACCCCGGGGCTTAGGGATTTTTTTTGAAAAAAATATTTTCCGCCGGTTAAGTTGTTGAGGGCTGATTTCTTGTCCTGTGATAAAAAGCCTTCTGTTTCCATCGCCAAATCTTTCAGGGGAGCATTTGCAACCGATTGGCACCATTTTTGAGTGAATTGCCAAAAGTCAGATTTTTGCGGAAATTGTGACCCCGGGGCTTAGGGATTTTTTCAAAAAAATATTTTCCGCCGGTTAAGTTGTTGAGGGCTGATTTCTTGTCCTATGATAAAAAGCCTTCTGTTTCCATCGTCAAAGCTTTCAGGGGAGCATTTGCAACGTGCTGGCACCATTTTTGAGTGAATTGCCAAAAGTCAGATTTTTGCTGAAATTGTGACCCCGGGGCTTAGGGATTTTTTTTGAAAAAAATATTTTCCGCCGGTTAAGTTGTTGAGGGCTGATTTCTTGTCCTGTGATAAAAAGCCTTCTGTTTCTACTGCCAAACCTTTCAGGGGAGCATTTGCAACCGGTTGGCACCATTTTTGAGTGAATTGCCAAAAGTCAGATTTTTGCTGAAATTGTGACCCCGGGGCTTAGGGATTTTTTCAAAAAAATATTTTCCGCTGTTTAAGTTGTTGAGGGCTGATTTCTTGTCCTGTGATAAAAAGCCTTCTGTTTCCATCGTCAAAGCTTTCAGGGGAGCATTTGCAACGTGCTGGCACCATTTTTGAGTGAATTGCCAAAAGTCAGATTTTTGCTGAAATTGTGACCCCGGGGCTTAGGGATTTTTTTTGAAAAAAATATTTTCCGCCGGTTAAGTTGTTGAGGGCTGATTTCTTGTCCTGTGATAAAAAGCCTTCTGTTTCGACTGCCAAACCTTTCAGGGGAGCATTTGCAACCGGTTGGCACCATTTTTGAGTGAATTGCCAAAAGTCAGATTTTTGCTGAAATTGTGACCCCGGGGCTTAGGGATTTTTTCAAAAAAATATTTTCCGCCGGTTAAGTTGTTGAGGGCTGATTTCTTGTCCTGTGATAAAAAGCCTTCTGTTTCCATCGTCAAAGCTTTCAGGGGAGCATTTGCAACGTGCTGGCACCATTTTTGAGTGAATTGCCAAAAGTCAGATTTTTGCTGAAATTGTGACCCCGGGGCTTAGGGATTTTTTCAAAAAAATATTTTCCGCCGGTTAAGTTGTTGAGGGCTGATTTCTTGTCCTGTGATAAAAAGCCTTCTGTTTCCATCGTCAAAGCTTTCAGGGGAGCATTTGCAACGTGCTGGCACCATTTTTGAGTGAATTGCCAAAAGTCAGATTTTTGCTGAAATTGTGACCCCGGGGCTTTGGGATTTTTTTTGAAAAAAATATTTTCCGCCGGTTAAGTTGTTGAGGGCTGATTTCTTGTCCTGTGATAAAAAGCCTTCTGTTTCGACTGCCAAACCTTTCAGGGGAGCATTTGCAACCGGTTGGCACCATTTTTGAGTGAATTGCCAAAAGTCAGATTTTTGCTGAAATTGTGACCCCGGGGCTTAGGGATTTTTTCAAAAAAATATTTTCCGCCGGTTAAGTTGTTGAGGGCTGATTTCTTGTCCTGTGATAAAAAGCCTTCTGTTTCCATCGTCAAAGCTTTCAGGGGAGCATTTGCAACGTGCTGGCACCATTTTTGAGTGAATTGCCAAAAGTCAGATTTTTGCTGAAATTGTGACCCCGGGGCTTAGGGATTTTTTCAAAAAAATATTTTTTGCCGGTTAAGTTGTTGAGGGCTGATTTCTTGTCCTGTGATAAAAAGCCTTCTGTTTCCATCGTCAAAGCTTTCAGGGGAGCATTTGCAACGTGTTGGCACCATTTTTGAGTGAATTGCCAAAAGTCAGATTTTTGCTGAAATTGTGACCCCGGGGCTTAGGGATTTTTTCAAAAAAATATTTTCCGCCGGTTAAGTTGTTGAGGGCTGATTTCTTGTCCTGTGATAAAAAGCCTTCTGTTTCGACTGCCAAATCTTTCAGGGGAGCATTTGCAACCGGTTGGCACCAATTTTGAGTGAATTGCCAAAAGTCAGATTTTTGCTGAAATTGTGACCGCGGGGCTTAGGGATTTTTTCAAAAAAATATTTTCCACAGGTTAAGTTGTTGAGGGCTGATTTCTTGTCCTGTGATAAAAAGCCTTCTGTTTCCATCGCCAAATCTTTCAGGGGAGCATTTGCAACCGGTTCGCACCATTTTTGAGTGAATTGCCAAAAGTCAGATTTTTGCTGAAATTGTGACCCCGGGGCTTAGGGATTTTTTCAAAAAAATATTTTCCGCCGGTTAAGTTGTTGAGGGCTGATTTCTTGTCCTGTGATAAAAAGCCTTCTGTTTCCATCGTCAAAGCTTTCAGGGGAGCATTTGCAACGTGCTGGCACCATTTTTGAGTGAATTGCCAAAAGTCAGATTTTTGCTGAAATTGTGACCCCGGGGCTTAGGGATTTTTTCAAAAAAATATTTTCCGCCGGTTAAGTTGTTGAGGGCTGATTTCTTGTCCTGTGATAAAAAGCCTTCTGTTTCGACTGCCAAAACTTTCAGGGGAGCATTTGGAACGTGCTGGCACCAATTTTGAGTGAATTGCCAAAAGTCAGATTTTTGCTGAAATTGTGACCTTAGGGATTTTTTCAAAAAAATATTTTCCGCCGGTTAAGTTGTTGAGGGCTGATTTCTTGTCCTGTGATAAAAAGCCTTCTGTTTCCATCGCCAAATCTTTCAGGGGAGCATTTGCAACCGGTTGGCACCATTTTTGAGTGAATTGCCAAAAGTCAGATTTTCCTGAAATTGTGACCCCGGGGCTTAGGGATTTTTTCAAAAAAATATTTTCCGCCGGTTAAGTTGTTGAGGGCTGATTTCTTGTCCTGTGATAAAAAGCCTTCTGTTTCCATCGCCAAACCTTTCAGGGGAGCATTTGCAACGTGCTGGCACCATTTTTGAGTGAATTGCCAAAAGTCAGATTTTTGCTGAAATTGTGACCCCGGGGCTTAGGGATTTTTTCAAAAAAATATTTTCCGCCGGTTAAGTTGTTGAGGGCTGATTTCTTGTCCTGTGATAAAAAGCCTTCTGTTTCCATCGCCAAAGCTTTCAGGGGAGCATTTGGAATCCGGTTGGCAACATTTTTGAGTGAATTGCCAAAAGTCAGATTTTTGCTGAAATTGTGACCCCGGGGCTTAGAGATTTTTTCAAAAAAATATTTTCCGCTGTTTAAGTTGTTGAGGGCTGATTTCTTGTCCTGTGATAAAAAGCCTTCTGTTTCCATCGTCAAAGCTTTCAGGGGAGCATTTGCAACGTGCTGGCACCATTTTTGAGTGAATTGCCAAAAGTCAGATTTTTGCTGAAATTGTGACCCCGGGGCTTAGGGATTTTTTTTGAAAAAAATATTTTCCGCCGGTTAAGTTGTTGAGGGCTGATTTCTTGTCCTGTGATAAAAAGCCTTCTGTTTCGACTGCCAAAACTTTCAGGGGAGCATTTGGAACGTGCTGGCACCAATTTTGAGTGAATTGCCAAAAGTCAGATTTTTGCTGAAATTGTGACCTTAGGGATTTTTTCAAAAAAATATTTTCCACAGGTTAAGTTGTTGAGGGCTGATTTCTTGTCCTGTGATAAAAAGCCTTCTGTTTCCATCGCCAAATCTTTCAGGGGAGCATTTGCAACCGGTTGGCACCATTTTTGAGTGAATTGCCAAAAGTCAGATTTTTGCTGAAATTGTGACCCCGGGGCTTAGGGATTTTTTCAAAAAAATATTTTCCGCCGATTGAGTTGTTGAGGGCTGATTTCTTGTCCTGTGATAAAAAGCCTTCTGTTTCCATCGTCAAAGCTTTCAGGGGAGCATTTGCAACGTGCTGGCACCATTTTTGAGTGAATTGCCAAAAGTCAGATTTTTGCTGAAATTGTGACCCCGGGGCTTAGGGATTTTTTCAAAAAAATATTTTCCGCCGGTTAAGTTGTTGAGGGCTGATTTCTTGTCCTGTGATAAAGAGCCTTCTGTTTCGACTGCCAAACCTTTCAGGGGAGCATTTGCAACCGGTTGGCACCATTTTTGAGTGAATTGCCAAAAGTCAGATTTTTGCTGAAATTGTGACCCCGGGGCTTAGGGATTTTTTCAAAAAAATATTTTCCACCGGTTAAGTTGTTGAGGGCTGATTTCTTGTCCTGTGATAAAAAGCCTTCTGTTTCCATCGTCAAAGCTTTCAGGGGAGCATTTGCAACGTGCTGGCACCAATTTTGAGTGAATTGCCAAAAGTCAGATTTTTGCTGAAATTGTGACCCCGGGGCTTAGGGATTTTTTCAAAAAAATATTTTCCACAGGTTAAGTTGTTGAGGGCTGATTTCTTGTCCTGTGATAAAAAGCCTTCTGTTTCCATCGCCAAATCTTTCAGGGGAGCATTTGCAACCGGTTGGCACCATTTTTGAGTGAATTGCCAAAAGTCAGATTTTCCTGAAATTGTGACCCCGGGGCTTAGGGATTTTTTCAAAAAAATATTTTCCGCCGGTTAAGTTGTTGAGGGCTGATTTCTTGTCCTGTGATAAAAAGCCTTCTGTTTCCATCGCCAAACCTTTCAGGGGAGCATTTGCAACGTGCTGGCACCATTTTTGAGTGAATTGCCAAAAGTCAGATTTTTGCTGAAATTGTGACCCCGGGGCTTAGGGATTTTTTTTGAAAAAAATATTTTCCGCCGGTTAAGTTGTTGAGGGCTGATTTCTTGTCCTGTGATAAAAAGCCTTCTGTTTCCATCGCCAAAGCTTTCAGGGGAGCATTTGGAATCCGGTTGGCAACATTTTTGAGTGAATTGCCAAAAGTCAGATTTTTGCTGAAATTGTGACCCCGGGGCTTAGAGATTTTTTCAAAAAAATATTTTCCGCTGTTTAAGTTGTTGAGGGCTGATTTCTTGTCCTGTGATAAAAAGCCTTCTGTTTCCATCGTCAAAGCTTTCAGGGGAGCATTTGCAACGTGCTGGCACCATTTTTGAGTGAATTGCCAAAAGTCAGATTTTTGCTGAAATTGTGACCCCGGGGCTTAGGGATTTTTTGAAAAAAATATTTTCTGCCGGTTAAGTTGTTGAGGGCTGATTTCTTGTCCTGTGATAAAAAGCCTTCTGTTTCCATCGTCAAAGCTTTCAGGGGAGCATTTGCAACGTGCTGGCACCATTTTTGAGTGAATTGCCAAAAGTCAGATTTTTGCTGAAATTGTGACCCCGGGGCTTAGGGATTTTTTTTGAAAAAAATATTTTCCGCCGGTTAAGTTGTTGAGGGTTGATTTCTTGTCCTGTGATAAAAAGCCTTCTGTTTCGACTGCCAAAACTTTCAGGGGAGCATTTGGAACGTGCTGGCACCATTTTTGAGTGAATTGCCAAAAGTCAGATTTTTGCTGAAATTGTGACCCCGGGGCTTAGGGATTTTTTCAAAAAAATATTTTCCGCCGGTTAAGTTGTTGAGGGCTGATTTCTTGTCCTGTGATAAAAAGCCTTCTGTTTCCATCGTCAAAGCTTTCAGGGGAGCATTTGCAACGTGCTGGCACCATTTTTGAGTGAATTGCCAAAAGTCAGATTTTTGCTGAAATTGTGACCCCGGGGCTTAGGGATTTTTTTTGAAAAAAATATTTTCCGCCGGTTAAGTTGTTGAGGGCTGATTTCTTGTCCTGTGATAAAAAGCCTTCTGTTTCGACTGCCAAACCTTTCAGGGGAGCATTTGCAACCGGTTGGCACCATTTTTGAGTGAATTGCCAAAAGTCAGATTTTTGCTGAAATTGTGACCCCGGGGCTTAGGGATTTTTTCAAAAAAATATTTTCCGCCGGTTAAGTTGTTGAGGGCTGATTTCTTGTCCTGTGATAAAAAGCCTTCTGTTTCCATCGTCAAAGCTTTCAGGGGAGCATTTGCAACGTGCTGGCACCATTTTTGAGTGAATTGCCAAAAGTCAGATTTTTGCTGAAATTGTGACCCCGGGGCTTAGGGATTTTTTCAAAAAAATATTTTTCGCCGGTTAAGTTGTTGAGGGCTGATTTCTTGTCCTGTGATAAAAAGCCTTCTGTTTCGACTGCCAAATCTTTCAGGGGAGCATTTGCAACCGGTTGGCACCAATTTTGAGTGAATTGCCAAAAGTCAGATTTTTGCTGAAATTGTGACCCCGGGGCTTCGGGATTTTTTCAAAAAAATATTTTCCGCCGGTTAAGTTGTTGAGGGCTGATTTCTTGTCCTGTGATAAAAAGCCTTGTGTTTCGACTGCCAAACCTTTCAGGGGAGCATTTGCAACCGGTTGGCACCATTTTTGAGTGAATTGCCAAAAGTCAGATTTTTGCTGAAATTGTGACCCCGGGGCTTAGGGATTTTTTCAAAAAAATATTTTCCGCCGGTTAAGTTGTTGAGGGCTGATTTCTTGTCCTGTGATAAAAAGCCTTCTGTTTCCATCGTCAAAGCTTTCAGGGGAGCATTTGCAACGTGCTGGCACCATTTTTGAGTGAATTGCCAAAAGTCAGATTTTTGCTGAAATTGTGACCCCGGGGCTTAGGGATTTTTTCAAAAAAATATTTTTCGCCGGTTAAGTTGTTGAGGGCTGATTTCTTGTCCTGTGATAAAAAGCCTTCTGTTTCCATCGTCAAAGCTTTCAGGGGAGCATTTGCAACGTGCTGGCACCATTTTTGAGTGAATTGCCAAAAGTCAGATTTTTGCTGAAATTGTGACGCCGGGGCTTCGGGATTTTTTCAAAAAAATATTTTCCGCCGGTTAAGTTGTTGAGGGCTGATTTCTTGTCCTGTGATAAAAAGCCTTCTGTTTCCATCGCCAAATCTTTCAGGGGAGCATTTGCAACCGGTTGGCACCATTTTTGAGTGAATTGCCAAAAGTCAGATTTTTGCTGAAATTGTGACCGCGGGGCTTAGGGATTTTTTCAAAAAAATATTTTCCACAGGTTAAGTTGTTGAGGGCTGATTTCTTGTCCTGTGATAAAAAGCCTTCTGTTTCCATAGCCAAATCTTTCAGGGGAGCATTTGCAACCGTTCGGCACCATTTTTGAGTGTATTGCCAAAAGTCAGATTTTTTCTGAAATTGTGACCCCGGGGCTTAGGGATTTTTTCAAAAAAATATTTTCCGCCGGTTAAGTTGTTGAGGGCTGATTTCTTGTCCTGTGATAAAAAGCCTTCTGTTTCCATCGTCAAAGCTTTCAGGGGAGCATTTGCAACGTGCTGGCACCATTTTTGAGTGAATTGCCAAAAGTCAGATTTTTGCTGAAATTGTGACCCCGGGGCTTAGGGATTTTTTCAAAAAAATATTTTCCGCCGGTTAAGTTGTTGAGGGCTGATTTCTTGTCCTGTGATAAAAAGCCTTCTGTTTCCATCGTCAAAGCTTTCAGGGGAGCATTTGCAACGTGCTGGCACCATTTTTGAGGGAATTGCCAAAAGTCAGATTTTTGCTGAAATTGTGACCCCGGGGCTTAGGGATTTTTTCAAAAAAATATTTTTCGCCGGTTAAGTTGTTGAGGACTGATTTCTTGTCCTGTGATAAAAAGCCTTCTGTTTCCATCGCCAAATCTTTCAGGGGAGCATTTGCAACCGGTTGGCACCATTTTTGAGTGAATTGCCAAAAGTCAGATTTTTGCTGAAATTGTGACCCCGGGGCTTAGGGATTTTTTCAAAAAAATATTTTCCGCCGGTTAAGTTGTTGAGGGCTGATTTCTTGTCCTGTGATAAAAAGCCTTCTGTTTCCATCGTCAAAGCTTTCAGGGGAGCATTTGCAACGTGCTGGCACCATTTTTGAGTGAATTGCCAAAAGTCAGATTTTTGCTGAAATTGTGACCCCGGGGCTTAGGGATTTTTTCAAAAAAATATTTTCCGCCGGTTAAGTTGTTGAGGGCTGATTTCTTGTCCTGTGATAAAAAGCCTTCTGTTTCGACTGCCAAACCTTTCAGGGGAGCATTTGCAACCGGTTGGCACCATTTTTGAGTGAATTGCCAAAAGTCAGATTTTTGCTGAAATTGTGACCCCCGGGCTTAGGGATTTTTTCAAAAAAATATTTTCCGCCGGTTAAGTTGTTGAAGGCTGATTTCTTGTCCTGTGATAAAAAGCCTTCTGTTTCCATCGCCAAAGCTTTCAGGGGAGCATTTGCAACGTGCTGGCACCATTTTTGAGTGAATTGCCAAAAGTCAGATTTTTGCTGAAATTGTGACCCCGGGGCTTAGGGATTTTTTCAAAAAAATATTTTCCGCCGGTTAAGTTGTTGAGGGCTGATTTCTTGTCCTGTGATAAAAAGCCTTCTGTTTCGACTGCCAAACCTTTCAGGGGAGCATTTGCAACCGGTTGGCACCATTTTTGAGTGAATTGCCAAAAGTCAGATTTTTGCTGAAATTGTGACCCCGGGGCTTAGGGATTTTTTCAAAAAAATATTTTCCGCCGGTTAAGTTGTTGAGGGCTGATTTCTTGTCCTGTGATAAAAAGCCTTCTGTTTCCATCGTCAAAGCTTTCAGGGGAGCATTTGCAACGTGCTGGCACCATTTTTGAGGGAATTGCCAAAAGTCAGATTTTTGCTGAAATTGTGACCCCGGGGCTTAGGCATTTTTTCAAAAAATATTTTTCGCCGGTTAAGTTGTTGAGGGCTGATTTCTTGTCCTGTGATAAAAAGCCTTCTGTTTCGACTGCCAAACCTTTCAGGGGAGCATTTGCAACCGGTTGGCACCATTTTTGAGTGAATTGCCAAAAGTCAGATTTTTGCTGAAATTGTGACCCCGGGGCTTAGGGATTTTTTCAAAAAAATATTTTCCGCCGGTTAAGTTGTTGAGGGCTGATTTCTTGTCCTGTGATAAAAAGCCTTCTGTTTCGACTGCCAAACCTTTCAGGGGAGCATTTGCAACCGGTTGGCACCATTTTTGAGTGAATTGCCAAAATTCAGATTTTTGCTGAAATTGTGACCCCCGGGATTAGGGATTTTTTCAAAAAAATATTTTCCGCCGGTTAAGTTGTTGAAGGCTGATTTCTTGTCCTGTGATAAAAAGCCTTCTGTTTCCATCGCCAAAGCTTTCAGGGGAGCATTTGCAACGTGCTGGCACCATTTTTGAGTGAATTGCCAAAAGTCAGATTTTTGCTGAAATTGTGACCCCGGGGCTTAGGGATTTTTTCAAAAAAATATTTTCCGCCGGTTAAGTTGTTGAGGGCTGATTTCTTGTCCTGTGATAAAAAGCCTTCTGTTTCGACTGCCAAACCTTTCAGGGGAGCCTTTGCAACCGGTTGGCACCATTTTTGAGTGAATTGCCAAAAGTCAGATTTTTGCTGAAATTGTGACCCCGGGGCTTAGGGATTTTTTCAAAAAAATATTTTCCGCCGGTTAAGTTGTTGAGGGCTGATTTCTTGTCCTGTGATAAAAAGCCTTCTGTTTCCATCGTCAAAGCTTTCAGGGGAGCATTTGCAACGTGCTGGCACCATTTTTGAGGGAATTGCCAAAAGTCAGATTTTTGCTGAAATTGTGACCCCGGGGCTTAGGGATTTTTTCAAAAAAATATTTTTCGCCGGTTAAGTTGTTGAGGGCTGATTTCTTGTCCTGTGATAAAAAGCCTTCTGTTTCGACTGCCAAACCTTTCAGGGGAGCATTTGCAACCGGTTGGCACCATTTTTGAGTGAATTGCCAAAAGTCAGATTTTTGCTGAAATTGTGACACCGGGGCTTAGGGATTTTTTCAAAAAAATATTTTCCGCCGGTTAAGTTGTTGAGGGCTGATTTCTTGTCCTGTGATAAAAAGCCTTCTGTTTCGACTGCCAAACCTTTCAGGGGAGCATTTGCAACCGGTTGGCACCATTTTTGAGTGAATTGCCAAAAGTCAGATTTTTGCTGAAATTGTGACCCCCGGGCTTAGGGATTTTTTTAAAAAAATATTTTCCGCCGGTTAAGTTGTTGAAGGCTGATTTCTTGTCCTGTGATAAAAAGCCTTCTGTTTCCATCGCCAAAGCTTTCAGGGGAGCATTTGCAACGTGCTGGCACCATTTTTGAGTGAATTGCCAAAAGTCAGATTTTTGCTGAAATTGTGACCGCGGGGCTTAGGGATTTTTTCAAAAAAATATTTTCCGCCGGTTAAGTTGTTGAGGGCTGATTTCTTGTCCTGTGATAAAAAGCCTTCTGTTTCGACTGCCAAACCTTTCAGGGGAGCATTTGCAACCGGTTGGCACCATTTTTGAGTGAATTGCCAAAAGTCAGATTTTTGCTGAAATTGTGACCCCGGGGCTTAGGGATTTTTTCAAAAAAATATTTTCCGCCGGTTAAGTTGTTGAGGGCTGATTTCTTGTCCTGTGATAAAAAGCCTTCTGTTTCCATCGTCAAAGCTTTCAGGGGAGCATTTGCAACGTGCTGGCACCATTTTTGAGGGAATTGCCAAAAGTCAGATTTTTGCTGAAATTGTGACCCCGGGGCTTAGGGATTTTTTCAAAAAAATATTTTTCGCCGGTTAAGTTGTTGAGGACTGATTTCTTGTCCTGTGATAAAAAGCCTTCTGTTTCCATCGCCAAATCTTTCAGGGGAGCATTTGCAACCGGTTGGCACCATTTTTGAGTGAATTGCCAAAAGTCAGATTTTTGCTGAAATTGTGACCCCGGGGCTTAGGGATTTTTTCAAAAAAATATTTTCCGCCGGTTAAGTTGTTGAGGGCTGATTTCTTGTCCTGTGATAAAAAGCCTTCTGTTTCGACTGCCAAACCTTTCAGGGGAGCATTTGCAACCGGTTGGCACCATTTTTGAGTGAATTGCCAAAAGTCAGATTTTTGCTGAAATTGTCACCCCGGGGCTTAGGGATTTTTTCAAAAAAATATTTTCCGCCGGTTAAGTTGTTGAGGGCTGATTTCTTGTCCTGTGATAAAAAGCCTTCTGTTTCCATCGCCAAACCTTTCAGGGGAGCATTTGCAACGTGCTGGCACCATTTTTGAGTGAATTGCCAAAAGTCAGATTTTTGCTGAAATTGTGACCCCGGGGCTTAGGGATTTTTCGAAAAAAATATTTTCCGCCGGTTAAGTTGTTGAGGGCTGATTTCTTGTCCTGTGATAAAAAGCCTTCTGTTTCCATCGCCAAAGCTTTCAGGGGAGCATTTGCAACCGGTTGGCAACATTTTTGAGTGAATTGCCAAAAGTCAGATTTTTGCTGAAATTGTGACCCCGGGGCTTAGGGATTTTTTCAAAAAAATATTTTCCGCCGGTTAAGTTGTTGAGGGCTGATTTCTTGTCCTGTGATAAAAAGCCTTCTGTTTCGACTGCCAAAACTTTCAGGGGAGCATTTGCAACGTGCTGGCACCATTTTTGAGTGAATTGCCAAAAGTCAGATTTTTGCTGAAATTGTGACCCCGGGGTTTAGGGATTTTTTCAAAAAAATATTTTCCGCCGCTTAAGTTGTTGAGGACTGATTTCTTGTCCTGTGATAAAAAGCCTTCTGTTTCGACTGCCAAACCTTTCAGGGGAGCATTTGCAACCGGTTGGCACCATTTTTGAGTGAATTGCCAAAAGTCAGATTTTTGCTGAAATTGTGACCCCGGGGCTTAGGGATTTTTTCAAAAAAATATTTTTCGCCGGTTAAGTTGTTGAGGACTGATTTCTTGTCCTGTGATAAAAAGCCTTCTGTTTCGACTGCCAAACCTTTCAGGGGAGCATTTGCAACCGGTTGGCACCAATTTTGAGTGAATTGCCAAAAGTCAGATTTTTGCTGAAATTGTGACCCCGGGGCTTAGGGATTTTTTCAAAAAAATATTTTTCGCCGGTTAAGTTGTTGAGGACTGATTTCTTGTCCTGTGATAAAAAGCCTTCTGTTTCGACTGCCAAACCTTTCAGGGGAGCATTTGCAACCGGTTGGCACCATTTTTGAGTGAATTGCCAAAAGTCAGATTTTTGCTGAAATTGTGACCCCGGGGCTTAGGGATTTTTTCAAAAAAATATTTTCCGCCGGTTAAGTTGTTGAGGGCTGATTTCTTGTCCTGTGATAAAAAGCCTTCTGTTTCCATCGCCAAAGCTTTCAGAGGAGCATTTGCAATGTGCTGGCACCATTTTTGAGTGAATTGCCAAAAGTCAGATTTTTGCTGAAATTGTGACCCCGGGGCTTAGGGATTTTTTCAAAAAAATATTTTCCGCCGGTTAAGTTGTTGAGGGCTGATTTCTTGTCCTGTGATAAAAAGCCTTCTGTTTCGACTGCCAAACCTTTCAGGGGAGCATTTGCAACCGGTTGGCACCATTTTTGAGTGAATTGCCAAAAGTCAGATTTTTGCTGAAATTGTGACCCCGGGGCTTAGGGATTTTTTCAAAAAAATATTTTTCGCCGGTTAAGTTGTTGAGGACTGATTTCTTGTCCTGTGATAAAAAGCCTTCTGTTTCGACTGCCAAACCTTTCAGGGGAGCATTTGCAACCGGTTGGCACCATTTTTGAGTGAATTGCCAAAAGTCAGATTTTTGCTGAAATTGTGACCCCGGGGCTTAGGGATTTTTTCAAAAAAATATTTTCCGCCGGTTAAGTTGTTGAGGGCTGATTTCTTGTCCTGTGATAAAAAGCCTTCTGTTTCCATCGCCAAAGCTTTCAGGGGAGCATTTGCAACGTGCTGGCACCGTTTTTGAGTGAATTGCCAAAAGTCAGATTTTTGCTGAAATTGTGACCCCGGGGCTTAGGGATTTTTTCAAAAAAATATTTTCCGCCGGTTAAGTTGTTGAGGGCTGATTTCTTGTCCTGTGATAAAAAGCCTTCTGTTTCGACTGCCAAAACTTTCAGGGGAGCATTTGCAACGTGCTGGCACCATTTTTGAGTGAATTGCCAAAAGTCAGATTTTTGCTGAAATTGTGACCCCGGGGTTTAGGGATTTTTTCAAAAAAATATTTTCCGCCGCTTAAGTTGTTGAGGACTGATTTCTTGTCCTGTGATAAAAAGCCTTCTGTTTCGACTGCCAAACCTTTCAGGGGAGCATTTGCAACCGGTTGGCACCATTTTTGAGTGAATTGCCAAAAGTCAGATTTTTGCTGAAATTGTGACCCCGGGGCTTAGGGATTTTTTCAAAAAAATATTTTTCGCCGGTTAAGTTGTTGAGGACTGATTTCTTGTCCTGTGATAAAAAGCCTTCTGTTTCGACTGCCAAACCTTTCAGGGGAGCATTTGCAACCGGTTGGCACCAATTTTGAGTGAATTGCCAAAAGTCAGATTTTTGCTGAAATTGTGACCCCGGGGCTTAGGGATTTTTTCAAAAAAATATTTTTCGCCGGTTAAGTTGTTGAGGACTGATTTCTTGTCCTGTGATAAAAAGCCTTCTGTTTCGACTGCCAAACCTTTCAGGGGAGCATTTGCAACCGGTTGGCACCATTTTTGAGTGAATTGCCAAAAGTCAGATTTTTGCTGAAATTGTGACCCCGGGGCTTAGGGATTTTTTCAAAAAAATATTTTCCGCCGGTTAAGTTGTTGAGGGCTGATTTCTTGTCCTGTGATAAAAAGCCTTCTGTTTCCATTGCCAAAGCTTTCAGGGGAGCATTTGCAACGTGCTGGCACCGTTTTTGAGTGAATTGCCAAAAGTCAGATTTTTGCTGAAATTGTGACCCCGGGGCTTAGGGATTTTTTCAAAAAAATATTTTCCGCCGGTTAAGTTGTTGAGGGCTGATTTCTTGTCCTGTGATAAAAAGCCTTCTGTTTCGACTGCCAAAACTTTCAGGGGAGCATTTGCAACGTGCTGGCACCATTTTTGAGTGAATTGCCAAAAGTCAGATTTTTGCTGAAATTGTGACCCCGGGGTTTAGGGATTTTTTCAAAAAAATATTTTCCGCCGCTTAAGTTGTTGAGGACTGATTTCTTGTCCTGTGATAAAAAGCCTTCTGTTTCCATCGCCAAATCTTTCAGGGGAGCATTTGCAACCGGTTGGCACCAATTTTGAGTGAATTGCCAAAAGTCAGATTTTTGCTGAAATTGTGACCCCGGGGCTTAGGGATTTTTTCAAAAAAATATTTTCCGCCGGTTAAGTTGTTGAGGGCTGATTTCTTGTCCTGTGATAAAAAGCCTTCTGTTTCCATCGCCAAAGCTTTCAGGGGAGCATTTGCAACCGGTTGGCAACATTTTTGAGTGAATTGCCAAAAGTCAGATTTTTGCTGAAATTGTGACCCCGGGGCTTAGGGATTTTTTCAAAAAAATATTTTCTGCCGGTTAAGTTGTTGAGGGCTGATTTCTTGTCCTGTGATAAAAAGCCTTCTGTTTCGACTGCCAAAACTTTCAGGGGAGCATTTGCAACGTGCTGGCACCGTTTTTGAGTGAATTGCCAAAAGTCAGATTTTTGCTGAAATTGTGACCCCGGGGCTTAGGGATTTTTTCAAAAAAATATTTTCCGCCGGTTAAGTTGTTGAGGGCTGATTTCTTGTCCTGTGATAAAAAGCCTTCTGTTTCGACTGCCAAACCTTTCAGGGGAGCATTTGCAACCGGTTGGCACCATTTTTGAGTGAATTGCCAAAAGTCAGATTTTTGCTGAAATTGTGACCCCGGGGCTTAGGGATTTTTTCAAAAAAATATTTTCCGCCGGTTAAGTTGTTGAGGGCTGATTTCTTGTCCTGTGATAAAAAGCCTTCTGTTTCCATCGCCAAACCTTTCAGGGGAGCATTTGCAACGTGCTGGCACCATTTTTGAGTGAATTGCCAAAAGTCAGATTTTTGCTGAAATTGTGACCCCGGGGCTTAGGGATTTTTTCAAAAAAATATTTTCCGCCGGTTAAGTTGTTGAGGGCTGATTTCTTGTCCTGTGATAAAAAGCCTTCTGTTTCCATCGCCAAAGCTTTCAGGGGAGCATTTGCAACGTGCTGGCACCGTTTTTGAGTGAATTGCCAAAAGTCAGATTTTTGCTGAAATTGTGACCCCGGGGCTTAGGGATTTTTTCAAAAAAATATTTTCCGCCGGTTAAGTTGTTGAGGGCTGATTTCTTGTCCTGTGATAAAAAGCCTTCTGTTTCGACTGCCAAAACTTTCAGGGGAGCATTTGCAACGTGCTGGCACCATTTTTGAGTGAATTGCCAAAAGTCAGATTTTTGCTGAAATTCTGACCCCGGGGTTTAGGGATTTTTTCAAAAAAATATTTTCCGCCGCTTAAGTTGTTGAGGACTGATTTCTTGTCCTGTGATAAAAAGCCTTCTGTTTCCATCGCCAAATCTTTCAGGGGAGCATTTGCAACCGGTTGGCACCAATTTTGAGTGAATTGCCAAAAGTCAGATTTTTGCTGAAATTGTGACCCCGGGGCTTAGGGATTTTTTCAGAAAAATATTTTCCGCCGGTTAAGTTGTTGAGGGCTGATTTCTTGTCCTGTGATAAAAAGCCTTCTGTTTCCATCGCCAAACCTTTCAGGGGAGCATTTGCAACGTGCTGGCACCATTTTTGAGTGAATTGCCAAAAGTCAGATTTTTGCTGAAATTGTGACCCCGGGGCTTAGGGATTTTTTCAAAAAAATATTTTCCGCCGGTTAAGTTGTTGAGGGCTGATTTCTTGTCCTGTGATAAAAAGCCTTCTGTTTCCATCGTCAAAGCTTTCAGGGGAGCATTTGCAACGTGCTGGCACCATTTTTGAGTGAATTGCCAAAAGTCAGATTTTTGCTGAAATTGTGACCCCGGGGCTTAGGGATTTTTTCAAAAAAATATTTTCCGCCGGTTAAGTTGTTGAGGGCTGATTTCTTGTCCTGTGATAAAAAGCCTTCTGTTTCGACTGCCAAACCTTTCAGGGGAGCATTTGCAACCGGTTGGCACCATTTTTGAGTGAATTGCCAAAAGTCAGATTTTTGCTGAAATTGTGACCCCGGGGCTTAGGGATTTTTTCAAAAAAATATTTTCCGCCGCTTAAGTTGTTGAGGGCTGATTTCTTGTCCTGTGATAAAAAGCCTTCTGTTTCCATCGCCAAATCTTTCAGGGGAGCATTTGCAACCGGTTGGCACCAATTTTGAGTGAATTGCCAAAAGTCAGATTTTTGCTGAAATTGTGACCCCGGGGCTTAGGGATTTTTTCAAAAAAATATTTTCCGCCGGTTAAGTTGTTGAGGGCTGATTTCTTGTCCTGTGATAAAAAGCCTTCTGTTTCCATCGCCAAACCTTTCAGGGGAGCATTTGCAACGTGCTGGCACCATTTTTGAGTGAATTGCCAAAAGTCAGATTTTTGCTGAAATTGTGACCCCGGGGCTTAGGGATTTTTTCAAAAAAATATTTTCCGCCGGTTAAGTTGTTGAGGGCTGATTTCTTGTCCTGTGATAAAAAGCCTTCTGTTTCCATCGCCAAACCTTTCAGGGGAGCATTTGCAACCGGTTGGCACCATTTTTGAGTGAATTGCCAAAAGTCAGATTTTTGCTGAAATTGTGACCCCGGGGCTTAGGGATTTTTTCAAAAAAATATTTTCCGCCGGTTAAGTTGTTGAGGGCTGATTTCTTGTCCTGTGATAAAAAGCCTTCTGTTTCGACTGCTAAACCTTTCAGGGGAGCCTTTGCAACCGGTTGGCACCATTTTTGAGTGAATTGCCAAAAGTCAGATTTTTACTGAAATTGTGACCCCGGGGCTTAGGGATTTTTTTTGAAAAAAATAATTTCCGCCGGTTAAGTTGTTGAGGGCTGATTTCTTGTCCTGTGATAAAAAGCCTTCTGTTTCGACTGCCAAACCTTTAAGGGGAGCATTTGCAACGTGCTGGCACCATTTTTGAGTGAATTGCCAAAAGTCAGATTTTTGCTGAAATTGTGACCCCGGGGCTTAGGGATTTTTTCAAAAAAATATTTTCCGCCGGTTAAGTTGTTGAGGGCTGATTTCTTGTCCTGTGATAAAAAGCCTTTTGTTTCGACTGCCAAACCTTTCAGGGGAGCATTTGCAATCGGTTGGCACCATTTTTGAGTGAATTGCCAAAAGTCAGATTTTTGCTGAAATTGTGACCCCGGGGCTTGGGGATTTTTTCAAAAAAATATTTTCCACCGGTTAAGTTGTTGAGGGCTGATTTCTTGTCCTGTGATAAAAAGCCTTCTGTTTCGACTGCCAAACCTTTCAGGGGAGCATTTGCAACGTGCTGGCACCATTTTTGAGTGAATTGCCAAAAGTCAGATTTTTGCTGAAATTGTGACCCCGGGGTTTAGGGATTTTTTCAAAAAAATATTTTCCGCAGGTTAGGTTTTCGAGGGCTGATTTCTTGTCCTGTGATCAAAAGCCTTCTGTTTCCATCGCCAAACCTTTCAGGGGAGCATTTGCAAACGGTTGGCACCATTTTTGAGTGAATTGCCAAAAGTCAGATTTTTGCTGAAATTGTGACCGCGGGGCTTAGGGATTTTTTCAAAAAAATATTTTCCGCAGGTTAGGTTTTCGAGGGCTGATTTCTTGTCCTGTGATAAAAAGCCTTCTGTTTCGACTGCCAAACCTTTCAGGGGAGCATTTGCAACCGGTTGGCACCATTTTTGAGTGAATTGCCAAAAGTCAGATTTTTGCTGAAATTGTGACCCCGGGGCTTAGGGATTTTTTCAAAAAAATATTTTCCGCACGTTAGGTTTTCGAGGGCTGATTTCTTGTCCTGTGATAAAAAGCCTTCTGTTTCGACTGCCAAACCTTTCAGGGGAGCATTTGCAACCGGTTGGCACCATTTTTGAGTGAATTGCCAAAAGTCAGATTTTTGCTGAAATTGTGACCCCGGGGCTCAGGGATTTTTTCAAAAAAATATTTTCCGCCGGTTAAGTTGTTGAGGGCTGATTTCTTGTCCTGTGATAAAAAGCCTTTTGTTTCGACTGCCAAACCTTTCAGGGGAGCATTTGCAATTGGTTGGCACCATTTTTGAGTGAATTGCCAAAAGTCAGATTTTTGCTGAAATTGTGACCCCGGGGCTTAGGGATTTTTTCAAAAAAATATTTTCCGCAGGTTAGGTTTTCGAGGGCTGATTTCTTGTTCTGTGATAAAAAGCCTTCTGTTTCGACTGCCAAACCTTTCAGGGGAGCATTTGCAACGTGCTGGCACCATTTTTGAGTGAATTGCCAAAAGTCAGATTTTTGCTGAAATTGTGACCCCGGGGCTTAGGGATTTTTTTTGAAAAAAATATTTTCCGCCGGTTAAGTTGTTGAGGGCTGATTTCTTGTCCTGTGATAAAAAGCCTTCTGTTTCGACTGCCAAACCTTTCAGGGGAGCATTTGCAACGTGCTGGCACCATTTTTGAGTGAATTGCCAAAAGTCAGATTTTTGCTGAAATTGTGACCCCGGGGCTTAGGGATTTTTTCAAAAAAATATTTTCCGCCGGTTAAGTTGTTGAGGGCTGATTTCTTGTCCTGTGATAAAAAGCCTTCTGTTTCCATCGTCAAAGCTTTCAGGGGAGCATTTGCAACGTGCTGGCACCATTTTTGAGTGAATTGCCAAAAGTCAGATTTTTGCTGAAATTGTGACCCCGGGGCTTAGGGATTTTTTCAAAAAAATATTTTTCGCCGGTTAAGTTGTTGAGGACTGATTTCTTGTCCTGTGATAAAAAGCCTTCTGTTTCGACTGCCAAACCTTTCAGGGGAGCATTTGCAACCGGTTGGCACCATTTTTGAGTGAATTGCCAAAAGTCAGATTTTTGCTGAAATTGTGACCCCGGGGCTTAGGGATTTTTTCAAAAAAATATTTTCCGCCGGTTAAGTTGTTGAGGGCTGATTTCTTGTCCTGTGATAAAAAGCCTTCTGTTTCCATCGCCAAACCTTTCAGGGGAGCATTTGCAACCGGTTGGCACCATTTTTGAGTGAATTGCCAAAAGTCAGATTTTTGCTGAAATTGTGACCCCGGGGCTTAGGGATTTTTTCAAAAAAATATTTTCCGCCGGTTAAGTTGTTGAGGGCTGATTTCTTGTCCTGTGATAAAAAGCCTTCTGTTTCGACTGCCAAACCTTTCAGGGGAGCATTTGCAACGTGCTGGCACCATTTTTGAGTGAATTGCCAAAAGTCAGATTTTTGCTGAAATTGTGACCCCGGGGCTTAGGGATTTTTTCAAAAAAATATTTTCCGCCGGTTAAGTTGTTGAGGGCTGATTTCTTGTCCTGTGATAAAAAGCCTTCTGTTTCCATCGCCAAACCTTTCAGGGGAGCATTTGCAACCGGTTGGCACCATTTTTGAGTGAATTGCCAAAAGTCAGATTTTTGCTGAAATTGTGATCCTGGGGCTTAGGGATTTTTTCAAAAAAATATTTTCTGCATGTTAGGTTTTTGAGTGCTGATTTCTTGTCCTGTGATAAAAAGCCTTCTGTTTCCATCGCCAAAGCTTTCAGGAGAGCATTTGCAACCTGCTACCACCATTTTTGAGTGAATTGCCAAAAGTCAGATTTTTGTTGAAATTGTGACCCCGGGGCTTAGGGATTTTTTCAAAAAAATATTTTCCGCCGGTTAAGTTGTTGAGGGCTGATTTCTTGTCCTGTGATAAAAAGCCTTCTGTTTCGACTGCCAAACCTTTCAGGGGAGCATTTGCAACCGGTTGGCGCCATTTTTGAGTGAATTTCCAAAAGTCAGATTTTTGCTGAAATTGTGACCCCGGGGTTTAGGGATTTTTTCAAAAAAATATTTTCTGCCGATTAAGTTGTTGAGGGCTGATTTCTTGTCCTGTGATAAAAAGCCTTCTGTTTCCATCGTCAAAGCTTTCAGGGGAGCATTTGCAACGTGCTGGCACCATTTTTGAGTGAATTGCCAAAAGTCAGATTTTTGCTGAAATTGTGACCCCGGGGCTTAGGGATTTTTTCAAAAAAATATTTTCGGCCGGTTAAGTTGTTGAGGGCTGATTTCTTGTCCTGTGATAAAAAGCCTTCTGTTTCCATCGCCAAACCTTTCAGGGGAGCATTTGCAACCGGTTGGCACCATTTTTGAGTGAATTGCCAAAAGTCAGATTTTTGCTGAAATTGTGACCCTGGGGCTTAGGGATTTTTTCAAAAAAATATTTTCTGCATGTTAGGTTTTTGAGTGCTGATTTCTTGTCCTGTGATAAAAAGCCTTCTGTTTCCATCGCCAAAGCTTTCAGGAGAGCCTTTGCAACCTGCTACCACCATTTTTGAGTGAATTGCCAAAAGTCAGATTTTTGTTGAAATTGTGACCCCGGGGCTTAGGGATTTTTTCAAAAAAATATTTTCCGCCGGTCAAGTTGTTGAGGGCTGATTTCTTGTCCTGTGATAAAAAGCCTTCTGTTTCGACTGCCAAACCTTTCAGGGGAGCATTTGCAACCGGTTGGCGCCATTTTTGAGTGAATTTCCAAAAGTCAGATTTTTGCTGAAATTGTGACCCCGGGGTTTAGGGATTTTTTCAAAAAAATATTTTCCGCCGATTAAGTTGTTGAGGGCTGATTTCTTGTCCTGTGATAAAAAGCCTTCTGTTTCCATCGTCAAAGCTTTCAGGGGAGCATTTGCAACGTGCTGGCACCATTTTTGAGTGAATTGCCAAAAGTCAGATTTTTGCTGAAATTGTGACCCCGGGGCTTAGGGATTTTTTCAAAAAAATATTTTTCGCCGGTTAAGTTGTTGAGGGCTGATTTCTTGTCCTGTGATAAAAAGCCTTCTGTTTCGACTGCCAAACATTTCAGGGGAGCATTTGCAACCGGTTGGCACCATTTTTGAGTGAATTGCCAAAAGTCAGATTTTTGCTGAAATTGTGACCCCGGGGCTTAGGGATTTTTTCAAAAAAATATTTTCCGCCAGTTAAGTTGTTGAGGGCTGATTTCTTGTCCTGTGATAAAAAGCCTTCTGTTTCCATCGCCAAACCTTTCAGGGGAGCATTTGCAACGTGCTGGCACCATTTTTGAGTGAATTGCCAAAAGTCAGATTTTTGCTGAAATTGTGACCCCGGGGCTTAGGGATTTTTTCAAAAAAATATTTTTCGCCGGTTAAGTTGTTGAGGGCTGATTTCTTGTCCTGTGATAAAAAGCCTTCTGTTTCGACTGCCAAACATTTCAGGGGAGCATTTGCAACCGGTTGGCACCATTTTTGAGTGAATTGCCAAAAGTCAGATTTTTGCTGAAATTGTGACCCCGGGGCTTAGGGATTTTTTCAAAAAAATATTTTCCGCCAGTTAAGTTGTTGAGGGCTGATTTCTTGTCCTGTGATAAAAAGCCTTCTGTTTCCATCGCCAAACCTTTCAGGGGAGCATTTGCAACGTGCTGGCACCATTTTTGAGTGAATTGCCAAAAGTCAGATTTTTGCTGAAATTGTGACCCCGGGGCTTAGGGATTTTTTCAAAAAAATATTTTCCGCCGGTTAAGTTGTTGAGGGCTGATTTCTTGTCCTGTGATAAAAAGCCTTCTGTTTCGACTGCCAAACCTTTCAGGGGAGCATTTGCAACGTGCTGGCACCATTTTTGAGTGAATTGCCAAAAGTCAGATTTTTGCTGAAATTGTGACCCCGGGGCTTAGGGATTATTTCAAAAAAATATTTTCGGCCGGTTAAGTTGTTGAGGGCTGATTTCTTGTCCTGTGATAAAAAGCCTTCTGTTTCCATCGCCAAACCTTTCAGGGGAGCATTTGCAACCGGTTGGCACCATTTTTGAGTGAATTGCCAAAAGTCAGATTTTTGCTGAAATTGTGACCCTGGGGCTTAGGGATTTTTTCAAAAAAATATTTTCTGCATGTTAGGTTTTTGAGTGCTGATTTCTTGTCCTGTGATAAAAAGCCTTCTGTTTCCATCGCCAAAGCTTTCAGGAGAGCCTTTGCAACCTGCTACCACCATTTTTGAGTGAATTGCCAAAAGTCAGATTTTTGTTGAAATTGTGACCCCGGGGCTTAGGGATTTTTTCAAAAAAATATTTTCCGCCGGTTAAGTTGTTGAGGGCTGATTTCTTGTCCTGTGATAAAAAGCCTTCTGTTTCGACTGCCAAACCTTTCAGCGGAGCATTTGCAACCGGTTGGCGCCATTTTTGAGTGAATTTCCAAAAGTCAGATTTTTGCTGAAATTGTGACCCCGGGGTTTAGGGATTTTTTCAAAAAAATATTTTCCGCCGATTAAGTTTTTGAGGGCTGATTTCTTGTCCTGTGATAAAAAGCCTTCTGTTTCTATCGCCAAAACTTTCAGGGGAGCATTTGCAACTTGCTGCCACCATTTTTGAGTGAATTGCCAAAAGTCAGATTTTTGCTGAAATTGTGACCCCGGGGCTTAGGGATTTTTTGAAAAAAATATTTTCTGCCGGTTAAGTTGTTGAGGGCTGATTTCTTGTCCTGTGATAAAAAGCCTTCTGTTTCCATCGTCAAAGCTTTCAGGGGAGCATTTGCAACGTGCTGGCACCATTTTGGAGTGAATTGCCAAAAGTCAGATTTTTGCTGAAATTGTGACCCCGGGGCTTAGGGATTTTTTTTGAAAAAAATATTTTCCGCCGGTTAAGTTGTTGAGGGTTGATTTCTTGTCCTGTGATAAAAAGCCTTCTGTTTCGACTGCCAAAACTTTCAGGGGAGCATTTGGAACGTGCTACCACCATTTTTGAGTGAATTGCCAAAAGTCAGATTTTTGTTGAAATTGTGACCCCGGGGCTTAGGGATTTTTTCAAAAAAATATTTTCCGCCGGTTAAGTTGTTGAGGGCTGATTTCTTGTCCTGTGATAAAAAGCCTTCTGTTTCGACTGCCAAACCTTTCAGGGGAGCATTTGCAACCGGTTGGCGCCATTTTTGAGTGAATTTCCAAAAGTCAGATTTTTGCTGAAATTGTGACCCCGGGGTTTAGGGATTTTTTCAAAAAAATATTTTCCGCCGATTAAGTTTTTGAGGGCTGATTTCTTGTCCTGTGATAAAAAGCCTTCTGTTTCTATCGCCAAAACTTTCAGGGGAGCATTTGCAACTTGCTGCCACCATTTTTGAGTGAATTGCCAAAAGTCAGATTTTTGCTGAAATTGTGACCCCGGGGCTTAGGGATTTTTTGAAAAAAATATTTTCTGCCGGTTAAGTTGTTGAGGGCTGATTTCTTGTCCTGTGATAAAAAGCCTTCTGTTTCCATCGTCAAAGCTTTCAGGGGAGCATTTGCAACGTGCTGGCACCATTTTTGAGTGAATTGCCAAAAGTCAGATTTTTGCTGAAATTGTGACCCCGGGGCTTAGGGATTTTTTTTGAAAAAAATATTTTCCGCCGGTTAAGTTGTTGAGGGTTGATTTCTTGTCCTGTGATAAAAAGCCTTCTGTTTCGACTGCCAAAACTTTCAGGGGAGCATTTGGAACGTGCTGGCACCATTTTTGAGTGAATTGCCAAAAGTCAGATTTTTGCTGAAATTGTGACCCTGGGCCTTAGGGATTTTTTCAAAAAAATATTTTTCGCAGGTTAGGTTTTCGAGAGCTGATTTCTTGTCCTGTGATAAAAAGCCTTCTGTTTCCATCGTCAAACCTTTCAGGGGAGCATTTGCAACCGGTTGGCACCATTTTTGAGTGAATTGCCAAAAGTCAGATTTTTGCTGAAATTGTGACCCCGGGGCTTGGGGATTTTTTCAAAAAAATATTTTCCACCGGTTAAGTTGTTGAGGGCTGATTTCTTGTCCTGTGATAAAAAGCCTTCTGTTTCGACTGCCAAACCTTTCAGGGGAGCATTTGCAACGTGCTGGCACCTTTTTTGAGTGAATTGCCAAAAGTCAGATTTTTGCTGAAATTGTGACCCCGGGGCTTAGGGATTTTTTCAAAAAAATATTTTCCGCAGGTTAGGTTTTCGAGGGCTGATTTCTTGTCCTGTGATAAAAAGCCTTCTGTTTCCATCGCCAAAGCTTTCAGGGGAGCCTTTGTAACCTGCTGGCACCATTTTTGAGTGAATTGCCAAAAGTCAGATTTTTGCTGAAATTGTGACCCCGGGTCTTAGGGATTTTTTCAAAAAAATATTTTCCGCCGGTTAAGTTGTTGAGGGCTGATTTCTTGTCCTGTAATAAAAAGCCTTCTGTTTCGACTGCCAAACCTTTCAGGGGAGCATTTGCAACCGGTTGGCACCATTTTTGAGTGAATTGCCAAAAGTCAGATTTTTGTTGAAATTGTGACCCCGGGGCTTAGGGATTTTTTCAAAAAAATATTTTCCGCCGGTTAAGTTGTTGAGGGCTGATTTCTTGTCCTGTGATAAAAAGCCTTCTGTTTCGACTGCCAAACCTTTCAGGGGAGCATTTGCAACCGGTTGGCGCCATTTTTGAGTGAATTTCCAAAAGTCAGATTTTTGCTGAAATTGTGACCCCGGGGTTTAGGGATTTTTTCAAAAAAATATTTTCTGCCGATTAAGTTGTTGAGGGCTGATTTCTTGTCCTGTGATAAAAAGCCTTCTGTTTCCATCGTCAAAGCTTTCAGGGGAGCATTTGCAACGTGCTGGCACCATTTTTGAGTGAATTGCCAAAAGTCAGATTTTTGCTGAAATTGTGACCCCGGGGCTTAGGGATTTTTTCAAAAAAATATTTTTCGCCGGTTAAGTTGTTGAGGACTGATTTCTTGTCCTGTGATAAAAAGCCTTCTGTTTCGACTGCCAAACATTTCAGGGGAGCATTTGCAACCGGTTGGCACCATTTTTGAGTGAATTGCCAAAAGTCAGATTTTTGCTGAAATTGTGACCCCGGGGCTTAGGGATTTTTTCAAAAAAATATTTTCCGCCAGTTAAGTTGTTGAGGGCTGATTTCTTGTCCTGTGATAAAAAGCCTTCTGTTTCCATCGCCAAACCTTTCAGGGGAGCATTTGCAACGTGCTGGCACCATTTTTGAGTGAATTGCCAAAAGTCAGATTTTTGCTGAAATTGTGACCCCGGGGCTTAGGGATTTTTTCAAAAAAATATTTTCCGCCGGTTAAGTTGTTGAGGGCTGATTTCTTGTCCTGTGATAAAAAGCCTTCTGTTTCGACTGCCAAACCTTTCAGGGGAGCATTTGCAACGTGCTGGCACCATTTTTGAGTGAATTGCCAAAAGTCAGATTTTTGCTGAAATTGTGACCCCGGGGCTTAGGGATTATTTCAAAAAAATATTTTCGGCCGGTTAAGTTGTTGAGGGCTGATTTCTTGTCCTGTGATAAAAAGCCTTCTGTTTCCATCGCCAAACCTTTCAGGGGAGCATTTGCAACCGGTTGGCGCCATTTTTGAGTGAATTTCCAAAAGTCAGATTTTTGCTGAAATTGTGACCCCGGGGTTTAGGGATTTTTTCAAAAAAATATTTTCCGCCGATTAAGTTTTTGAGGGCTGATTTCTTGTCCTGTGATAAAAAGCCTTCTGTTTCTATCGCCAAAACTTTCAGGGGAGCATTTGCAACTTGCTGCCACCATTTTTGAGTGAATTGCCAAAAGTCAGATTTTTGCTGAAATTGTGACCCCGGGGCTTAGGGATTTTTTGAAAAAAATATTTTCTGCCGGTTAAGTTGTTGAGGGCTGATTTCTTGTCCTGTGATAAAAAGCCTTCTGTTTCCATCGTCAAAGCTTTCAGGGGAGCATTTGCAACGTGCTGGCACCATTTTTGAGTGAATTGCCAAAAGTCAGATTTTTGCTGAAATTGTGACCCCGGGGCTTAGGGATTTTTTTTGAAAAAAATATTTTCCGCCGGTTAAGTTGTTGAGGGTTGATTTCTTGTCCTGTGATAAAAAGCCTTCTGTTTCGACTGCCAAAACTTTCAGGGGAGCATTTGGAACGTGCTACCACCATTTTTGAGTGAATTGCCAAAAGTCAGATTTTTGTTGAAATTGTGACCCCGGGGCTTAGGGATTTTTTCAAAAAAATATTTTCCGCCGGTTAAGTTGTTGAGGGCTGATTTCTTGTCCTGTGATAAAAAGCCTTCTGTTTCGACTGCCAAACCTTTCAGGGGAGCATTTGCAACCGGTTGGCGCCATTTTTGAGTGAATTTCCAAAAGTCAGATTTTTGCTGAAATTGTGACCCCGGGGTTTAGGGATTTTTTCAAAAAAATATTTTCCGCCGATTAAGTTTTTGAGGGCTGATTTCTTGTCCTGTGATAAAAAGCCTTCTGTTTCTATCGCCAAAACTTTCAGGGGAGCATTTGCAACTTGCTGCCACCATTTTTGAGTGAATTGCCAAAAGTCAGATTTTTGCTGAAATTGTGACCCCGGGGCTTAGGGATTTTTTGAAAAAAATATTTTCTGCCGGTTAAGTTGTTGAGGGCTGATTTCTTGTCCTGTGATAAAAAGCCTTCTGTTTCCATCGTCAAAGCTTTCAGGGGAGCATTTGCAACGTGCTGGCACCATTTTTGAGTGAATTGCCAAAAGTCAGATTTTTGCTGAAATTGTGACCCCGGGGCTTAGGGATTTTTTTTGAAAAAAATATTTTCCGCCGGTTAAGTTGTTGAGGGTTGATTTCTTGTCCTGTGATAAAAAGCCTTCTGTTTCGACTGCCAAAACTTTCAGGGGAGCATTTGGAACGTGCTGGCACCATTTTTGAGTGAATTGCCAAAAGTCAGATTTTTGCTGAAATTGTGACCCTGGGCCTTAGGGATTTTTTCAAAAAAATATTTTTCGCAGGTTAGGTTTTCGAGAGCTGATTTCTTGTCCTGTGATAAAAAGCCTTCTGTTTCCATCGTCAAACCTTTCAGGGGAGCATTTGCAACCGGTTGGCACCATTTTTGAGTGAATTGCCAAAAGTCAGATTTTTGCTGAAATTGTGACCCCGGGGCTTGGGGATTTTTTCAAAAAAATATTTTCCACCGGTTAAGTTGTTGAGGGCTGATTTCTTGTCCTGTGATAAAAAGCCTTCTGTTTCGACTGCCAAACCTTTCAGGGGAGCATTTGCAACGTGCTGGCACCTTTTTTGAGTGAATTGCCAAAAGTCAGATTTTTGCTGAAATTGTGACCCCGGGGCTTAGGGATTTTTTCAAAAAAATATTTTCCGCAGGTTAGGTTTTCGAGGGCTGATTTCTTGTCCTGTGATAAAAAGCCTTCTGTTTCCATCGCCAAAGCTTTCAGGGGAGCCTTTGTAACCTGCTGGCACCATTTTTGAGTGAATTGCCAAAAGTCAGATTTTTGCTGAAATTGTGACCCCGGGTCTTAGGGATTTTTTCAAAAAAATATTTTCCGCCGGTTAAGTTGTTGAGGGCTGATTTCTTGTCCTGTAATAAAAAGCCTTCTGTTTCGACTGCCAAACCTTTCAGGGGAGCATTTGCAACCGGTTGGCACCATTTTTGAGTGAATTGCCAAAAGTCAGATTTTTGCTGAAATTCTGACCCCGGGGCTTAGGGATTTTTTCAAGAAAATATTTTCCGCAGGTTAAGTTGTTGAGGGCTGATTTCTTGTTCTGTGATAAAAAGCCTTCTGTTTCGACTGCCAAACCTTTCAGGGGAGCATTTGCAACGTGCTGGCACCATTTTTGAGTGAATTGCCAAAAGTCAGATTTTTGCTGAAATTGTGACCCCGGGGCTTAGGGATTTTTTCAAAAAAATATTTTCCGCCGGTTAAGTTGTTGAGGGCTGATTTCTTGTCCTGTGATAAAAAGCCTTCTGTTTCGACTGCTAAACCTTTCAGGGGAGCCTTTGCAACCGGTTGGCACCATTTTTGAGTGAATTGCCAAAAGTCAGATTTTTACTGAAATTGTGACCCCGGGGCTTAGGGATTTTTTTTGAAAAAAATAATTTCCGCCGGTTAAGTTGTTGAGGGCTGATTTCTTGTCCTGTGATAAAAAGCCTTCTGTTTCGACTGCCAAACCTTTCAGGGGAGCATTTGCAACGTGCTGGCACCATTTTTGAGTGAATTGCCAAAAGTCAGATTTTTGCTGAAATTGTGACCCCGGGGCTTAGGGATTTTTTCAAAAAAATATTTTCCGCCGGTTAAGTTGTTGAGGGCTGATTTCTTGTCCTGTGATAAAAAGCCTTCTGTTTCGACTGCCAAACCTTTCAGGGGAGCATTTGCAATCGGTTGGCACCATTTTTGAGTGAATTGCCAAAAGTCAGATTTTTGCTGAAATTGTGACCCCGGGGCTTGGGGATTTTTTCAAAAAAATATTTTCCACCGGTTAAGTTGTTGAGGGCTGATTTCTTGTCCTGTGATAAAAAGCCTTCTGTTTCGACTGCCAAACCTTTCAGGGGAGCATTTGCAACGTGCTGGCACCATTTTTGAGTGAATTGCCAAAAGTCAGATTTTTGCTGAAATTGTGACCCCGGGGCTTAGGGATTTTTTCAAAAAAATATTTTCCGCAGGTTAGGTTTTCGAGGGCTGATTTCTTGTCCTGTGATAAAAAGCCTTCTGTTTCCATCGCCAAACCTTTCAGGGGAGCATTTGCAACCGGTTGGCACCATTTTTGAGTGAATTGCCAAAAGTCAGATTTTTGCTGAAATTGTGACCCCGGGGCTTGGGGATTTTTTCAAAAAAATATTTTCCACCGGTTAAGTTGTTGAGGGCTGATTTCTTGTCCTGTGATAAAAAGCCTTCTGTTTCGACTGCCAAACCTTTCAGGGGAGCATTTGCAACGTGCTGGCACCTTTTTTGAGTGAATTGCCAAAAGTCAGATTTTTGCTGAAATTGTGACCCCGGGGCTTAGGGATTTTTTCAAAAAAATATTTTCCGCAGGTTAGGTTTTCGAGGGCTGATTTCTTGTCCTGTGATAAAAAGCCTTCTGTTTCCATCGCCAAACCTTTCAGGGGAGCATTTGCAACCGGTTGGCACCATTTTTGAGTGAATTGCCAAAAGTCAGATTTTTGCTGAAATTGTGACCCCGGGGCTTGGGGATTTTTTCAAAAAAATATTTTCCACCGGTTAAGTTGTTGAGGGCTGATTTCTTGTCCTGTGATAAAAAGCCTTCTGTTTCGACTGCCAAACCTTTCAGGGGAGCATTTGCAACGTGCTGGCACCATTTTTGAGTGAATTGCCAAAAGTCAGATTTTTGCTGAAATTGTGACCCCGGGGCTTGGGGATTTTTTCAAAAAAATATTTTCCACCGGTTAAGTTGTTGAGGGCTGATTTCTTGTCCTGTGATAAAAAGCCTTCTGTTTCGACTGCCAAACCTTTCAGGGGAGCATTTGCAACGTGCTGGCACCATTTTTGAGTGAATTGCCAAAAGTCAGATTTTTGCTGAAATTGTGACCCCGGGGCTTAGGGATTTTTTCAAAAAAATATTTTCCGCAGGTTAGGTTTTCGAGGGCTGATTTCTTGTCCTGTGATAAAAAGCCTTCTGTTTCCATCGCCAAACCTTTCAGGGGAGCATTTGCAACCGGTTGGCACCATTTTTGAGTGAATTGCCAAAAGTCAGATTTTTGCTGAAATTGTGACCCCGGGGCTTGGGGATTTTTTCAAAAAAATATTTTCCACCGGTTAAGTTGTTGAGGGCTGATTTCTTGTCCTGTGATAAAAAGCCTTCTGTTTCGACTGCCAAACCTTTCAGGGGAGCATTTGCAACGTGCTGGCACCTTTTTTGAGTGAATTGCCAAAAGTCAGATTTTTGCTGAAATTGTGACCCCGGGGCTTAGGGATTTTTTCAAAAAAATATTTTCCGCAGGTTAGGTTTTCGAGGGCTGATTTCTTGTCCTGTGATAAAAAGCCTTCTGTTTCCATCGCCAAACCTTTCAGGGGAGCATTTGCAACCGGTTGGCACCATTTTTGAGTGAATTGCCAAAAGTCAGATTTTTGCTGAAATTGTGACCCCGGGGCTTGGGGATTTTTTCAAAAAAATATTTTCCACCGGTTAAGTTGTTGAGGGCTGATTTCTTGTCCTGTGATAAAAAGCCTTCTGTTTCGACTGCCAAACCTTTCAGGGGAGCATTTGCAACGTGCTGGCACCTTTTTTGAGTGAATTGCCAAAAGTCAGATTTTTGCTGAAATTGTGACCCCGGGGTTTAGGGATTTTTTCAAAAAAATATTTTCCGCAGGTTAGGTTTTCGAGGGCTGATTTCTTGTCCTGTGATAAAAAGCCTTCTGTTTCCATCGCCAAAGCTTTCAGGGGAGCCTTTGTAACCTGCTGGCACCATTTTTGAATGAATTGCCAAAAGTCAGATTTTTGCTGAAATTGTGACCCCGGGGCTTAGGGATTTTTTCAAAAAAATATTTTCCGCCGGTTAAGTTGTTGAGGGCTGATTTCTTGTCCTGTAATAAAAAGCCTTCTGTTTCGACTGCCAAACCTTTCAGGGGAGCATTTGCAACCGGTTGGCACCATTTTTGAGTGAATTGCCAAAAGTCAGATTTTTGCTGAAATTCTGACCCCGGGGCTTAGGGATTTTTTCAAGAAAATATTTTCCGCAGGTTAGGTTTTCGAGGGCTGATTTCTTGTCCTGTGATAAAAAGCCTTCTGTTTCGACTGCCAAACCTTTCAGGGAGCATTTGCAACGTGCTGGCACCATTTTTGAGTGAATTGCCAAAAGTCAGATTTTTGCTGAAATTGTGACCCCGGGGCTTAGGGATTTTTTCAAAAAAATATTTTCCGCCGGTTAAGTTGTTGAGGGCTGATTTCTTGTCCTGTGATAAAAAGCCTTCTGTTTCGACTGCTAAACCTTTCAGGGGAGCCTTTGCAACCGGTTGGCACCATTTTTGAGTGAATTGCCAAAAGTCAGATTTTTACTGAAATTGTGACCCCGGGGCTTAGGGATTTTTTTTGAAAAAAATAATTTCCGCCGGTTAAGTTGTTGAGGGCTGATTTCTTGTCCTGTGATAAAAAGCCTTCTGTTTCGACTGCCAAACCTTTCAGGGGAGCATTTGCAATCGGTTGGCACCATTTTTGAGTGAATTGCCAAAAGTCAGATTTTTGCTGAAATTGTGACCCCGGTGCTTGGGGATTTTTTCAAAAAAATATTTTCCACCGGTTAAGTTGTTGAGGGCTGATTTCTTGTCCTGTGATAAAAAGCCTTCTGTTTCGACTGCCAAACCTTTCAGGGGAGCATTTGCAACGTGCTGGCACCATTTTTGAGTGAATTGCCAAAAGTCAGATTTTTGCTGAAATTGTGACCCCGGGGCTTAGGGATTTTTTCAAAAAAATATTTTCCGCAGGTTAGGTTTTCGAGGGCTGATTTCTTGTCCTGTGATAAAAAGCCTTCTGTTTCCATCGCCAAACCTTTCAGGGGAGCATTTGCAACCGGTTGGCACCATTTTTGAGTGAATTGCCAAAAGTCAGATTTTTGCTGAAATTGTGACCCCGGGGCTTGGGGATTTTTTCAAAAAAATATTTTCCACCGGTTAAGTTGTTGAGGGCTGATTTCTTGTCCTGTGATAAAAAGCCTTCTGTTTCGACTGCCAAACCTTTCAGGGGAGCATTTGCAACGTGCTGGCACCTTTTTTGAGTGAATTGCCAAAAGTCAGATTTTTGCTGAAATTGTGACCCCGGGGCTTAGGGATTTTTTCAAAAAAATATTTTCCGCAGGTTAGGTTTTCGAGGGCTGATTTCTTGTCCTGTGATAAAAAGCCTTCTGTTTCCATCGCCAAAGCTTTCAGGGGAGCCTTTGTAACCTGCTGGCACCATTTTTGAGTGAATTGCCAAAAGTCAGATTTTTGCTGAAATTGTGACCCCGGGGCTTAGGGATTTTTTCAAAAAAATATTTTCCGCCGGTTAAGTTGTTGAGGGCTGATTTCTTGTCCTGTGATAAAAAGCCTTCTGTTTCGACTGCCAAACCTTTCAGGGGAGCATTTGCAACGTGCTGGCACCATTTTTGAGTGAATTGCCAAAAGTCAGATTTTTGCTGAAATTGTGACCCCGGGGCTTAGGGATTTTTTCAAAAAAATATTTTCCGCAGGTTGGGTTTTCGAGGGCTGATTTCTTGTCCTGTGATAAAAAGCCTTCTGTTTCGACTGCCAAACCTTTCAGGGGAGCATTTGCAACCGGTTGGCACCATTTTTGAGTGAATTGCCAAAAGTCAGATTTTTGCTGAAATTCTGACCCCGGGGCTTAGGGATTTTTTCAAGAAAATATTTTCCGCAGGTTAGGTTTTCGAGGGCTGATTTCTTGTCCTGTGATAAAAAGCCTTCTGTTTCGACTGCCAAACCTTTCAGGGGAGCATTTGCAACGTGCTGGCACCATTTTTGAGTGAATTGCCAAAAGTCAGATTTTTGCTGAAATTGTGACCCCGGGGCTTAGGGATTTTTTCAAAAAAATATTTTCCGCCGGTTAAGTTGTTGAGGGCTGATTTCTTGTCCTGTGATAAAAAGCCTTCTGTTTCGACTGCTAAACCTTTCAGGGGAGCCTTTGCAACCGGTTGGCACCATTTTTGAGTGAATTGCCAAAAGTCAGATTTTTACTGAAATTGTGACCGCGGGGCTTAGGGATTTTTTTTGAAAAAAATAATTTCCGCACGTTAGGTTTTCGAGGGCTGATTTCTTGTCCTGTGATAAAAAGCCTTCTGTTTCGACTGCCAAACCTTTCAGGGGAGCATTTGCAACGTGCTGGCACCATTTTTGAGTGAATTGCCAAAAGTCAGATTTTTGCTGAAATTGTGACCCCGGGGCTTGGGGATTTTTTCAAAAAAATATTTTCCACTGGTTAAGTTGTTGAGGGCTGATTTCTTGTCCTGTGATAAAAAGCCTTCTGTTTCGACTGCCAAACCTTTCAGGGGAGCATTTGCAATCGGTTGGCACCATTTTTGAGTGAATTGCCAAAAGTCAGATTTTTGCTGAAATTGTGACCCCGGGGCTTGGGGATTTTTTCAAAAAAATATTTTCCACCGGTTAGGTTTTCGAGGGCTGATTTCTTGTCCTGTGATAAAAAGCCTTCTGTTTCCATCGCCAAACCTTTCAGGGGAGCATTTGCAATCGGTTGGCACCATTTTTGAGTGAATTGCCAAAAGTCAGATTTTTGCTGAAATTGTGACCCCGGGGCTTAGGGATTTTTTCAAAAAAATATTTTCCGCCGGTTAAGTTGTTGAGGGCTGATTTCTTGTCCTGTGATAAAAAGCCTTTTGTTTCGACTGCCAAACCTTTCAGGGGAGCATTTGCAATCGGTTGGCACCATTTTTGAGTGAATTGCCAAAAGTCAGATTTTTGCTGAAATTGTGACCCCGGGGCTTAGGGATTTTTTCAAAAAAATATTTTCCGCAGGTTAGGTTTTCGAGGGCTGATTTCTTGTTCTGTGATAAAAAGCCTTCTGTTTCGACTGCCAAACCTTTCAGGGGAGCATTTGCAACCGGTTGGCACCATTTTTGAGTGAAGTGCCAAAAGTCAGATTTTTGCTGAAATTGTGACCCCGGGGCTTAGGGATTTTTTCAAAAAAATATTTTCCGCCGGTTAAGTTGTTGAGGACTGATTTCTTGTCCTGTGATAAAAAGCCTTCTGTTTCCATCGCCAAACCTTTCAGGGGAGCATTTGCAACGTGCTGGCACCATTTTTGAGTGAATTGCCAAAAGTCAGATTTTTGCTGAAATTGTGACCCCGGGGCTTAGGGATTTTTTCAAAAAAATATTTTCCGCCGGTTAAGTTGTTGAGGGCTGATTTCTTGTCCTGTGATAAAAAGCCTTCTGTTTCGACTGCCAAACCTTTCAGGGGAGCATTTGCAACGTGCTGGCACCATTTTTGAGTGAATTGCCAAAAGTCAGATTTTTGCTGAAATTGTGACCCCGGGGCTTAGGGATTTTTTCAAAAAAATATTTTCGGCCGGTTAAGTTGTTGAGGGCTGATTTCTTGTCCTGTGATAAAAAGCCTTCTGTTTCCATCGCCAAACCTTTCAGGGGAGCATTTGCAACCGGTTGGCACCATTTTTGAGTGAATTGCCAAAAGTCAGATTTTTGCTGAAATTGTGACCCTGGGGCTTAGGGATTTTTTCAAAAAAATATTTTCTGCATGTTAGGTTTTTGAGTGCTGATTTCTTGTCCTGTGATAAAAAGCCTTCTGTTTCCATCGCCAAAGCTTTCAGGAGAGCCTTTGCAACCTGCTACCACCATTTTTGAGTGAATTGCCAAAAGTCAGATTTTTGTTGAAATTGTGACCCCGGGGCTTAGGGATTTTTTCAAAAAAATATTTTCCGCCGGTTAAGTTGTTGAGGGCTGATTTCTTGTCCTGTGATAAAAAGCCTTTTGTTTCGACTGCCAAACTTTTCAGGGGAGCATTTGCAATCGGTTGGCACCATTTTTGAGTGAATTGCCAAAAGTCAGATTTTTGCTGAAATTGTGACCCCGGGGCTTGGGGATTTTTTCAAAAAAATATTTTCTGCCGGTTAAGTTGTTGAGGGCTGATTTCTTGTCCTGTGATAAAAAGCCTTCTGTTTCTATCGCCAAAACTTTCAGGGGAGCATTTGCAACCGGTTGGCACCATTTTTGAGTGAATTGCCAAATGTCAGATTTTTGCTGAAATTGTGACCCCGGGGCTTAGGGATTTTTTCAAAAAAATATTTTCCGCCGGTTAAGTTGTTGAGGGCTGATTTCTTGTCCTGTGATAAAAAGCCTTCTGTTTCGACTGCCAAACTTTTCAGGGGAGCATTTGCAATCGGTTGGCACCATTTTTGAGTGAATTGCCAAAAGTCAGATTTTTGCTGAAATTGTGACCCCGGGGCTTGGGGATTTTTTCAAAAAAATATTTTCCACCGGTTAAGTTGTTGAGGGCTGATTTCTTGTCCTGTGATAAAAAGCCTTCTGTTTCGACTGCCAAACCTTTCAGGGGAGCATCTGCAACGTGCTGGCACCATTTTTGAGTGAATTGCCAAAAGTCAGATTTTTGCTGAAATTGTGACCCCGGGGCTTAGGGATTTTTTCAAAAAAATATTTTCCGCAGGTTAGGTTTTCGAGGGCTGATTTCTTGTCTTGTGATAAAAAGCCTTCTGTTTCCATCGCCAAACCTTTCAGGGGAGCATTTGCAACGTGCTGGCACCATTTTTGAGTGAATTGCCAAAAGTCAGATTTTTGCTGAAATTGTGACCCCGGGGCTTAGCGATTTTTTCAAAAAAAAATTTTCCGCAGGTTGGGTTTTCGAGGGCTGATTTCTTGTCCTGTGATAAAAAGCCTTCTGTTTCGACTGCCAAACCTTTCAGGGGAGCATTTGCAACGTGCTGGCACCATTTTTGAGTGAATTGCCAAAAGTCAGATTTTTGCTGAAATTGTGACCCCGGGGCTTAGGGATTTTTTCAAAAAAATATTTTCCGCCGGTTAAGTTGTTGAGGGCTGATTTCTTGTCCTGTGATAAAAAGCCTTCTGTTTCCATCGCCAAACCTTTCCGGGGAGCATTTGCAACCGGTTGGCGCCATTTTTGAGTGAATTGCCAAAAGTCAGATTTTTGCTGAAATTGTGACCCCGGGGCTTAGGGATTTTTTCAAAAAAATATTTTCTGCCGATTAAGTTTTTGAGGGCTGATTTCTTGTCCTGTGATAAAAAGCCTTCTGTTTCCATCGCCAAAACTTTCAGGGGAGCATTTGCAACTTGCTGCCACCATTTTTGAGTGAATTGCCAAAAGTCAGATTTTTGCTGAAATTGTGACCCTGGGCCTTAGGGATTTTTTCAAAAAAATATTTTTCGCAGGTTAGGTTTTCGAGAGCTGATTTCTTGTCCTGTGATAAAAAGCCTTCTGTTTCGACTGCCAAACCTTTCAGGGGAGCATTTGCAACGTGCTGGCACCATTTTTCAGTGAATTGCCAAAAGTCAGATTTTTGCTGAAATTGTGACCCTGGGCCTTAGGGATTTTTTCAAAAAAATATTTTTCGCAGGTTAGGTTTTCGAGGGCTGATTTCTTGTCCTGTGATAAAAAGCCTTCTGTTTCCATCGTCAAAGCTTTCAGGGGAGCATTTGCAACCGGTTGGCACCATTTTTGAGTGAATTGCCAAAAGTCAGATTTTTGCTGAAATTGTGACCCCGGGGCTTAGGGATTTTTTCAAAAAAATATTTTCCGCCGGTTAAGTTGTTGAGGGCTGATTTCTTGTCCTGTGATAAAAAGCCTTTTGTTTCGACTGCCAAACCTTTCAGGGGAGCATTTGCAATCGGTTGGCACCATTTTTGAGTGAATTGCCAAAAGTCAGATTTTTGATGAAATTGTGACCGCGGGGCTTAGGGATTTTTTCAAAAAAATATTTTCCGCTGTTTAAGTTGTTGAGGGCTGATTTCTTGTCCTGTGATAAAAAGCCTTCTGTTTCGACTGCCAAACCTTTCAGGGGAGCATTTGCAACGTGCTGGCACCTTTTTTGAGTGAATTGCCAAAAGTCAGATTTTTGCTGAAATTGTGACCCCGGGGCTTAGGGATTTTTTCCAAAAAATATTTTCCGCAGGTTAGGTTTTCGAGGGCTGATTTCTTGTCCTGTGATAAAAAGCCTTCTGTTTCCATCGCCAAAGCTTTCAGGGGAGCCTTTGTAACCTGCTGGCACCATTTTTGAGTGAATTGCCAAAAGTCAGATTTTTGCTGAAATTGTGACCCCGGGGCTTAGGGATTTTTTCAAAAAAATATTTTCCGCCGGTTAAGTTGTTGAGGGCTGATTTCTTGTCCTGTGATAAAAAGCCTTTTGTTTCGACTGCCAAACCTTTCAGGGGAGCATTTGCAATCGGTTGGCACCATTTTTGAGTGAATTGCCAAAAGTCAGATTTTTGCTGAAATTGTGACCCCGGGGCTTGGGGATTTTTTCAAAAAAATATTTTCCACCGGTTAAGTTGTTGAGGGCTGATTTCTTGTCCTGTGATAAAAAGCCTTCTGTTTCGACTGCCAAACCTTTCAGGGGAGCATTTGCAACGTGCTGGCACCATTTTTGAGTGAATTGCCAAAAGTCAGATTTTTGCTGAAATTGTGACCCCGGGGCTTAGGGATTTTTTCAAAAAAATATTTTCCGCAGGTTGGGTTTTCGAGGGCTGATTTCTTGTCCTGTGATAAAAAGCCTTTTGTTTCGACTGCCAAACCTTTCAGGGGAGCATTTGCAATCGGTTGGCACTATTTTTGAGTGAATTGCCAAAAGTCAGATTTTTGCTGAAATTGTGACCCCGGGGCTTGGGGATTTTTTCAAAAAAATATTTTCCACCAGTTAAGTTGTTGAGGGCTGATTTCTTGTCCTGTGATAAAAAGCCTTCTGTTTCGACTGCCAAACCTTTCAGGGGAGCATTTGCAACATGCTGGCACCATTTTTGAGTGAATTGCCAAAAGTCAGATTTTTGCTGAAATTGTGACCCCGGGGCTTAGGGATTTTTTCAAAAAAATATTTTCCGCAGGTTGGGTTTTCGAGGGCTGATTTCTTGTCCTGTGATAAAAAGCCTTCTGTTTCGACTGCCAAACCTTTCAGGGGAGCATTTGCAACCGGTTGGCACCATTTTTGAGTGAATTGCCAAAAGTCAGATTTTTGCTGAAATTCTGACCCCGGGGCTTAGGGATTTTTTCAAGAAAATATTTTCCGCAGGTTAGGTTTTCGAGGGCTGATTTCTTGTCCTGTGATAAAAAGCCTTCTGTTTCGACTGCCAAACCTTTCAGGGGAGCATTTGCAACCGGTTGGCACCATTTTTGAGTGAATTGCCAAAAGTCAGATTTTTGCTGAAATTGTGACCCCGGGGCTTAGGGATTTTTTCAAAAAAATATTTTCCGCCGGTTAAGTTGTTGAGGGCTGATTTCTTGTCCTGTGATAAAAAGCCTTTTGTTTCGACTGCCAAACTTTTCAGGGGAGCATTTGCAATCGGTTGGCACCATTTTTGAGTGAATTGCCAAAAGTCAGATTTTTGCTGAAATTGTGACCCCGGGGCTTGGGGATTTTTTCAAAAAAATATTTTCCACCGGTTAAGTTGTTGAGGGCTGATTTCTTGTCCTGTGATAAAAAGCCTTCTGTTTCGACTGCCAAACCTTTCAGGGGAGCATTTGCAACGTGCTGGCACCTTTTTTGAGTGAATTGCCAAAAGTCAGATTTTTGCTGAAATTGTGACCCCGGGGCTTAGGGATTTTTTCAAAAAAATATTTTCCGCAGGTTAGGTTTTCGAGGGCTGATTTCTTGTCTTGTGATAAAAAGCCTTCTGTTTCCATCGCCAAACCTTTCAGGGGAGCATTTGCAACGTGCTGGCACCATTTTTGAGTGAATTGCCAAAAGTCAGATTTTTGCTGAAATTGTGACCCCGGGGCTTAGGGATTTTTTCAAAAAAATATTTTCCACAGGTTGGGTTTTCGAGGGCTGATTTCTTGTCCTGTGATAAAAAGCCTTCTGTTTCGACTGCCAAACCTTTCAGGGGAGCATTTGCAACGTGCTGGCACCATTTTTGAGTGAATTGCCAAAAGTCAGATTTTTGCTGAAATTGTGACCCCGGGGCTTAGGGATTTTTTCAAAAAAATATTTTCCGCCGGTTAAGTTGTTGAGGGCTGATTTCTTGTCCTGTGATAAAAAGCCTTCTGTTTCCATCGCCAAACCTTTCCGGGGAGCATTTGCAACCGGTTGGCGCCATTTTTGAGTGAATTGCCAAAAGTCAGATTTTTGCTGAAATTGTGACCCCGGGGCTTAGGGATTTTTTCAAAAAAATATTTTCTGCCGATTAAGTTTTTGAGGGCTGATTTCTTGTCCTGTGATAAAAAGCCTTCTGTTTCCATCGTCAAACCTTTCAGGGGAGCATTTGCAACCGGTTGGCACCATTTTTGAGTGAATTGCCAAAAGTCAGATTTTTGCTGAAATTGTGACCCCGGGGCTTGGGGATTTTTTCAAAAAAATATTTTCCACCGGTTAAGTTGTTGAGGGCTGATTTCTTGTCCTGTGATAAAAAGCCTTCTGTTTCGACTGCCAAACCTTTCAGGGGAGCATTTGCAACGTGCTGGCACCTTTTTTGAGTGAATTGCCAAAAGTCAGATTTTTGCTGAAATTGTGACCCCGGGGCTTAGGGATTTTTTCAAAAAAATATTTTCCGCAGGTTAGGTTTTCGAGGGCTGATTTCTTGTCCTGTGATAAAAAGCCTTCTGTTTCCATCGTCAAACCTTTCAGGGGAGCATTTGCAACCGGTTGGCACCATTTTTGAGTGAATTGCCAAAAGTCAGATTTTTGCTGAAATTGTGACCCCGGGGCTTGGGGATTTTTTCAAAAAAATATTTTCCACTGGTTAAGTTGTTGAGGGCTGATTTCTTGTCCTGTGATAAAAAGCCTTCTGTTTCGACTGCCAAACCTTTCAGGGGAGCATTTGCAACGTGCTGGCACCATTTTTGAGTGAATTGCCAAAAGTCAGATTTTTGCTGAAATTGTGACCCCGGGGCTTAGGGATTTTTTCAAAAAAATATTTTCCGCAGGTTAGGTTTTCGAGGGCTGATTTCTTGTTCTGTGATAAAAAGCCTTCTGTTTCGACTGCCAAACCTTTCAGGGGAGCATTTGCAACCGGTTGGCACCATTTTTGAGTGAAGTGCCAAAAGTCAGATTTTTGCTGAAATTGTGACCCCGGGGCTTAGGGATTTTTTCAAAAAAATATTTTCCGCCGGTTAAGTTGTTGAGGACTGATTTCTTGTCCTGTGATAAAAAGCCTTCTGTTTCCATCGCCAAACCTTTCAGGGGAGCATTTGCAACGTGCTGGCACCATTTTTGAGTGAATTGCCAAAAGTCAGATTTTTGCTGAAATTGTGACCCCGGGGCTTAGGGATTTTTTCAAAAAAATATTTTCCGCCGGTTAAGTTGTTGAGGGCTGATTTCTTGTCCTGTGATAAAAAGCCTTCTGTTTCGACTGCCAAACCTTTCAGGGGAGCATTTGCAACGTGCTGGCACCATTTTTGAGTGAATTGCCAAAAGTCAGATTTTTGCTGAAATTGTGACCCCGGGGCTTAGGGATTTTTTCAAAAAAATATTTTCGGCCGGTTAAGTTGTTGAGGGCTGATTTCTTGTCCTGTGATAAAAAGCCTTCTGTTTCCATCGCCAAACCTTTCAGGGGAGCATTTGCAACCGGTTGGCACCATTTTTGAGTGAATTGCCAAAAGTCAGATTTTTGCTGAAATTGTGACCCTGGGGCTTAGGGATTTTTTCAAAAAAATATTTTCTGCATGTTAGGTTTTTGAGTGCTGATTTCTTGTCCTGTGATAAAAAGCCTTCTGTTTCCATCGCCAAAGCTTTCAGGAGAGCCTTTGCAACCTGCTACCACCATTTTTGAGTGAATTGCCAAAAGTCAGATTTTTGTTGAAATTGTGACCCCGGGGCTTAGGGATTTTTTCAAAAAAATATTTTCCGCCGGTTAAGTTGTTGAGGGCTGATTTCTTGTCCTGTGATAAAAAGCCTTCTGTTTCGACTGCCAAACCTTTCAGGGGAGCATTTGCAACCGGTTGGCGCCATTTTTGAGTGAATTGCCAAAAGTCAGATTTTTGCTGAAATTGTGACCCCGGGGTTTAGGGATTTTTTCAAAAAAATATTTTCTGCCGATTAAGTTTTTGAGGGCTGATTTCTTGTCCTGTGATAAAAAGCCTTCTGTTTCTATCGCCAAAACTTTCAGGGGAGCATTTGCAACCGGTTGGCACCATTTTTGAGTGAATTGCCAAATGTCAGATTTTTGCTGAAATTGTGACCCCGGGGCTTAGGGATTTTTTCAAAAAAATATTTTCCGCCGGTTAAGTTGTTGAGGGCTGATTTCTTGTCCTGTGATAAAAAGCCTTTTGTTTCGACTGCCAAACTTTTCAGGGGAGCATTTGCAATCGGTTGGCACCATTTTTGAGTGAATTGCCAAAAGTCAGATTTTTGCTGAAATTGTGACCCCGGGGCTTGGGGATTTTTTCAAAAAAATATTTTCCACCGGTTAAGTTGTTGAGGGCTGATTTCTTGTCCTGTGATAAAAAGCCTTCTGTTTCGACTGCCAAACCTTTCAGGGGAGCATCTGCAACGTGCTGGCACCATTTTTGAGTGAATTGCCAAAAGTCAGATTTTTGCTGAAATTGTGACCCCGGGGCTTGGGGATTTTTTCAAAAAAATATTTTCCACCGGTTAAGTTGTTGAGGGCTGATTTCTTGTCCTGTGATAAAAAGCCTTCTGTTTCGACTGCCAAACCTTTCAGGGGAGCATTTGCAACCGGTTGGCGCCATTTTTGAGTGAATTGCCAAAAGTCAGATTTTTGCTGAAATTGTGACCCCGGGGTTTAGGGATTTTTTCAAAAAAATATTTTCTGCCGATTAAGTTTTTGAGGGCTGATTTCTTGTCCTGTGATAAAAAGCCTTCTGTTTCTATCGCCAAAACTTTCAGGGGAGCATTTGCAACCGGTTGGCACCATTTTTGAGTGAATTGCCAAATGTCAGATTTTTGCTGAAATTGTGACCCCGGGGCTTAGGGATTTTTTCAAAAAAATATTTTCCGCCGGTTAAGTTGTTGAGGGCTGATTTCTTGTCCTGTGATAAAAAGCCTTTTGTTTCGACTGCCAAACTTTTCAGGGGAGCATTTGCAATCGGTTGGCATCATTTTTGAGTGAATTGCCAAAAGTCAGATTTTTGCTGAAATTGTGACCCCGGGGCTTGGGGATTTTTTCAAAAAAATATTTTCCACCGGTTAAGTTGTTGAGGGCTGATTTCTTGTCCTGTGATAAAAAGCCTTCTGTTTCGACTGCCAAACCTTTCAGGGGAGCATCTGCAACGTGCTGGCACCATTTTTGAGTGAATTGCCAAAAGTCAGATTTTTGCTGAAATTGTGACCCCGGGGCTTAGGGATTTTTTCAAAAAAATATTTTCCGCAGGTTAGGTTTTCGAGGGCTGATTTCTTGTCTTGTGATAAAAAGCCTTCTGTTTCCATCGCCAAACCTTTCAGGGGAGCATTTGCAACGTGCTGGCACCATTTTTGAGTGAATTGCCAAAAGTCAGATTTTTGCTGAAATTGTGACCCCGGGGCTTAGGGATTTTTTCAAAAAAAAATTTTCCGCAGGTTGGGTTTTCGAGGGCTGATTTCTTGTCCTGTGATAAAAAGCCTTCTGTTTCGACTGCCAAACCTTTCAGGGGAGCATTTGCAACGTGCTGGCACCATTTTTGAGTGAATTGCCAAAAGTCAGATTTTTGCTGAAATTGTGACCCCGGGGCTTAGGGATTTTTTCAAAAAAATATTTTCCGCCGGTTAAGTTGTTGAGGGCTGATTTCTTGTCCTGTGATAAAAAGCCTTCTGTTTCCATCGCCAAACCTTTCCGGGGAGCATTTGCAACCGGTTGGCGCCATTTTTGAGTGAATTGCCAAAAGTCAGATTTTTGCTGAAATTGTGACCCCGGGGCTTAGGGATTTTTTCAAAAAAATATTTTCTGCCGATTAAGTTTTTGAGGGCTGATTTCTTGTCCTGTGATAAAAAGCCTTCTGTTTCCATCGCCAAAACTTTCAGGGGAGCATTTGCAACTTGCTGCCACCATTTTTGAGTGAATTGCCAAAAGTCAGATTTTTGCTGAAATTGTGACCCTGGGCCTTAGGGATTTTTTCAAAAAAATATTTTTCGCAGGTTAGGTTTTCGAGAGCTGATTTCTTGTCCTGTGATAAAAAGCCTTCTGTTTCGACTGCCAAACCTTTCAGGGGAGCATTTGCAACGTGCTGGCACCATTTTTCAGTGAATTGCCAAAAGTCAGATTTTTGCTGAAAATGTGACCCCGGGGCTTAGGGATTTTTTCAAAAAAATATTTTCCGCCGGTTAAGTTGTTGAGGGCTGATTTCTTGTCCTGTGATAAAAAGCCTTTTGTTTCGACTGCCAAACCATTCAGGGGAGCATTTGCAACGTGCTGGCACCATTTTTGAGTGAATTGCCAAAAGTCAGATTTTTGCTGAAATTGTGACCCTGGGCCTTAGGGATTTTTTCAAAAAAATATTTTTCGCAGGTTAGGTTTTCGAGGGCTGATTTCTTGTCCTGTGATAAAAAGCCTTCTGTTTCCATCGTCAAAGCTTTCAGGGGAGCATTTGCAACCGGTTGGCACCATTTTTGAGTGAATTGCCAAAAGTCAGATTTTTGCTGAAATTGTGACCCCGGGGCTTAGGGATTTTTTCAAAAAAATATTTTCCGCCGGTTAAGTTGTTGAGGGCTGATTTCTTGTCCTGTGATAAAAAGCCTTTTGTTTCGACTGCCAAACCTTTCAGGGGAGCATTTGCAATCGGTTGGCACCATTTTTGAGTGAATTGCCAAAAGTCAGATTTTTGATGAAATTGTGACCGCGGGGCTTAGGGATTTTTTCAAAAAAATATTTTCCGCTGTTTAAGTTGTTGAGGGCTGATTTCTTGTCCTGTGATAAAAAGCCTTCTGTTTCGACTGCCAAACCTTTCAGGGGAGCATTTGCAACGTGCTGGCACCTTTTTTGAGTGAATTGCCAAAAGTCAGATTTTTGCTGAAATTGTGACCCCGGGGCTTAGGGATTTTTTCCAAAAAATATTTTCCGCAGGTTAGGTTTTCGAGGGCTGATTTCTTGTCCTGTGATAAAAAGCCTTCTGTTTCCATCGCCAAAGCTTTCAGGGGAGCCTTTGTAACCTGCTGGCACCATTTTTGAGTGAATTGCCAAAAGTCAGATTTTTGCTGAAATTGTGACCCCGGGGCTTAGGGATTTTTTCAAAAAAATATTTTCCGCCGGTTAAGTTGTTGAGGGCTGATTTCTTGTCCTGTGATAAAAAGCCTTTTGTTTCGACTGCCAAACCTTTCAGGGGAGCATTTGCAATCGGTTGGCACCATTTTTGAGTGAATTGCCAAAAGTCAGATTTTTGCTGAAATTGTGACCCCGGGGCTTGGGGATTTTTTCAAAAAAATATTTTCCACCGGTTAAGTTGTTGAGGGCTGATTTCTTGTCCTGTGATAAAAAGCCTTCTGTTTCGACTGCCAAACCTTTCAGGGGAGCATTTGCAACGTGCTGGCACCATTTTTGAGTGAATTGCCAAAAGTCAGATTTTTGCTGAAATTGTGACCCCGGGGCTTAGGGATTTTTTCAAAAAAATATTTTCCGCAGGTTGGGTTTTCGAGGGCTGATTTCTTGTCCTGTGATAAAAAGCCTTTTGTTTCGACTGCCAAACCTTTCAGGGGAGCATTTGCAATCGGTTGGCACTATTTTTGAGTGAATTGCCAAAAGTCAGATTTTTGCTGAAATTGTGACCCCGGGGCTTGGGGATTTTTTCAAAAAAATATTTTCCACCAGTTAAGTTGTTGAGGGCTGATTTCTTGTCCTGTGATAAAAAGCCTTCTGTTTCGACTGCCAAACCTTTCAGGGGAGCATTTGCAACGTGCTGGCACCATTTTTGAGTGAATTGCCAAAAGTCAGATTTTTGCTGAAATTGTGACCCCGGGGCTTAGGGATTTTTTCAAAAAAATATTTTCCGCAGGTTGGGTTTTCGAGGGCTGATTTCTTGTCCTGTGATAAAAAGCCTTCTGTTTCGACTGCCAAACCTTTCAGGGGAGCATTTGCAACCGGTTGGCACCATTTTTGAGTGAATTGCCAAAAGTCAGATTTTTGCTGAAATTCTGACCCCGGGGCTTAGGGATTTTTTCAAGAAAATATTTTCCGCAGGTTAGGTTTTCGAGGGCTGATTTCTTGTCCTGTGATAAAAAGCCTTCTGTTTCGACTGCCAAACCTTTCAGGGGAGCATTTGCAACCGGTTGGCACCATTTTTGAGTGAATTGCCAAAAGTCAGATTTTTGCTGAAATTGTGACCCCGGGGCTTAGGGATTTTTTCAAAAAAATATTTTCCGCCGGTTAAGTTGTTGAGGGCTGATTTCTTGTCCTGTGATAAAAAGCCTTTTGTTTCGACTGCCAAACTTTTCAGGGGAGCATTTGCAATCGGTTGGCACCATTTTTGAGTGAATTGCCAAAAGTCAGATTTTTGCTGAAATTGTGACCCCGGGGCTTGGGGATTTTTTCAAAAAAATATTTTCCACCGGTTAAGTTGTTGAGGGCTGATTTCTTGTCCTGTGATAAAAAGCCTTCTGTTTCGACTGCCAAACCTTTCAGGGGAGCATTTGCAACGTGCTGGCACCTTTTTTGAGTGAATTGCCAAAAGTCAGATTTTTGCTGAAATTGTGACCCCGGGGCTTAGGGATTTTTTCCAAAAAATATTTTCCGCAGGTTAGGTTTTCGAGGGCTGATTTCTTGTCCTGTGATAAAAAGCCTTCTGTTTCCATCGCCAAAGCTTTCAGGGGAGCCTTTGTAACCTGCTGGCACCATTTTTGAGTGAATTGCCAAAAGTCAGATTTTTGCTGAAATTGTGACCCCGGGGCTTAGGGATTTTTTCAAAAAAATATTTTCCGCCGGTTAAGTTGTTGAGGGCTGATTTCTTGTCCTGTGATAAAAAGCCTTTTGTTTCGACTGCCAAACCTTTCAGGGGAGCATTTGCAATCGGTTGGCACCATTTTTGAGTGAATTGCCAAAAGTCAGATTTTTGCTGAAATTGTGACCCCGGGGCTTGGGGATTTTTTCAAAAAAATATTTTCCACCGGTTAAGTTGTTGAGGGCTGATTTCTTGTCCTGTGATAAAAAGCCTTCTGTTTCGACTGCCAAACCTTTCAGGGGAGCATTTGCAACGTGCTGGCACCATTTTTGAGTGAATTGCCAAAAGTCAGATTTTTGCTGAAATTGTGACCCCGGGGCTTAGGGATTTTTTCAAAAAAATATTTTCCACAGGTTGGGTTTTCGAGGGCTGATTTCTTGTCCTGTGATAAAAAGCCTTCTGTTTCGACTGCCAAACCTTTCAGGGGAGCATTTGCAACGTGCTGGCACCATTTTTGAGTGAATTGCCAAAAGTCAGATTTTTGCTGAAATTGTGACCCCGGGGCTTAGGGATTTTTTCAAAAAAATATTTTCCGCCGGTTAAGTTGTTGAGGGCTGATTTCTTGTCCTGTGATAAAAAGCCTTCTGTTTCCATCGCCAAACCTTTCCGGGGAGCATTTGCAACCGGTTGGCGCCATTTTTGAGTGAATTGCCAAAAGTCAGATTTTTGCTGAAATTGTGACCCCGGGGCTTAGGGATTTTTTCAAAAAAATATTTTCTGCCGATTAAGTTTTTGAGGGCTGATTTCTTGTCCTGTGATAAAAAGCCTTCTGTTTCCATCGTCAAACCTTTCAGGGGAGCATTTGCAACCGGTTGGCACCATTTTTGAGTGAATTGCCAAAAGTCAGATTTTTGCTGAAATTGTGACCCCGGGGCTTGGGGATTTTTTCAAAAAAATATTTTCCACCGGTTAAGTTGTTGAGGGCTGATTTCTTGTCCTGTGATAAAAAGCCTTCTGTTTCGACTGCCAAACCTTTCAGGGGAGCATTTGCAACGTGCTGGCACCTTTTTTGAGTGAATTGCCAAAAGTCAGATTTTTGCTGAAATTGTGACCCCGGGGCTTAGGGATTTTTTCAAAAAAAAATTTTCCGCAGGTTGGGTTTTCGAGGGCTGATTTCTTGTCCTGTGATAAAAAGCCTTCTGTTTCGACTGCCAAACCTTTCAGGGGAGCATTTGCAACGTGCTGGCACCATTTTTGAGTGAATTGCCAAAAGTCAGATTTTTGCTGAAATTGTGACCCCGGGGCTTAGGGATTTTTTCAAAAAAAAATTTTCCGCAGGTTGGGTTTTCGAGGGATGATTTCTTGTCCTGTGATAAAAAGCCTTCTGTTTCGACTGCCAAACCTTTCAGGGGAGCATTTGCAACGTGCTGGCACCATTTTTGAGTGAATTGCCAAAAGTCAGATTTTTGCTGAAATTGTGACCCCGGGGCTTAGGGATTTTTTCAAAAAAATATTTTCCGCAGGTTAGGTTTTCGAGGGCTGATTTCTTGTAATGTGATAAAAAGCCTTCTGTTTCCATCGTCAAACCTTTCAGGGGAGCATTTGCAACCGGTTGGCACCATTTTTGAGTGAATTGCCAAAAGTCAGATTTTTGCTGAAATTGTGACCCCGGGGCTTGGGGATTTTTTCAAAAAAATATTTTCCACTAGTTAAGTTGTTGAGGGCTGATTTCTTGTCCTGTGATAAAAAGCCTTCTGTTTCGACTGCCAAACCTTTCAGGGGAGCATTTGCAACGTGCTGGCACCATTTTTGAGTGAATTGCCAAAAGTCAGATTTTTGCTGAAATTGTGACCCCGGGGCTTAGGGATTTTTTCAAAAAAATATTTTCCGCAGGTTAGGTTTTCGAGGGCTGATTTCTTGTTCTGTGATAAAAAGCCTTCTGTTTCGACTGCCAAACCTTTCAGGGGAGCATTTGCAACCGGTTGGCACCATTTTTGAGTGAAGTGCCAAAAGTCAGATTTTTGCTGAAATTGTGACCCCGGGGCTTAGGGATTTTTTCAAAAAAATATTTTCCGCCGGTTAAGTTGTTGAGGACTGATTTCTTGTCCTGTGATAAAAAGCCTTCTGTTTCCATCGCCAAACCTTTCAGGGGAGCATTTGCAACGTGCTGGCACCATTTTTGAGTGAATTGCCAAAAGTCAGATTTTTGCTGAAATTGTGACCCCGGGGCTTAGGGATTTTTTCAAAAAAATATTTTCCGCCGGTTAAGTTGTTGAGGGCTGATTTCTTGTCCTGTGATAAAAAGCCTTCTGTTTCGACTGCCAAACCTTTCAGGGGAGCATTTGCAACGTGCTGGCACCATTTTTGAGTGAATTGCCAAAAGTCAGATTTTTGCTGAAATTGTGACCCCGGGGCTTAGGGATTTTTTCAAAAAAATATTTTCGGCCGGTTAAGTTGTTGAGGGCTGATTTCTTGTCCTGTGATAAAAAGCCTTCTGTTTCCATCGCCAAACCTTTCAGGGGAGCATTTGCAACCGGTTGGCACCATTTTTGAGTGAATTGCCAAAAGTCAGATTTTTGCTGAAATTGTGACCCTGGGGCTTAGGGATTTTTTCAAAAAAATATTTTCTGCATGTTAGGTTTTTGAGTGCTGATTTCTTGTCCTGTGATAAAAAGCCTTCTGTTTCCATCGCCAAAGCTTTCAGGAGAGCCTTTGCAACCTGCTACCACCATTTTTGAGTGAATTGCCAAAAGTCAGATTTTTGTTGAAATTGTGACCCCGGGGCTTAGGGATTTTTTCAAAAAAATATTTTCCGCCGGTTAAGTTGTTGAGGGCTGATTTCTTGTCCTGTGATAAAAAGCCTTCTGTTTCGACTGCCAAACCTTTCAGGGGAGCATTTGCAACCGGTTGGCGCCATTTTTGAGTGAATTGCCAAAAGTCAGATTTTTGCTGAAATTGTGACCCCGGGGTTTAGGGATTTTTTCAAAAAAATATTTTCTGCCGATTAAGTTTTTGAGGGCTGATTTCTTGTCCTGTGATAAAAAGCCTTCTGTTTCTATCGCCAAAACTTTCAGGGGAGCATTTGCAACCGGTTGGCACCATTTTTGAGTGAATTGCCAAATGTCAGATTTTTGATGAAATTGTGACCCCGGGGCTTAGGGATTTTTTCAAAAAAATATTTTCCGCCGGTTAAGTTGTTGAGGGCTGATTTCTTGTCCTGTGATAAAAAGCCTTTTGTTTCGACTGCCAAACTTTTCAGGGGAGCATTTGCAATCGGTTGGCACCATTTTTGAGTGAATTGCCAAAAGTCAGATTTTTGCTGAAATTGTGACCCCGGGGCTTGGGGATTTTTTCAAAAAAATATTTTCCACCGGTTAAGTTGTTGAGGGCTGATTTCTTGTCCTGTGATAAAAAGCCTTCTGTTTCGACTGCCAAACCTTTCAGGGGAGCATCTGCAACGTGCTGGCACCATTTTTGAGTGAATTGCCAAAAGTCAGATTTTTGCTGAAATTGTGACCCCGGGGCTTGGGGATTTTTTCAAAAAAATATTTTCCACCGGTTAAGTTGTTGAGGGCTGATTTCTTGTCCTGTGATAAAAAGCCTTCTGTTTCGACTGCCAAACCTTTCAGGGGAGCATTTGCAACCGGTTGGCGCCATTTTTGAGTGAATTGCCAAAAGTCAGATTTTTGCTGAAATTGTGACCCCGGGGTTTAGGGATTTTTTCAAAAAAATATTTTCTGCCGATTAAGTTTTTGAGGGCTGATTTCTTGTCCTGTGATAAAAAGCCTTCTGTTTCTATCGCCAAAACTTTCAGGGGAGCATTTGCAACCGGTTGGCACCATTTTTGAGTGAATTGCCAAATGTCAGATTTTTGCTGAAATTGTGACCCCGGGGCTTAGGGATTTTTTCAAAAAAATATTTTCCGCCGGTTAAGTTGTTGAGGGCTGATTTCTTGTCCTGTGATAAAAAGCCTTTTGTTTCGACTGCCAAACTTTTCAGGGGAGCATTTGCAATCGGTTGGCATTATTTTTGAGTGAATTGCCAAAAGTCAGATTTTTGCTGAAATTGTGACCCCGGGGCTTGGGGATTTTTTCAAAAAAATATTTTCCACCGGTTAAGTTGTTGAGGGCTGATTTCTTGTCCTGTGATAAAAAGCCTTCTGTTTCGACTGCCAAACCTTTCAGGGGAGCATCTGCAACGTGCTGGCACCATTTTTGAGTGAATTGCCAAAAGTCAGATTTTTGCTGAAATTGTGACCCCGGGGCTTAGGGATTTTTTCAAAAAAATATTTTCCGCAGGTTAGGTTTTCGAGGGCTGATTTCTTGTCTTGTGATAAAAAGCCTTCTGTTTCCATCGCCAAACCTTTCAGGGGAGCATTTGCAACGTGCTGGCACCATTTTTGAGTGAATTGCCAAAAGTCAGATTTTTGCTGAAATTGTGACCCCGGGGCTTAGGGATTTTTTCAAAAAAAAATTTTCCGCAGGTTGGGTTTTCGAGGGCTGATTTCTTGTCCTGTGATAAAAAGCCTTCTGTTTCGACTGCCAAACCTTTCAGGGGAGCATTTGCAACGTGCTGGCACCATTTTTGAGTGAATTGCCAAAAGTCAGATTTTTGCTGAAATTGTGACCCCGGGGCTTAGGGATTTTTTCAAAAAAATATTTTCCGCCGGTTAAGTTGTTGAGGGCTGATTTCTTGTCCTGTGATAAAAAGCCTTCTGTTTCCATCGCCAAACCTTTCCGGGGAGCATTTGCAACCGGTTGGCGCCATTTTTGAGTGAATTGCCAAAAGTCAGATTTTTGCTGAAATTGTGACCCCGGGGCTTAGGGATTTTTTCAAAAAAATATTTTCTGCCGATTAAGTTTTTGAGGGCTGATTTCTTGTCCTGTGATAAAAAGCCTTCTGTTTCCATCGCCAAAACTTTCAGGGGAGCATTTGCAACTTGCTGCCACCATTTTTGAGTGAATTGCCAAAAGTCAGATTTTTGCTGAAATTGTGACCCTGGGCCTTAGGGATTTTTTCAAAAAAATATTTTTCGCAGGTTAGGTTTTCGAGAGCTGATTTCTTGTCCTGTGATAAAAAGCCTTCTGTTTCGACTGCCAAACCTTTCAGGGGAGCATTTGCAACGTGCTGGCACCATTTTTCAGTGAATTGCCAAAAGTCAGATTTTTGCTGAAAATGTGACCCCGGGGCTTAGGGATTTTTTCAAAAAAATATTTTCCGCCGGTTAAGTTGTTGAGGGCTGATTTCTTGTCCTGTGATAAAAAGCCTTTTGTTTCGACTGCCAAACCATTCAGGGGAGCATTTGCAACGTGCTGGCACCATTTTTGAGTGAATTGCCAAAAGTCAGATTTTTGCTGAAATTGTGACCCTGGGCCTTAGGGATTTTTTCAAAAAAATATTTTTCGCAGGTTAGGTTTTCGAGGGCTGATTTCTTGTCCTGTGATAAAAAGCCTTCTGTTTCCATCGTCAAAGCTTTCAGGGGAGCATTTGCAACCGGTTGGCACCATTTTTGAGTGAATTGCCAAAAGTCAGATTTTTGCTGAAATTGTGACCCCGGGGCTTAGGGATTTTTTCAAAAAAATATTTTCCGCCGGTTAAGTTGTTGAGGGCTGATTTCTTGTCCTGTGATAAAAAGCCTTTTGTTTCGACTGCCAAACCTTTCAGGGGAGCATTTGCAATCGGTTGGCACCATTTTTGAGTGAATTGCCAAAAGTCAGATTTTTGATGAAATTGTGACCGCGGGGCTTAGGGATTTTTTCAAAAAAATATTTTCCGCTGTTTAAGTTGTTGAGGGCTGATTTCTTGTCCTGTGATAAAAAGCCTTCTGTTTCGACTGCCAAACCTTTCAGGGGAGCATTTGCAACGTGCTGGCACCTTTTTTGAGTGAATTGCCAAAAGTCAGATTTTTGCTGAAATTGTGACCCCGGGGCTTAGGGATTTTTTCCAAAAAATATTTTCCGCAGGTTAGGTTTTCGAGGGCTGATTTCTTGTCCTGTGATAAAAAGCCTTCTGTTTCCATCGCCAAAGCTTTCAGGGGAGCCTTTGTAACCTGCTGGCACCATTTTTGAGTGAATTGCCAAAAGTCAGATTTTTGCTGAAATTGTGACCCCGGGGCTTAGGGATTTTTTCAAAAAAATATTTTCCGCCGGTTAAGTTGTTGAGGGCTGATTTCTTGTCCTGTGATAAAAAGCCTTTTGTTTCGACTGCCAAACCTTTCAGGGGAGCATTTGCAATCGGTTGGCACCATTTTTGAGTGAATTGCCAAAAGTCAGATTTTTGCTGAAATTGTGACCCCGGGGCTTGGGGATTTTTTCAAAAAAATATTTTCCACCGGTTAAGTTGTTGAGGGCTGATTTCTTGTCCTGTGATAAAAAGCCTTCTGTTTCGACTGCCAAACCTTTCAGGGGAGCATTTGCAACGTGCTGGCACCATTTTTGAGTGAATTGCCAAAAGTCAGATTTTTGCTGAAATTGTGACCCCGGGGCTTAGGGATTTTTTCAAAAAAATATTTTCCGCAGGTTGGGTTTTCGAGGGCTGATTTCTTGTCCTGTGATAAAAAGCCTTTTGTTTCGACTGCCAAACCTTTCAGGGGAGCATTTGCAATCGGTTGGCACTATTTTTGAGTGAATTGCCAAAAGTCAGATTTTTGCTGAAATTGTGACCCCGGGGCTTGGGGATTTTTTCAAAAAAATATTTTCCACCAGTTAAGTTGTTGAGGGCTGATTTCTTGTCCTGTGATAAAAAGCCTTCTGTTTCGACTGCCAAACCTTTCAGGGGAGCATTTGCAACGTGCTGGCACCATTTTTGAGTGAATTGCCAAAAGTCAGATTTTTGCTGAAATTGTGACCCCGGGGCTTAGGGATTTTTTCAAAAAAATATTTTCCGCAGGTTGGGTTTTCGAGGGCTGATTTCTTGTCCTGTGATAAAAAGCCTTCTGTTTCGACTGCCAAACCTTTCAGGGGAGCATTTGCAACCGGTTGGCACCATTTTTGAGTGAATTGCCAAAAGTCAGATTTTTGCTGAAATTCTGACCCCGGGGCTTAGGGATTTTTTCAAGAAAATATTTTCCGCAGGTTAGGTTTTCGAGGGCTGATTTCTTGTCCTGTGATAAAAAGCCTTCTGTTTCGACTGCCAAACCTTTCAGGGGAGCATTTGCAACCGGTTGGCACCATTTTTGAGTGAATTGCCAAAAGTCAGATTTTTGCTGAAATTGTGACCCCGGGGCTTAGGGATTTTTTCAAAAAAATATTTTCCGCCGGTTAAGTTGTTGAGGGCTGATTTCTTGTCCTGTGATAAAAAGCCTTTTGTTTCGACTGCCAAACTTTTCAGGGGAGCATTTGCAATCGGTTGGCACCATTTTTGAGTGAATTGCCAAAAGTCAGATTTTTGCTGAAATTGTGACCCCGGGGCTTGGGGATTTTTTCAAAAAAATATTTTCCACCGGTTAAGTTGTTGAGGGCTGATTTATTGTCCTGTGATAAAAAGCCTTCTGTTTCGACTGCCAAACCTTTCAGGGGAGCATTTGCAACGTGCTGGCACCTTTTTTGAGTGAATTGCCAAAAGTCAGATTTTTGCTGAAATTGTGACCCCGGGGCTTAGGGATTTTTTCCAAAAAATATTTTCCGCAGGTTAGGTTTTCGAGGGCTGATTTCTTGTCCTGTGATAAAAAGCCTTCTGTTTCCATCGCCAAAGCTTTCAGGGGAGCCTTTGTAACCTGCTGGCACCATTTTTGAGTGAATTGCCAAAAGTCAGATTTTTGCTGAAATTGTGACCCCGGGGCTTAGGGATTTTTTCAAAAAAATATTTTCCGCCGGTTAAGTTGTTGAGGGCTGATTTCTTGTCCTGTGATAAAAAGCCTTTTGTTTCGACTGCCAAACCTTTCAGGGGAGCATTTGCAATCGGTTGGCACCATTTTTGAGTGAATTGCCAAAAGTCAGATTTTTGCTGAAATTGTGACCCCGGGGCTTGGGGATTTTTTCAAAAAAATATTTTCCACCGGTTAAGTTGTTGAGGGCTGATTTCTTGTCCTGTGATAAAAAGCCTTCTGTTTCGACTGCCAAACCTTTCAGGGGAGCATTTGCAACGTGCTGGCACCATTTTTGAGTGAATTGCCAAAAGTCAGATTTTTGCTGAAATTGTGACCCCGGGGCTTAGGGATTTTTTCAAAAAAATATTTTCCGCAGGTTGGGTTTTCGAGGGCTGATTTCTTGTCCTGTGATAAAAAGCCTTTTGTTTCGACTGCCAAACCTTTCAGGGGAGCATTTGCAATCGGTTGGCACTATTTTTGAGTGAATTGCCAAAAGTCAGATTTTTGCTGAAATTGTGACCCCGGGGCTTGGGGATTTTTTCAAAAAAATATTTTCCACCAGTTAAGTTGTTGAGGGCTGATTTCTTGTCCTGTGATAAAAAGCCTTCTGTTTCGACTGCCAAACCTTTCAGGGGAGCATTTGCAACGTGCTGGCACCATTTTTGAGTGAATTGCCAAAAGTCAGATTTTTGCTGAAATTGTGACCCCGGGGCTTAGGGATTTTTTCAAAAAAATATTTTCCGCAGGTTGGGTTTTCGAGGGCTGATTTCTTGTCCTGTGATAAAAAGCCTTCTGTTTCGACTGCCAAACCTTTCAGGGGAGCATTTGCAACCGGTTGGCACCATTTTTGAGTGAATTGCCAAAAGTCAGATTTTTGCTGAAATTCTGACCCCGGGGCTTAGGGATTTTTTCAAGAAAATATTTTCCGCAGGTTAGGTTTTCGAGGGCTGATTTCTTGTCCTGTGATAAAAAGCCTTCTGTTTCGACTGCCAAACCTTTCAGGGGAGCATTTGCAACCGGTTGGCACCATTTTTGAGTGAATTGCCAAAAGTCAGATTTTTGCTGAAATTGTGACCCCGGGGCTTAGGGATTTTTTCAAAAAAATATTTTCCGCCGGTTAAGTTGTTGAGGGCTGATTTCTTGTCCTGTGATAAAAAGCCTTTTGTTTCGACTGCCAAACTTTTCAGGGGAGCATTTGCAATCGGTTGGCACCATTTTTGAGTGAATTGCCAAAAGTCAGATTTTTGCTGAAATTGTGACCCCGGGGCTTGGGGATTTTTTCAAAAAAATATTTTCCACCGGTTAAGTTGTTGAGGGCTGATTTCTTGTCCTGTGATAAAAAGCCTTCTGTTTCGACTGCCAAACCTTTCAGGGGAGCATTTGCAACGTGCTGGCACCTTTTTTGAGTGAATTGCCAAAAGTCAGATTTTTGCTGAAATTGTGACCCCGGGGCTTAGGGATTTTTTCAAAAAAATATTTTCCGCAGGTTAGGTTTTCGAGGGCTGATTTCTTGTCTTGTGATAAAAAGCCTTCTGTTTCCATCGCCAAACCTTTCAGGGGAGCATTTGCAACGTGCTGGCACCATTTTTGAGTGAATTGCCAAAAGTCAGATTTTTGCTGAAATTGTGACCCCGGGGCTTAGGGATTTTTTCAAAAAAATATTTTCCACAGGTTGGGTTTTCGAGGGCTGATTTCTTGTCCTGTGATAAAAAGCCTTCTGTTTCGAATGCCAAACCTTACAGGGGAGCATTTGCAACGTGCTGGCACCATTTTTGAGTGAATTGCCAAAAGTCAGATTTTTGCTGAAATTGTGACCCCGGGGCTTAGGGATTTTTTCAAAAAAATATTTTCCGCCGGTTAAGTTGTTGAGGGCTGATTTCTTGTCCTGTGATAAAAAGCCTTCTGTTTCCATCGCCAAACCTTTCCGGGGAGCATTTGCAACCGGTTGGCGCCATTTTTGAGTGAATTGCCAAAAGTCAGATTTTTGCTGAAATTGTGACCCCGGGGCTTAGGGATTTTTTCAAAAAAATATTTTCTGCCGATTAAGTTTTTGAGGGCTGATTTCTTGTCCTGTGATAAAAAGCCTTCTGTTTCCATCGTCAAACCTTTCAGGGGAGCATTTGCAACCGGTTGGCACCATTTTTGAGTGAATTGCCAAAAGTCAGATTTTTGCTGAAATTGTGACCCCGGGGCTTGGGGATTTTTTCAAAAAAATATTTTCCACCGGTTAAGTTGTTGAGGGCTGATTTCTTGTCCTGTGATAAAAAGCCTTCTGTTTCGACTGCCAAACCTTTCAGGGGAGCATTTGCAACGTGCTGGCACCTTTTTTGAGTGAATTGCCAAAAGTCAGATTTTTGCTGAAATTGTGACCCCGGGGCTTAGGGATTTTTTCAAAAAAATATTTTCCGCAGGTTAGGTTTTCGAGGGCTGATTTCTTGTCCTGTGATAAAAAGCCTTCTGTTTCCATCGCCAAAGCTTTCAGGGGAGCCTTTGTAACCTGCTGGCACCATTTTTGAGTGAATTGCCAAAAGTCAGATTTTTGCTGAAATTGTGACCCCGGGGCTTAGGGATTTTTTCAAAAAAATATTTTCCGCCGGTTAAGTTGTTGAGGGCTGATTTCTTGTCCTGTAATAAAAAGCCTTCTGTTTCGACTGCCAAACCTTTCAGGGGAGCATTTGCAACCGGTTGGCACCATTTTTGAGTGAATTGCCAAAAGTCAGATTTTTGCTGAAATTCTGACCCCGGGGCTTAGGGATTTTTTCAAGAAAATATTTTCCGCAGGTTAGGTTTTCGAGGGCTGATTTCTTGTCCTGTGATAAAAAGCCTTCTGTTTCGACTGCCAAACCTTTCAGGGGAGCATTTGCAAGGTGCTGGCACCATTTTTGAGTGAATTGCCAAAAGTCAGATTTTTGCTGAAATTGTGACCCCGGGGCTTGGGGATTTTTTCAAAAAAATATTTTCCACCGGTTAAGTTGTTGAGGGCTGATTTCTTGTCCTGTGATAAAAAGCCTTCTGTTTCGACTGCCAAACCTTTCAGGGGAGCATTTGCAACGTGCTGGCACCATTTTTGAGTGAATTGCCAAAAGTCAGATTTTTGCTGAAATTGTGACCCCGGGGCTTAGGGATTTTTTCAAAAAAATATTTTCCGCAGGTTAGGTTTTCGAGGGCTGATTTCTTGTCCTGTGATAAAAAGCCTTCTGTTTCCATCGCCAAACCTTTCAGGGGAGCATTTGCAACCGGTTGGCACCATTTTTGAGTGAATTGCCAAAAGTCAGATTTTTGCTGAAATTGTGACCGCGGGGCTTAGGGATTTTTTCAAAAAAATATTTTCCGCAGGTTAGGTTTTCGAGGGCTGATTTCTTGTCCTGTGATAAAAAGCCTTCTGTTTCGACTGCCAAACCTTTCAGGGGAGCATTTGCAACCGGTTGGCACCATTTTTGAGTGAATTGCCAAAAGTCAGATTTTTGCTGAAATTCTGACCCCGGGGCTTAGGGACTTTTTCAAAAAAATATTTTCCGCACGTTAGGTTTTCGAGGGCTGATTTCTTGTCCTGTGATAAAAAGCCTTCTGTTTCGACTGCCAAACCTTTCAGGGGAGCATTTGCAACCGGTTGGCACCATTTTTGAGTGAATTGCCAAAAGTCAGATTTTTGCTGAAATTGTGACCCCGGGGCTTAGGGATTTTTTCAAAAAAATATTTTCCGCCGGTTAAGTTGTTGAGGGCTGATTTCTTGTCCTGTGATAAAAAGCCTTTTGTTTCGACTGCCAAACCTTTCAGGGGAGCATTTGCAATCGGTTGGCACCATTTTTGAGTGAATTGCCAAAAGTCAGATTTTTGCTGAAATTGTGACCCCGGGGCTTGGGGATTTTTTCAAAAAAATATTTTCCACTGGTTAAGTTGTTGAGGGCTGATTTCTTGTCCTGTGATAAAAAGCCTTCTGTTTCGACTGCCAAACCTTTCAGGGGAGCATTTGCAACGTGCTGGCACCATTTTTGAGTGAATTGCCAAAAGTCAGATTTTTGCTGAAATTGTGACCCTGGGGCTTAGGGATTTTTTAAAAAAAATATTTTCCGCAGGTTAGGTTTTCGAGGGCTGATTTCTTGTTCTGTGATAAAAAGCCTTCTGTTTCGACTGCCAAACCTTTCAGGGGAGCATTTGCAACCGGTTGGCACCATTTTTGAGTGAATTGCCAAAAGTCAGATTTTTGCTGAAATTGTGACCCCGGGGCTTAGGGATTTTTTTTGAAAAAAATATTTTCCGCCGGTTAAGTTGTTGAGGGCTGATTTCTTGTCCTGTGATAAAAAGCCTTCTGTTTCGACTGCCAAACCTTTCAGGGGAGCATTTGCAACGTGCTGGCACCATTTTTGAGTGAATTGCCAAAAGTCAGATTTTTGCTGAAATTGTGACCCCGGGGCTTAGGGATTTTTTCAAAAAAATATTTTCCGCCGGTTAAGTTGTTGAGGGCTGATTTCTTGTCCTGTGATAAAAAGCCTTCTGTTTCCATCGTCAAAGCTTTCAGGGGAGCATTTGCAACGTGCTGGCACCATTTTTGAGTGAATTGCCAAAAGTCAGATTTTTGCTGAAATTGTGACCCCGGGGCTTAGGGATTTTTTCAAAAAAATATTTTTCGCCGGTTAAGTTGTTGAGGACTGATTTCTTGTCCTGTGATAAAAAGCCTTCTGTTTCGACTGCCAAACCTTTCAGGGGAGCATTTGCAACCGGTTGGCACCATTTTTGAGTGAATTGCCAAAAGTCAGATTTTTGCTGAAATTGTGACCCCGGGGCTTAGGGATTTTTTCAAAAAAATATTTTCCGCCGGTTAAGTTGTTGAGGGCTGATTTCTTGTCCTGTGATAAAAAGCCTTTTGTTTCGACTGCCAAACCTTTCAGGGGAGCATTTGCAATCGGTTGGCACCATTTTTGAGTGAATTGCCAAAAGTCAGATTTTTGCTGAAATTGTGACCCCGGGGCTTGGGGATTTTTTCAAAAAAATATTTTCCACTGGTTAAGTTGTTGAGGGCTGATTTCTTGTCCTGTGATAAAAAGCCATCTGTTTCGACTGCCAAACCTTTCAGGGGAGCATTTGCAACGTGCTGGCACCATTTTTGAGTGAATTGCCAAAAGTCAGATTTTTGCTGAAATTGTGACCCTGGGGCTTTGGGATTTTTTCAAAAAAATATTTTCCGCAGGTTAGGTTTTCGAGGGCTGATTTCTTGTTCTGTGATAAAAAGCCTTCTGTTTCGACTGCCAAACCTTTCAGGGGAGCATTTGCAACCGGTTGGCACCATTTTTGAGTGAATTGCCAAAAGTCAGATTTTTGCTGAAATTGTGACCCCGGGGCTTAGGGATTTTTTTTGAAAAAAATATTTTCCGCCGGTTAAGTTGTTGAGGGCTGATTTCTTGTCCTGTGATAAAAAGCCTTCTGTTTCGACTGCCAAACCTTTCAGGGGAGCATTTGCAACGTGCTGGCACCATTTTTGAGTGAATTGCCAAAAGTCAGATTTTTGCTGAAATTGTGACCCCGGGGCTTAGGGATTTTTTCAAAAAAATATTTTCCGCCGGTTAAGTTGTTGAGGGCTGATTTCTTGTCCTGTGATAAAAAGCCTTCTGTTTCCATCGTCAAAGCTTTCAGGGGAGCATTTGCAACGTGCTGGCACCATTTTTGAGTGAATTGCCAAAAGTCAGATTTTTGCTGAAATTGTGACCCCGGGGCTTAGGGATTTTTTCAAAAAAATATTTTTCGCCGGTTAAGTTGTTGAGGACTGATTTCTTGTCCTGTGATAAAAAGCCTTCTGTTTCGACTGCCAAACCTTTCAGGGGAGCATTTGCAACCGGTTGGCACCATTTTTGAGTGAATTGCCAAAAGTCAGATTTTTGCTGAAATTGTGACCCCGGGGCTTAGGGATTTTTTCAAAAAAATATTTTTCGCAGGTTACGTTTTCGAGGGCTGATTTCTTGTCCTGTGATAAAAAGCCTTCTGTTTCCATCGTCAAAGCTTTCAGGGGAGCATTTGCAACCGGTTGGCACCATTTTTGAGTGAATTGCCAAATGTCAGATTTTTGCTGAAATTGTGACCCCGGGGCTTAGGGATTTTTTCAAAAAAATATTTTCCGCCGGTTAAGTTGTTGAGGGCTGATTTCTTGTCCTGTGATAAAAAGCCTTTTGTTTCGACTGCCAAACTTTTCAGGGGAGCATTTGCAATCGGTTGGCACCATTTTTGAGTGAATTGCCAAAAGTCAGATTTTTGCTGAAATTGTGACCCCGGGGCTTGGGGATTTTTTCAAAAAAATATTTTCCACCGGTTAAGTTGTTGAGGGCTGATTTCTTGTCCTGTGATAAAAAGCCTTCTGTTTCGACTGCCAAACCTTTCAGGGGAGCATTTGCAACGTGCTGGCACCTTTTTTGAGTGAATTGCCAAAAGTCAGATTTTTGCTGAAATTGTGACCCCGGGGCTTAGGGATTTTTTCAAAAAAATATTTTCCGCAGGTTAGGTTTTCGAGGGCTGATTTCTTGTCTTGTGATAAAAAGCCTTCTGTTTCCATCGCCAAACCTTTCAGGGGAGCATTTGCAACGTGCTGGCACCATTTTTGAGTGAATTGCCAAAAGTCAGATTTTTGCTGAAATTGTGACCCCGGGGCTTAGGGATTTTTTCAAAAAAATATTTTCCGCCGGTTAAGTTGTTGAGGGCTGATTTCTTGTCCTGTGATAAAAAGCCTTCTGTTTCCATCGCCAAACCTTTCCGGGGAGCATTTGCAACCGGTTGGCGCCATTTTTGAGTGAATTGCCAAAAGTCAGATTTTTGCTGAAATTGTGACCCCGGGGCTTAGGGATTTTTTCAAAAAAATATTTTCTGCCGATTAAGTTTTTGAGGGCTGATTTCTTGTCCTGTGATAAAAAGCCTTCTGTTTCCATCGCCAAAACTTTCAGGGGAGCATTTGCAACGTGCTGCCACCATTTTTGAGTGAATTGCCAAAAGTCAGATTTTTGCTGAAATTGTGACCCTGGGCCTTAGGGATTTTTTCAAAAAAATATTTTCCGCAGGTTAGGTTTTCGAGGTCTGATTTCTTGTCTTGTGATAAAAAGCCTTCTGTTTCCATCGCCAAACCTTTCAGGGGAGCATTTGCAACGTGCTGGCACCATTTTTGAGTGAATTGCCAAAAGTCAGATTTTTGCTGAAATTGTGACCCCGGGGCTTAGGGATTTTTTCAAAAAAATATTTTCCGCCGATTAAGTTGTTGAGGGCTGATTTCTTGTCCTGTGATAAAAAGCCTTCTGTTTCCATCGCCAAACCTTTCCGGGGAGCATTTGCAACCGGTTGGCGCCATTTTTGAGTGAATTGCCAAAAGTCAGATTTTTGCTGAAATTCTGACCCCGGGGCTTAGGGATTTTTTCAAGAAAATATTTTCCGCAGGGTAGGTTTTCGAGGGCTGATTTCTTGTCCTGTGATAAAAAGCCTTCTGTTTCGACTGCCAAACCTTTCAGGGGAGCATTTGCAACGTGCTGGCACCATTTTTGAGTGAATTGCCAAAAGTCAGATTTTTGCTGAAAATGTGACCCCGGGGCTTAGGGATTTTTTCAAAAAAATATTTTCCGCCGGTTAAGTTGTTGAGGGCTGATTTCTTGTCCTGTGATAAAAAGCCTTTTGTTTCGACTGCCAAACCTTTCAGGGGAGCATTTGCAACGTGCTGGCACCATTTTTGAGTGAATTGCCAAAAGTCAGATTTTTGCTGAAATTGTGACCCTGGGCCTTAGGGATTTTTTCAAAAAAATATTTTTCGCAGGTTAGGTTTTCGAGGGCTGATTTCTTGTCCTGTGATAAAAAGCCTTCTGTTTCCATCGTCAAAGCTTTCAGGGGAGCATTTGCAACCGGTTGGCACCATTTTTGAGTGAATTGCCAAAAGTCAGATTTTTGCTGAAATTGTGACCCCGGGGCTTAGGGATTTTTTCAAAAAAATATTTTCCGCCGGTTAAGTTGTTGAGGGCTGATTTCTTGTCCTGTGATAAAAAGCCTTTTGTTTCGACTGCCAAACCTTTCAGGGGAGCATTTGCAATCGGTTGGCACCATTTTTGAGTGAATTGCCAAAAGTCAGATTTTTGCTGAAATTGTGACCGCGGGGCTTAGGGATTTTTTCAAAAAAATATTTTCCGCTGTTTAAGTTGTTGAGGGCTGATTTCTTGTCCTGTGATAAAAAGCCTTCTGTTTCGACTGCCAAACCTTTCAGGGGAGCATTTGCAACGTGCTGGCACCTTTTTTGAGTGAATTGCCAAAAGTCAGATTTTTGCTGAAATTGTGACCCCGGGGCTTAGGGATTTTTTCAAAAAAATATTTTCCGCAGGTTAGGTTTTCGAGGGCTGATTTCTTGTCCTGTGATAAAAAGCCTTCTGTTTCCATCGCCAAAGCTTTCAGGGGAGCCTTTGTAACCTGCTGGCACCATTTTTGAGTGAATTGCCAAAAGTCAGATTTTTGCTGAAATTGTGACCCCGGGGCTTAGGGATTTTTTCAAAAAAATATTTTTCGCCGGTTAAGTTGTTGAGGGCTGATTTCTTGTCCTGTGATAAAAAGCCTTTTGTTTCGACTGCCAAACCTTTCAGGGGAGCATTTGCAATCGGTTGGCACCATTTTTGAGTGAATTGCCAAAAGTCAGATTTTTGCTGAAATTGTGACCCCGGGGCTTGGGGATTTTTTCAAAAAAATATTTTCCACCGGTTAAGTTGTTGAGGGCTGATTTCTTGTCCTGTGATAAAAAGCCTTCTGTTTCGACTGCCAAACCTTTCAGGGGAGCATTTGCAACGTGCTGGCACCATTTTTGAGTGAATTGCCAAAAGTCAGATTTTTGCTGAAATTGTGACCCCGGGGCTTAGGGATTTTTTCAAAAAAATATTTTCCGCAGGTTGGGTTTTCGAGGGCTGATTTCTTGTCCTGTGATAAAAAGCCTTTTGTTTCGACTGCCAAACCTTTCAGGGGAGCCTTTGCAATCGGTTGGCACTATTTTTGAGTGAATTGCCAAAAGTCAGATTTTTGCTGAAATTGTGACCCCGGGGCTTGGGGATTTTTTCAAAAAAATATTTTCCGCCGGTTAAGTTGTTGAGGGCTGATTTCTTGTCCTGTGATAAAAAGCCTTCTGTTTCGACTGCCAAACCTTTCAGGGGAGCATTTGCAACGTGCTGGCACCATTTTTGAGTGAATTGCCAAAAGTCAGATTTTTGCTGAAATTGTGACCCCGGGGCTTAGGGATTTTTTCAAAAAAATATTTTCCGCAGGTTGGGTTTTCGAGGGCTGATTTCTTGTCCTGTGATAAAAAGCCTTCTGTTTCGACTGCCAAACCTTTCAGGGGAGCATTTGCAACCGGTTGGCACCATTTTTGAGTGAATTGCCAAAAGTCAGATTTTTGCTGAAATTCTGACCCCGGGGCTTAGGGATTTTTTCAAGAAAATATTTTCCGCAGGTTAGGTTTTCGAGGGCTGATTTCTTGTCCTGTGATAAAAAGCCTTCTGTTTCGACTGCCAAACCTTTCAGGGGAGCATTTGCAACCGGTTGGCACCATTTTTGAGTGAATTTCCAAAAGTCAGATTTTTGCTGAAATTGTGACCCCGGGGCTTAGGGATTTTTTCAAAAAAATATTTTCCGCCGGTTAAGTTGTTGAGGGCTGATTTCTTGTCCTGTGATAAAAAGCCTTCTGTTTCCATCGTCAAAGCTTTCCGGGGAGCATTTGCAACCGGTTGGCACCATTTTTGAGTGAATTGCCAAAAGTCAGATTTTTGCTGAAATTGTGACCCCGGGGCTTAGGGATTTTTTCAAAAAAATATTTTCCGCCGGTTAAGTTGTTGAGGGCTGATTTCTTGTCCTGTGATAAAAAGCCTTCTTTTTCCATCGCCAAACCTTTCAGGGGAGCATTTGCAACCGGTTGGCAACATTTTTGAGTGAGTTGCCAAAAGTCAGATTTTTGCTGAATTGTGACCCCGGGGCTTAGGGATTTTTTCAAAAAAATATTTTCCGCCGGTTAAGTTGTTGAGGGCTGATTTCTTGTCCTGTGATAAAAAGCCTTCTGTTTCCATCGTCAAAGCTTTCAGGGGAGCATTTGCAACCGGTTGGCACCATTTTTGAGTGAATTGCCAAAAGTCAGATTTTTGCTGAAATTGTGACCCCGGGGCTTAGGGATTTTTTCAAAAAAATATTTTCTGCATGTTAGGTTTTCGAGGGCCGATTTCTTGTCCTGTGATAAAAAGCCTTCTTTTTCCATCGCCAAAGCTTTCAGGAGCGCCTTTGCAACCTGCTACCACCATTTTTGAGTGAATTGCCAAAAGTCAGATTTTTGCTGAAATTCTGACCCCGGGGCTTAGGGATTTTTTCAAAAAAATATTTTCCGCAGGTTAGGTTTTCGAGGGCTGATTTCTTGTCCTGTGATAAAAAGCCTTTTGTTTCGACTGCCAAACCTTTCAGGGGAGCATTTGCAATCGGTTGGCACCATTTTTGAGTGAATTGCCAAAAGTCAGATTTTTGCTGAAATTGTGACCCCGGGGCTTTGGGAGTTTTTCAAAAAAATATTTTCCACCGGTTAAGTTGTTGAGGGCTGATTTCTTGTCCTGTGATAAAAAGTCTTCTGTTTCGACTGCCAAACCTTTCAGGGGAGCATTTGCGACGTGCTTGCACCATTTTTGAGTGAATTGCCAAAAGTCAGATTTTTGCTGAAATTGTGACCCTGGGCCTTAGGGATTTTTTCAAAAAAATATTTTTCGCAGGTTAGGTTTTCGAGGGCTGATTTCTTGTCCTGTGATAAAAAGCCTTCTGTTTCCATCGTCAAAGCTTTCAGGGGAGCATTTGCAACCGGTTGGCACCATTTTTGAGTGAATTGCCAAAAGTCAGATTTTTGCTGAAATTGTGACCCCGGGGCTTAGGGATTTTTTCAAAAAAATATTTTCCGCCGGTTAAGTTGTTGAGGGCTGATTTCTTGTCCTGTGATAAAAAGCCTTCTGTTTCCATCGCCAAACCTTTCCGGGGAGCATTTGCAACCGGTTGGCGCCATTTTTGAGTGAATTGCCAAAAGTCAGATTTTTGCTGAAATTGTGACCCCGGGGCTTAGGGATTTTTTCAAAAAAATATTTTCTGCCGATTAAGTTTTTGAGGGCTGATTTCTTGTCCTGTGATAAAAAGCCTTCTGTTTCCATCGCCAAAACTTTCAGGGGAGCATTTGCAACGTGCTGCCACCATTTTTGAGTGAATTGCCAAAAGTCAGATTTTTGCTGAAATTGTGACCCTGGGCCTTAGGGATTTTTTCAAAAAAATATTTTCCGCAGGTTAGGTTTTCGAGGGCTGATTTCTTGTCTTGTGATAAAAAGCCTTCTGTTTCCATCGCCAAACCTTTCAGGGGAGCATTTGCAACGTGCTGGCACCATTTTTGAGTGAATTGCCAAAAGTCAGATTTTTGCTGAAATTGTGACCCCGGGGCTTAGGGATTTTTTCAAAAAAATATTTTCCGCCGGTTAAGTTGTTGAGGGCTGATTTCTTGTCCTGTGATAAAAAGCCTTCTGTTTCCATCGCCAAACCTTTCCGGGGAGCATTTGCAACCGGTTGGCGCCATTTTTGAGTGAATTGCCAAAAGTCAGATTTTTGCTGAAATTCTGACCCCGGGGCTTAGGGATTTTTTCAAGAAAATATTTTCCGCAGGTTAGGTTTTCGAGGGCTGATTTCTTGTCCTGTGATAAAAAGCCTTCTGTTTCGACTGCCAAACCTTTCAGGGGAGCATTTGCAACGTGCTGGCACCATTTTTGAGTGAATTGCCAAAAGTCAGATTTTTGCTGAAAATGTGACCCTGGGGCTTAGGGATTTTTTCAAAAAAATATTTTCCGCCGGTTAAGTTGTTGAGGGCTGATTTCTTGTCCTGTGATAAAAAGCCTTTTGTTTCGACTGCCAAACCTTTCAGGGGAGCATTTGCAACGTGCTTGCACCATTTTTGAGTGAATTGCCAAAAGTCAGATTTTTGCTGAAATTGTGACCCTGGGCCTTAGGGATTTTTTCAAAAAAATATTTTTCGCAGGTTAGGTTTTCGAGGGCTGATTTCTTGTCCTGTGATAAAAAGCCTTCTGTTTCCATCGTCAAAGCTTTCAGGGGAGCATTTGCAACCGGTTGGCACCATTTTTGAGTGAATTGCCAAAAGTCAGATTTTTGCTGAAATTGGGACCCCGGGGCTTAGGGATTTTTTCAAAAAAATATTTTCCGCCGGTTAAGTTGTTGAGGGCTGATTTCTTGTCCTGTGATAAAAAGCCTTCTGTTTCCATCGCCAAACCTTTCCGGGGAGCATTTGCAACCGGTTGGCGCCATTTTTGAGTGAATTGCCAAAAGTCAGATTTTTGCTGAAATTGTGACCCCGGGGCTTAGGGATTTTTTCAAAAAAATATTTTCTGCCGATTAAGTTTTTGAGGGCTGATTTCTTGTCCTGTGATAAAAAGCCTTCTGTTTCCATCGCCAAAACTTTCAGGGGAGCATTTGCAACGTGCTGCCACCATTTTTGAGTGAATTGCCAAAAGTCAGATTTTTGCTGAAATTGTGACCCTGGGCCTTAGGGATTTTTTCAAAAAAATATTTTCCGCAGGTTAGGTTTTCGAGGGCTGATTTCTTGTCTTGTGATAAAAAGCCTTCTGTTTACATCGCCAAACCTTTCAGGGGAGCATTTGCAACGTGCTGGCACCATTTTTGAGTGAATTGCCAAAAGTCAGATTTTTGCTGAAATTGTGACCCCGGGGCTTAGGGATTTTTTCAAAAAAATATTTTCCGCCGGTTAAGTTGTTGAGGGCTGATTTCTTGTCCTGTGATAAAAAGCCTTCTGTTTCCATCGCCAAACCTTTCCGGGGAGCATTTGCAACCGGTTGGCGCCATTTTTGAGTGAATTGCCAAAAGTCAGATTTTTGCTGAAATTCTGACCCCGGGGCTTAGGGATTTTTTCAAGAAAATATTTTCCGCAGGTTAGGTTTTCGAGGGCTGATTTCTTGTCCTGTGATAAAAAGCCTTCTCTTTCGACTGCCAAACCTTTCAGGGGAGCATTTGCAACGTGCTGGCACCATTTTTGAGTGAATTGCCAAAAGTCAGATTTTTGCTGAAAATGTGACCCTGGGGCTTAGGGATTTTTTCAAAAAAATATTTTCCGCCGGTTAAGTTGTTGAGGGCTGATTTCTTGTCCTGTGATAAAAAGCCTTTTGTTTCGACTGCCAAACCTTTCAGGGGAGCATTTGCAACGTGCTGGCACCATTTTTGAGTGAATTGCCAAAAGTCAGATTTTTGCTGAAATTGTGACCCTGGGCCTTAGGGATTTTTTCAAAAAAATATTTTTCGCAGGTTAGGTTTTCGAGGGCTGATTTCTTGTCCTGTGATAAAAAGCCTTTTGTTTCGACTGCCAAACCTTTCAGGGGAGCATTTGCAATCGGTTGGCACCATTTTTGAGTGAATTGCCAAAAGTCAGATTTTTGCTGAAATTGTGACCCCGGGGCTTGGGGATTTTTTCAAAAAAATATTTTCCACCGGTTAAGTTGTTGAGGGCTGATTTCTTGTCCTGTGATAAAAAGCCTTCTGTTTCGACTGCCAAACCTTTCAGGGGAGCATTTGCAACGTGCTGGCACCATTTTTGAGTGAATTGCCAAAAGTCAGATTTTTGCTGAAATTGTGACCCCGGGGCTTAGGGATTTTTTCAAAAAAATATTTTCCGCAGGTTGGGTTTTCGAGGGCTGATTTCTTGTCCTGTGATAAAAAGCCTTCTGTTTCGACTGCCAAACCTTTCAGGGGAGCCTTTGCAATCGGTTGGCACTATTTTTGAGTGAATTGCCAAAAGTCATATTTTTGCTGAAATTGTGACCCCGGGGCTTGGGGATTTTTTCAAAAAAATATTTTCCGCCGGTTAAGTTGTTGAGGGCTGATTTCTTGTCCTGTGATAAAAAGCCTTCTGTTTCGACTGCCAAACCTTTCAGGGGAGCATTTGCAACGTGCTGGCACCATTTTTGAGTGAATTGCCAAAAGTCAGATTTTTGCTGAAATTGTGACCCCGGGGCTTAGGGATTTTTTCAAAAAAATATTTTCCGCAGGTTGGGTTTTCGAGGGCTGATTTCTTGTCCTGTGATAAAAAGCCTTCTGTTTCGACTGCCAAACCTTTCAGGGGAGCATTTGCAACCGGTTGGCACCATTTTTGAGTGAATTGCCAAAAGTCAGATTTTTGCTGAAATTCTGACCCCGGGGCTTAGGGATTTTTTCAAGAAAATATTTTCCGCAGGTTAGGTTTTCGAGGGCTGATTTCTTGTCCTGTGATAAAAAGCCTTCTGTTTCGACTGCCAAACCTTTCAGGGGAGCATTTGCAACCGGTTGGCACCATTTTTGAGTGAATTGCCAAAAGTCAGATTTTTGCTGAAATTGTGACCCCGGGGCTTAGGGATTTTTTCAAAAAAATATTTTCCGCCGGTTAAGTTGTTGAGGGCTGATTTCTTGTCCTGTGATAAAAAGCCTTCTGTTTCCATCGTCAAAGCTTTCCGGGGAGCATTTGCAACCGGTTGGCACCATTTTTGAGTGAATTGCCAAAAGTCAGATTTTTGCTGAAATTGTGACCCCGGGGCTTAGGGATTTTTTCAAAAAAATATTTTCCGCCGGTTAAGTTGTTGAGGGCTGATTTCTTGTCCTGTGATAAAAAGCCTTCTGTTTCCATCGCCAAACCTTTCAGGGGAGCATTTGCAACCGGTTGGCAACATTTTTGAGTGAGTTGCCAAAAGTCAGATTTTTGCTGAATTGTGACCCCGGGGCTTAGGGATTTTTTCAAAAAAATATTTTCCGCCGGTTAAGTTGTTGAGGGCTGATTTCTTGTCCTGTGATAAAAAGCCTTCTGTTTCGACTGCCAAACCTTTCAGGGGAGCATTTGCAACGTGCTGGCACCTTTTTTGAGTGAATTGCCAAAAGTCAGATTTTTGCTGAAATTGTGACCCCGGGGCTTAGGGATTTTTTCAAAAAAATATTTTCCGCAGGTTAGGTTTTCGAGGGCTGATTTCTTGTCTTGTGATAAAAAGCCTTCTGTTTCCATCGCCAAACCTTTCAGGGGAGCATTTGCAACGTGCTGGCACCATTTTTGAGTGAATTGCCAAAAGTCAGATTTTTGCTGAAATTGTGACCCCGGGGCTTAGGGATTTTTTCAAAAAAATATTTTCCACAGGTTGGGTTTTCGAGGGCTGATTTCTTGTCCTGTGATAAAAAGCCTTCTGTTTCGAATGCCAAACCTTACAGGGGAGCATTTGCAACGTGCTGGCACCATTTTTGAGTGAATTGCCAAAAGTCAGATTTTTGCTGAAATTGTGACCCCGGGGCTTAGGGATTTTTTCAAAAAAATATTTTCCGCCGGTTAAGTTGTTGAGGGCTGATTTCTTGTCCTGTGATAAAAAGCCTTCTGTTTCCATCGCCAAACCTTTCCGGGGAGCATTTGCAACCGGTTGGCGCCATTTTTGAGTGAATTGCCAAAAGTCAGATTTTTGCTGAAATTGTGACCCCGGGGCTTAGGGATTTTTTCAAAAAAATATTTTCTGCCGATTAAGTTTTTGAGGGCTGATTTCTTGTCCTGTGATAAAAAGCCTTCTGTTTCCATCGTCAAACCTTTCAGGGGAGCATTTGCAACCGGTTGGCACCATTTTTGAGTGAATTGCCAAAAGTCAGATTTTTGCTGAAATTGTGACCCCGGGGCTTGGGGATTTTTTCAAAAAAATATTTTCCACCGGTTAAGTTGTTGAGGGCTGATTTCTTGTCCTGTGATAAAAAGCCTTCTGTTTCGACTGCCAAACCTTTCAGGGGAGCATTTGCAACGTGCTGGCACCTTTTTTGAGTGAATTGCCAAAAGTCAGATTTTTGCTGAAATTGTGACCCCGGGGCTTAGGGATTTTTTCAAAAAAATATTTTCCGCAGGTTAGGTTTTCGAGGGCTGATTTCTTGTCCTGTGATAAAAAGCCTTCTGTTTCCATCGCCAAAGCTTTCAGGGGAGCCTTTGTAACCTGCTGGCACCATTTTTGAGTGAATTGCCAAAAGTCAGATTTTTGCTGAAATTGTGACCCCGGGGCTTAGGGATTTTTTCCAAAAAATATTTTCCGCAGGTTAGGTTTTCGAGGGCTGATTTCTTGTCCTGTGATAAAAAGCCTTCTGTTTCCATCGCCAAACCTTTCAGGGGAGCATTTGCAACCGGTTGGCACCATTTTTGAGTGAATTGCCAAAAGTCAGATTTTTGCTGAAATTGTGACCGCGGGGCTTAGGGATTTTTTCAAAAAAATATTTTCCGCAGGTTAGGTTTTCGAGGGCTGATTTCTTGTCCTGTGATAAAAAGCCTTCTGTTTCGACTGCCAAACCTTTCAGGGGAGCATTTGCAACCGGTTGGCACCATTTTTGAGTGAATTGCCAAAAGTCAGATTTTTGCTGAAATTCTGACCCCGGGGCTTAGGGACTTTTTCAAAAAAATATTTTCCGCACGTTAGGTTTTCGAGGGCTGATTTCTTGTCCTGTGATAAAAAGCCTTCTGTTTCGACTGCCAAACCTTTCAGGGGAGCATTTGCAACCGGTTGGCACCATTTTTGAGTGAATTGCCAAAAGTCAGATTTTTGCTGAAATTGTGACCCCGGGGCTTAGGGATTTTTTCAAAAAAATATTTTCCGCCGGTTAAGTTGTTGAGGGCTGATTTCTTGTCCTGTGATAAAAAGCCTTTTGTTTCGACTGCCAAACCTTTCAGGGGAGCATTTGCAATCGGTTGGCACCATTTTTGAGTGAATTGCCAAAAGTCAGATTTTTGCTGAAATTGTGACCCCGGGGCTTGGGGATTTTTTCAAAAAAATATTTTCCACTGGTTAAGTTGTTGAGGGCTGATTTCTTGTCCTGTGATAAAAAGCCTTCTGTTTCGACTGCCAAACCTTTCAGGGGAGCATTTGCAACGTGCTGGCACCATTTTTGAGTGAATTGCCAAAAGTCAGATTTTTGCTGAAATTGTGACCCTGGGGCTTAGGGATTTTTTAAAAAAAATATTTTCCGCAGGTTAGGTTTTCGAGGGCTGATTTCTTGTTCTGTGATAAAAAGCCTTCTGTTTCGACTGCCAAACCTTTCAGGGGAGCATTTGCAACCGGTTGGCACCATTTTTGAGTGAATTGCCAAAAGTCAGATTTTTGCTGAAATTGTGACCCCGGGGCTTAGGGATTTTTTTTGAAAAAAATATTTTCCGCCGGTTAAGTTGTTGAGGGCTGATTTCTTGTCCTGTGATAAAAAGCCTTCTGTTTCGACTGCCAAACCTTTCAGGGGAGCATTTGCAACGTGCTGGCACCATTTTTGAGTGAATTGCCAAAAGTCAGATTTTTGCTGAAATTGTGACCCCGGGGCTTAGGGATTTTTTCAAAAAAATATTTTCCGCCGGTTAAGTTGTTGAGGGCTGATTTCTTGTCCTGTGATAAAAAGCCTTCTGTTTCCATCGTCAAAGCTTTCAGGGGAGCATTTGCAACGTGCTGGCACCATTTTTGAGTGAATTGCCAAAAGTCAGATTTTTGCTGAAATTGTGACCCCGGGGCTTAGGGATTTTTTCAAAAAAATATTTTTCGCCGGTTAAGTTGTTGAGGACTGATTTCTTGTCCTGTGATAAAAAGCCTTCTGTTTCGACTGCCAAACCTTTCAGGGGAGCATTTGCAACCGGTTGGCACCATTTTTGAGTGAATTGCCAAAAGTCAGATTTTTGCTGAAATTGTGACCCCGGGGCTTAGGGATTTTTTCAAAAAAATATTTTCCGCCGGTTAAGTTGTTGAGGGCTGATTTCTTGTCCTGTGATAAAAAGCCTTTTGTTTCGACTGCCAAACCTTTCAGGGGAGCATTTGCAATCGGTTGGCACCATTTTTGAGTGAATTGCCAAAAGTCAGATTTTTGCTGAAATTGTGACCCCGGGGCTTGGGGATTTTTTCAAAAAAATATTTTCCACTGGTTAAGTTGTTGAGGGCTGATTTCTTGTCCTGTGATAAAAAGCCATCTGTTTCGACTGCCAAACCTTTCAGGGGAGCATTTGCAACGTGCTGGCACCATTTTTGAGTGAATTGCCAAAAGTCAGATTTTTGCTGAAATTGTGACCCTGGGGCTTTGGGATTTTTTCAAAAAAATATTTTCCGCAGGTTAGGTTTTCGAGGGCTGATTTCTTGTTCTGTGATAAAAAGCCTTCTGTTTCGACTGCCAAACCTTTCAGGGGAGCATTTGCAACCGGTTGGCACCATTTTTGAGTGAATTGCCAAAAGTCAGATTTTTGCTGAAATTGTGACCCCGGGGCTTAGGGATTTTTTTTGAAAAAAATATTTTCCGCCGGTTAAGTTGTTGAGGGCTGATTTCTTGTCCTGTGATAAAAAGCCTTCTGTTTCGACTGCCAAACCTTTCAGGGGAGCATTTGCAACGTGCTGGCACCATTTTTGAGTGAATTGCCAAAAGTCAGATTTTTGCTGAAATTGTGACCCCGGGGCTTAGGGATTTTTTCAAAAAAATATTTTCCGCCGGTTAAGTTGTTGAGGGCTGATTTCTTGTCCTGTGATAAAAAGCCTTCTGTTTCCATCGTCAAAGCTTTCAGGGGAGCATTTGCAACGTGCTGGCACCATTTTTGAGTGAATTGCCAAAAGTCAGATTTTTGCTGAAATTGTGACCCCGGGGCTTAGGGATTTTTTCAAAAAAATATTTTTCGCCGGTTAAGTTGTTGAGGACTGATTTCTTGTCCTGTGATAAAAAGCCTTCTGTTTCGACTGCCAAACCTTTCAGGGGAGCATTTGCAACCGGTTGGCACCATTTTTGAGTGAATTGCCAAAAGTCAGATTTTTGCTGAAATTGTGACCCCGGGGCTTAGGGATTTTTTCAAAAAAATATTTTTCGCAGGTTACGTTTTCGAGGGCTGATTTCTTGTCCTGTGATAAAAAGCCTTCTGTTTCCATCGTCAAAGCTTTCAGGGGAGCATTTGCAACCGGTTGGCACCATTTTTGAGTGAATTGCCAAATGTCAGATTTTTGCTGAAATTGTGACCCCGGGGCTTAGGGATTTTTTCAAAAAAATATTTTCCGCCGGTTAAGTTGTTGAGGGCTGATTTCTTGTCCTGTGATAAAAAGCCTTTTGTTTCGACTGCCAAACTTTTCAGGGGAGCATTTGCAATCGGTTGGCACCATTTTTGAGTGAATTGCCAAAAGTCAGATTTTTGCTGAAATTGTGACCCCGGGGCTTGGGGATTTTTTCAAAAAAATATTTTCCACCGGTTAAGTTGTTGAGGGCTGATTTCTTGTCCTGTGATAAAAAGCCTTCTGTTTCGACTGCCAAACCTTTCAGGGGAGCATTTGCAACGTGCTGGCACCTTTTTTGAGTGAATTGCCAAAAGTCAGATTTTTGCTGAAATTGTGACCCCGGGGCTTAGGGATTTTTTCAAAAAAATATTTTCCGCAGGTTAGGTTTTCGAGGGCTGATTTCTTGTCTTGTGATAAAAAGCCTTCTGTTTCCATCGCCAAACCTTTCAGGGGAGCATTTGCAACGTGCTGGCACCATTTTTGAGTGAATTGCCAAAAGTCAGATTTTTGCTGAAATTGTGACCCCGGGGCTTAGGGATTTTTTCAAAAAAATATTTTCCGCCGGTTAAGTTGTTGAGGGCTGATTTCTTGTCCTGTGATAAAAAGCCTTCTGTTTCCATCGCCAAACCTTTCCGGGGAGCATTTGCAACCGGTTGGCGCCATTTTTGAGTGAATTGCCAAAAGTCAGATTTTTGCTGAAATTGTGACCCCGGGGCTTAGGGATTTTTTCAAAAAAATATTTTCTGCCGATTAAGTTTTTGAGGGCTGATTTCTTGTCCTGTGATAAAAAGCCTTCTGTTTCCATCGCCAAAACTTTCAGGGGAGCATTTGCAACGTGCTGCCACCATTTTTGAGTGAATTGCCAAAAGTCAGATTTTTGCTGAAATTGTGACCCTGGGCCTTAGGGATTTTTTCAAAAAAATATTTTCCGCAGGTTAGGTTTTCGAGGTCTGATTTCTTGTCTTGTGATAAAAAGCCTTCTGTTTCCATCGCCAAACCTTTCAGGGGAGCATTTGCAACGTGCTGGCACCATTTTTGAGTGAATTGCCAAAAGTCAGATTTTTGCTGAAATTGTGACCCCGGGGCTTAGGGATTTTTTCAAAAAAATATTTTCCGCCGATTAAGTTGTTGAGGGCTGATTTCTTGTCCTGTGATAAAAAGCCTTCTGTTTCCATCGCCAAACCTTTCCGGGGAGCATTTGCAACCGGTTGGCGCCATTTTTGAGTGAATTGCCAAAAGTCAGATTTTTGCTGAAATTCTGACCCCGGGGCTTAGGGATTTTTTCAAGAAAATATTTTCCGCAGGGTAGGTTTTCGAGGGCTGATTTCTTGTCCTGTGATAAAAAGCCTTCTGTTTCGACTGCCAAACCTTTCAGGGGAGCATTTGCAACGTGCTGGCACCATTTTTGAGTGAATTGCCAAAAGTCAGATTTTTGCTGAAAATGTGACCCCGGGGCTTAGGGATTTTTTCAAAAAAATATTTTCCGCCGGTTAAGTTGTTGAGGGCTGATTTCTTGTCCTGTGATAAAAAGCCTTTTGTTTCGACTGCCAAACCTTTCAGGGGAGCATTTGCAACGTGCTGGCACCATTTTTGAGTGAATTGCCAAAAGTCAGATTTTTGCTGAAATTGTGACCCTGGGCCTTAGGGATTTTTTCAAAAAAATATTTTTCGCAGGTTAGGTTTTCGAGGGCTGATTTCTTGTCCTGTGATAAAAAGCCTTCTGTTTCCATCGTCAAAGCTTTCAGGGGAGCATTTGCAACCGGTTGGCACCATTTTTGAGTGAATTGCCAAAAGTCAGATTTTTGCTGAAATTGTGACCCCGGGGCTTAGGGATTTTTTCAAAAAAATATTTTCCGCCGGTTAAGTTGTTGAGGGCTGATTTCTTGTCCTGTGATAAAAAGCCTTTTGTTTCGACTGCCAAACCTTTCAGGGGAGCATTTGCAATCGGTTGGCACCATTTTTGAGTGAATTGCCAAAAGTCAGATTTTTGCTGAAATTGTGACCGCGGGGCTTAGGGATTTTTTCAAAAAAATATTTTCCGCTGTTTAAGTTGTTGAGGGCTGATTTCTTGTCCTGTGATAAAAAGCCTTCTGTTTCGACTGCCAAACCTTTCAGGGGAGCATTTGCAACGTGCTGGCACCTTTTTTGAGTGAATTGCCAAAAGTCAGATTTTTGCTGAAATTGTGACCCCGGGGCTTAGGGATTTTTTCAAAAAAATATTTTCCGCAGGTTAGGTTTTCGAGGGCTGATTTCTTGTCCTGTGATAAAAAGCCTTCTGTTTCCATCGCCAAAGCTTTCAGGGGAGCCTTTGTAACCTGCTGGCACCATTTTTGAGTGAATTGCCAAAAGTCAGATTTTTGCTGAAATTGTGACCCCGGGGCTTAGGGATTTTTTCAAAAAAATATTTTTCGCCGGTTAAGTTGTTGAGGGCTGATTTCTTGTCCTGTGATAAAAAGCCTTTTGTTTCGACTGCCAAACCTTTCAGGGGAGCATTTGCAATCGGTTGGCACCATTTTTGAGTGAATTGCCAAAAGTCAGATTTTTGCTGAAATTGTGACCCCGGGGCTTGGGGATTTTTTCAAAAAAATATTTTCCACCGGTTAAGTTGTTGAGGGCTGATTTCTTGTCCTGTGATAAAAAGCCTTCTGTTTCGACTGCCAAACCTTTCAGGGGAGCATTTGCAACGTGCTGGCACCATTTTTGAGTGAATTGCCAAAAGTCAGATTTTTGCTGAAATTGTGACCCCGGGGCTTAGGGATTTTTTCAAAAAAATATTTTCCGCAGGTTGGGTTTTCGAGGGCTGATTTCTTGTCCTGTGATAAAAAGCCTTTTGTTTCGACTGCCAAACCTTTCAGGGGAGCCTTTGCAATCGGTTGGCACTATTTTTGAGTGAATTGCCAAAAGTCAGATTTTTGCTGAAATTGTGACCCCGGGGCTTGGGGATTTTTTCAAAAAAATATTTTCCGCCGGTTAAGTTGTTGAGGGCTGATTTCTTGTCCTGTGATAAAAAGCCTTCTGTTTCGACTGCCAAACCTTTCAGGGGAGCATTTGCAACGTGCTGGCACCATTTTTGAGTGAATTGCCAAAAGTCAGATTTTTGCTGAAATTGTGACCCCGGGGCTTAGGGATTTTTTCAAAAAAATATTTTCCGCAGGTTGGGTTTTCGAGGGCTGATTTCTTGTCCTGTGATAAAAAGCCTTCTGTTTCGACTGCCAAACCTTTCAGGGGAGCATTTGCAACCGGTTGGCACCATTTTTGAGTGAATTGCCAAAAGTCAGATTTTTGCTGAAATTCTGACCCCGGGGCTTAGGGATTTTTTCAAGAAAATATTTTCCGCAGGTTAGGTTTTCGAGGGCTGATTTCTTGTCCTGTGATAAAAAGCCTTCTGTTTCGACTGCCAAACCTTTCAGGGGAGCATTTGCAACCGGTTGGCACCATTTTTGAGTGAATTTCCAAAAGTCAGATTTTTGCTGAAATTGTGACCCCGGGGCTTAGGGATTTTTTCAAAAAAATATTTTCCGCCGGTTAAGTTGTTGAGGGCTGATTTCTTGTCCTGTGATAAAAAGCCTTCTGTTTCCATCGTCAAAGCTTTCCGGGGAGCATTTGCAACCGGTTGGCACCATTTTTGAGTGAATTGCCAAAAGTCAGATTTTTGCTGAAATTGTGACCCCGGGGCTTAGGGATTTTTTCAAAAAAATATTTTCCGCCGGTTAAGTTGTTGAGGGCTGATTTCTTGTCCTGTGATAAAAAGCCTTCTTTTTCCATCGCCAAACCTTTCAGGGGAGCATTTGCAACCGGTTGGCAACATTTTTGAGTGAGTTGCCAAAAGTCAGATTTTTGCTGAATTGTGACCCCGGGGCTTAGGGATTTTTTCAAAAAAATATTTTCCGCCGGTTAAGTTGTTGAGGGCTGATTTCTTGTCCTGTGATAAAAAGCCTTCTGTTTCCATCGTCAAAGCTTTCAGGGGAGCATTTGCAACCGGTTGGCACCATTTTTGAGTGAATTGCCAAAAGTCAGATTTTTGCTGAAATTGTGACCCCGGGGCTTAGGGATTTTTTCAAAAAAATATTTTCTGCATGTTAGGTTTTCGAGGGCCGATTTCTTGTCCTGTGATAAAAAGCCTTCTTTTTCCATCGCCAAAGCTTTCAGGAGCGCCTTTGCAACCTGCTACCACCATTTTTGAGTGAATTGCCAAAAGTCAGATTTTTGCTGAAATTCTGACCCCGGGGCTTAGGGATTTTTTCAAAAAAATATTTTCCGCAGGTTAGGTTTTCGAGGGCTGATTTCTTGTCCTGTGATAAAAAGCCTTTTGTTTCGACTGCCAAACCTTTCAGGGGAGCATTTGCAATCGGTTGGCACCATTTTTGAGTGAATTGCCAAAAGTCAGATTTTTGCTGAAATTGTGACCCCGGGGCTTTGGGAGTTTTTCAAAAAAATATTTTCCACCGGTTAAGTTGTTGAGGGCTGATTTCTTGTCCTGTGATAAAAAGTCTTCTGTTTCGACTGCCAAACCTTTCAGGGGAGCATTTGCGACGTGCTTGCACCATTTTTGAGTGAATTGCCAAAAGTCAGATTTTTGCTGAAATTGTGACCCCGGGGCTTAGGGATTTTTTCAAAAAAATATTTTCCGCAGGTTAGGTTTTCGAGGGCTGATTTCTTGTCCTGTGATAAAAAGCCTTCTGTTTCCATCGCCAAACCTTTCCGGGGAGCATTTGCAACCGGTTGGCGCCATTTTTGAGTGAATTGCCAAAAGTCAGATTTTTGCTGAAATTGTGACCCCGGGGCTTAGGGATTTTTTCAAAAAAATATTTTCTGCCGATTAAGTTTTTGAGGGCTGATTTCTTGTCCTGTGATAAAAAGCCTTCTGTTTCCATCGCCAAAACTTTCAGGGGAGCATTTGCAACGTGCTGCCACCATTTTTGAGTGAATTGCCAAAAGTCAGATTTTTGCTGAAATTGTGACCCTGGGCCTTAGGGATTTTTTCAAAAAAATATTTTCCGCAGGTTAGGTTTTCGAGGGCTGATTTCTTGTCTTGTGATAAAAAGCCTTCTGTTTCCATCGCCAAACCTTTCAGGGGAGCATTTGCAACGTGCTGGCACCATTTTTGAGTGAATTGCCAAAAGTCAGATTTTTGCTGAAATTGTGACCCCGGGGCTTAGGGATTTTTTCAAAAAAATATTTTCCGCCGGTTAAGTTGTTGAGGGCTGATTTCTTGTCCTGTGATAAAAAGCCTTCTGTTTCCATCGCCAAACCTTTCCGGGGAGCATTTGCAACCGGTTGGCGCCATTTTTGAGTGAATTGCCAAAAGTCAGATTTTTGCTGAAATTCTGACCCCGGGGCTTAGGGATTTTTTCAAGAAAATATTTTCCGCAGGTTAGGTTTTCGAGGGCTGATTTCTTGTCCTGTGATAAAAAGCCTTCTGTTTCGACTGCCAAACCTTTCAGGGGAGCATTTGCAACGTGCTGGCACCATTTTTGAGTGAATTGCCAAAAGTCAGATTTTTGCTGAAAATGTGACCCTGGGGCTTAGGGATTTTTTCAAAAAAATATTTTCCGCCGGTTAAGTTGTTGAGGGCTGATTTCTTGTCCTGTGATAAAAAGCCTTTTGTTTCGACTGCCAAACCTTTCAGGGGAGCATTTGCAACGTGCTTGCACCATTTTTGAGTGAATTGCCAAAAGTCAGATTTTTGCTGAAATTGTGACCCTGGGCCTTAGGGATTTTTTCAAAAAAATATTTTTCGCAGGTTAGGTTTTCGAGGGCTGATTTCTTGTCCTGTGATAAAAAGCCTTCTGTTTCCATCGTCAAAGCTTTCAGGGGAGCATTTGCAACCGGTTGGCACCATTTTTGAGTGAATTGCCAAAAGTCAGATTTTTGCTGAAATTGGGACCCCGGGGCTTAGGGATTTTTTCAAAAAAATATTTTCCGCCGGTTAAGTTGTTGAGGGCTGATTTCTTGTCCTGTGATAAAAAGCCTTCTGTTTCCATCGCCAAACCTTTCCGGGGAGCATTTGCAACCGGTTGGCGCCATTTTTGAGTGAATTGCCAAAAGTCAGATTTTTGCTGAAATTGTGACCCCGGGGCTTAGGGATTTTTTCAAAAAAATATTTTCTGCCGATTAAGTTTTTGAGGGCTGATTTCTTGTCCTGTGATAAAAAGCCTTCTGTTTCCATCGCCAAAACTTTCAGGGGAGCATTTGCAACGTGCTGCCACCATTTTTGAGTGAATTGCCAAAAGTCAGATTTTTGCTGAAATTGTGACCCTGGGCCTTAGGGATTTTTTCAAAAAAATATTTTCCGCAGGTTAGGTTTTCGAGGGCTGATTTCTTGTCTTGTGATAAAAAGCCTTCTGTTTACATCGCCAAACCTTTCAGGGGAGCATTTGCAACGTGCTGGCACCATTTTTGAGTGAATTGCCAAAAGTCAGATTTTTGCTGAAATTGTGACCCCGGGGCTTAGGGATTTTTTCAAAAAAATATTTTCCGCCGGTTAAGTTGTTGAGGGCTGATTTCTTGTCCTGTGATAAAAAGCCTTCTGTTTCCATCGCCAAACCTTTCCGGGGAGCATTTGCAACCGGTTGGCGCCATTTTTGAGTGAATTGCCAAAAGTCAGATTTTTGCTGAAATTCTGACCCCGGGGCTTAGGGATTTTTTCAAGAAAATATTTTCCGCAGGTTAGGTTTTCGAGGGCTGATTTCTTGTCCTGTGATAAAAAGCCTTCTCTTTCGACTGCCAAACCTTTCAGGGGAGCATTTGCAACGTGCTGGCACCATTTTTGAGTGAATTGCCAAAAGTCAGATTTTTGCTGAAAATGTGACCCTGGGGCTTAGGGATTTTTTCAAAAAAATATTTTCCGCCGGTTAAGTTGTTGAGGGCTGATTTCTTGTCCTGTGATAAAAAGCCTTTTGTTTCGACTGCCAAACCTTTCAGGGGAGCATTTGCAACGTGCTGGCACCATTTTTGAGTGAATTGCCAAAAGTCAGATTTTTGCTGAAATTGTGACCCTGGGCCTTAGGGATTTTTTCAAAAAAATATTTTTCGCAGGTTAGGTTTTCGAGGGCTGATTTCTTGTCCTGTGATAAAAAGCCTTTTGTTTCGACTGCCAAACCTTTCAGGGGAGCATTTGCAATCGGTTGGCACCATTTTTGAGTGAATTGCCAAAAGTCAGATTTTTGCTGAAATTGTGACCCCGGGGCTTGGGGATTTTTTCAAAAAAATATTTTCCGCCGGTTAAGTTGTTGAGGGCTGATTTCTTGTCCTGTGATAAAAAGCCTTCTGTTTCGACTGCCAAACCTTTCAGGGGAGCATTTGCAACGTGCTGGCACCATTTTTGAGTGAATTGCCAAAAGTCAGATTTTTGCTGAAATTGTGACCCCGGGGCTTAGGGATTTTTTCAAAAAAATATTTTCCGCAGGTTGGGTTTTCGAGGGCTGATTTCTTGTCCTGTGATAAAAAGCCTTCTGTTTCGACTGCCAAACCTTTCAGGGGAGCATTTGCAACCGGTTGGCACCATTTTTGAGTGAATTGCCAAAAGTCAGATTTTTGCTGAAATTCTGACCCCGGGGCTTAGGGATTTTTTCAAGAAAATATTTTCCGCAGGTTAGGTTTTCGAGGGCTGATTTCTTGTCCTGTGATAAAAAGCCTTCTGTTTCGACTGCCAAACCTTTCAGGGGAGCATTTGCAACCGGTTGGCACCATTTTTGAGTGAATTGCCAAAAGTCAGATTTTTGCTGAAATTGTGACCCCGGGGCTTAGGGATTTTTTCAAAAAAATATTTTCCGCCGGTTAAGTTGTTGAGGGCTGATTTCTTGTCCTGTGATAAAAAGCCTTCTGTTTCCATCGTCAAAGCTTTCCGGGGAGCATTTGCAACCGGTTGGCACCATTTTTGAGTGAATTGCCAAAAGTCAGATTTTTGCTGAAATTGTGACCCCGGGGCTTAGGGATTTTTTCAAAAAAATATTTTCCGCCGGTTAAGTTGTTGAGGGCTGATTTCTTGTCCTGTGATAAAAAGCCTTCTGTTTCCATCGCCAAACCTTTCAGGGGAGCATTTGCAACCGGTTGGCAACATTTTTGAGTGAGTTGCCAAAAGTCAGATTTTTGCTGAATTGTGACCCCGGGGCTTAGGGATTTTTTCAAAAAAATATTTTCCGCCGGTTAAGTTGTTGAGGGCTGATTTCTTGTCCTGTGATAAAAAGCCTTCTGTTTCCATCGTCAAAGCTTTCAGGGGAGCATTTGCAACCGGTTGGCACCATTTTTGAGTGAATTGCCAAAAGTCAGATTTTTGCTGAAATTGTGACCCCGGGGCTTAGGGATCTTTTCAAAAAAATATTTTCTGCATGTTAGGTTTTCGAGGGCCGATTTCTTGTCCTGTGATAAAAAGCCTTCTTTTTCCATCGCCAAAGCTTTCAGGAGCGCCTTTGCAACCTGCTACCACCATTTTTGAGTGAATTGCCAAAAGTCAGATTTTTGCTGAAATTCTGACCCCGGGGCTTAGGGATTTTTTCAAAAAAATATTTTCCGCAGGTTAGGTTTTCGAGGGCTGATTTCTTGTCCTGTGATAAAAAGCATTCTGTTTCGACTGCCAAACCTTTCAGGGGAGCATTTGCAACGTGCTGGCACCATTTTTGAGTGAATTGCCAAAAGTCAGATTTTTGCTGAAATTGTGACCCCGGGGCTTAGGGATTTTTTCAAAAAAATATTTTCCGCCAGTTAAGTTGTTGAGGGCTGATTTCTTGTCCTGTGATAAAAAGCCTTTTGTTTCGACTGCCAAACCTTTCAGGGGAGCATTTGCAATCGGTTGGCACCATTTTTGAGTGAATTGCCAAAAGTCAGATTTTTGCTGAAATTGTGACCCCGGGGCTTGGGGAGTTTTTCAAAAAAATATTTTCCACCGGTTAAGTTGTTGAGGGCTGATTTCTTGTCCTGTGATAAAAAGTCTTCTGTTTCGACTGCCAAACCTTTCAGGGGAGCATTTGCGACGTGCTTGCACCATTTTTGAGTGAATTGCCAAAAGTCAGATTTTTGCTGAAATTGTGACCCTGGGCCTTAGGGATTTTTTCAAAAAAATATTTTTCGCAGGTTAGGTTTTCGAGGGCTGATTTCTTGTCCTGTGATAAAAAGCCTTCTGTTTCCATCGTCAAAGCTTTCAGGGGAGCATTTGCAACCGGTTGGCACCATTTTTGAGTGAATTGCCAAAAGTCAGATTTTTGCTGAAATTGTGACCCCGGGGCTTAGGGATTTTTTCAAAAAAATATTTTCCGCCGGTTAGGTTGTTGAGGGCTGATTTCTTGTCCTGTGATAAAAAGCCTTTTGTTTCGACTGCCAAACCTTTCAGGGGAGCATTTGCAATCGGTTGGCACCATTTTTGAGTGAATTGCCAAAAGTCAGATTTTTGCTGAAATTGTGACCCCGGGGCTTAGGGATTTTTTCAAAAAAATATTTTCCACCGGTTAAGTTGTTGAGGGCTGATTTCTTGTCCTGTGATAAAAAGCCTTCTGTTTCGACTGCCAAACCTTTCAGGGGAGCATTTGCAACGTGCTGGCACCTTTTTTGAGTGAATTGCCAAAAGTCAGATTTTTGCTGAAATTGTGACCCCGGGGCTTAGGGATTTTTTCAAAGAAATATTTTCCGCAGGTTAGGTTTTCGAGGGCTGATTTCTTGTCCTGTGATAAAAAGCCTTCTGTTTCCATCGCCAAAGCTTTCAGGGGAGCCTTTGTAACCTGCTGGCACCATTTTTGAGTGAATTGCCAAAAGTCAGATTTTTGCTGAAATTGTGACCCCGGGGCTTAGGGATTTTTTCAAAAAAATATTTTCCGCCGGTTAAGTTGTTGAGGACTGATTTCTTGTCCTGTGATAAAAAGCCTTTTGTTTCGACTGCCAAACCTTTCAGGGGAGCATTTGCAATCGGTTGGCACCATTTTTGAGTGAATTGCCAAAAGTCAGATTTTTGCTAAAATTGTGACCCCGGGGCTTGGGGATTTTTTCAAAAAAATATTTTCCACCGGTTAAGTTGTTGAGGGCTGATTTCTTGTCCTGTGATAAAAAGCCTTCTGTTTCGACTGCCAAACCTTTCAGGGGAGCATTTGCAACGTGCTGGCACCATTTTTGAGTGAATTGCCAAAAGTCAGATTTTTGCTGAAATTGTGACCCCGGGGCTTAGGGATTTTTTCAAAAAAATATTTTCCGCAGGTTGGGTTTTCGAGGGCTGATTTCTTGTCCTGTGATAAAAAGCCTTCTGTTTCGACTGCCAAACCTTTCAGGGGAGCATTTGCAACGTGCTGGCACCATTTTTGAGTGAATTGCCAAAAGTCAGATTTTTGCTGAAATTGTGACCCCGGGGCTTAGGGATTTTTTCAAAAAAATATTTTCCGCAGGTTGGGTTTTCGAGGGCTGATTTCTTGTCCTGTGATAAAAAGCCTTCTGTTTCGACTGCGAAACCTTTCAGGGGAGCATTTGCAACCGGTTGGCACCATTTTTGAGTGAATTGCCAAAAGTCAGATTTTTGCTGAAATTCTGACCCCGGGGCTTAGGGATTTTTTCAAGAAAATATTTTCCGCAGGTTAGGTTTTCGAGGGCTGATTTCTTGTCCTGTGATAAAAAGCCTTCTGTTTCGACTGCCAAACCTTTCAGGGGAGCATTTGCAACCGGTTGGCTCCATTTTTGAGTGAATTGCCAAAAGTCAGATTTTTGCTGAAATTGTGACCCCGGGGCTTAGGGATTTTTTCAAAAAAATATTTTCCGCCGGTTAAGTTGTTGAGGGCTGATTTCTTGTCCTGTGATAAAAAGCCTTCTGTTTCCATCGTCAAAGCTTTCAGGGGAGCATTTGCAACCGGTTGGCACCATTTTTGAGTGAATTGCCAAAAGTCAGATTTTTGCTGAAATTGTGACCCCGGGGCTTAGGGATTTTTTCAAAAAAATATTTTCCGCCGGTTAAGTTGTTGAGGGCTGATTTCTTGTCCTGTGATAAAAAGCCTTCTGTTTCCATCGTCAAAGCTTTCAGGAGCGCCTTTGCAACCTGCTACCACCATTTTTGAGTGAATTGCCAAAAGTCAGATTTTTGCTGAAATTCTGACCCCGGGGCTTAGGGATTTTTTCAAAAAAATATTTTCCGCAGGTTAGGTTTTCGAGGGCTGATTTCTTGTCCTGTGATAAAAAGCCTTCTGTTTCGACTGCCAAACCTTTCAGGGGAGCATTTGCAACGTGCTGGCACCATTTTTGAGTGAATTGCCAAAAGTCAGATTTTTGCTGAAATTGTGACCCCGGGGCTTAGGGATTTTTTCAAAAAAATATTTTCCGCCAGTTAAGTTGTTGAGGGCTGATTTCTTGTCCTGTGATAAAAAGCCTTTTGTTTCGACTGCCAAACCTTTCAGGGGAGCATTTGCAATCGGTTGGCACCATTTTTGAGTGAATTGCCAAAAGTCAGATTTTTGTTGAAATTGTGACCCCGGGGCTTGGGGAGTTTTTCAAAAAAATATTTTCCACCGGTTAAGTTGTTGAGGGCTGATTTCTTGTCCTGTGATAAAAAGTCTTCTGTTTCGACTGCCAAACCTTTCAGGGGAGCATTTGCGACGTGCTGGCACCATTTTTGAGTGAATTGCCAAAAGTCAGATTTTTGCTGAAATTGTGACCCTGGGCCTTAGGGATTTTTTCAAAAAAATATTTTTCGCAGGTTAGGTTTTCGAGGGCTGATTTCTTGTCCTGTGATAAAAAGCCTTCTGTTTCCATCTTCAAAGCTTTCAGGGGAGCATTTGCAACCGGTTGGCACCATTTTTGAGTGAATTGCCAAAAGTCAGATTTTTGCTGAAATTGTGACCCCGGGGCTTAGGGATTTTTTCAAAAAAATATTTTCCGCCAGTTAAGTTGTTGAGGGCTGATTTCTTGTCCTGTGATAAAAAGCCTTTTATTTCGACTGCCAAACCTTTCAGGGGAGCATTTGCAATCGGTTGGCACCATTTTTGAGTGAATTGCCAAAAGTCAGATTTTTGCTGAAATTGTGACCCCGGGGCTTAGGGATTTTTTCAAAAAAATATTTTCCACCGGTTAAGTTGTTGAGGGCTGATTTCTTGTCCTGTGATAAAAAGCCTTCTGTTTCGACTGCCAAACCTTTCAGGGGAGCATTTGCAACGTGCTGGCACCTTTTTTGAGTGAATTGCCAAAAGTCAGATTTTTGCTGAAATTGTGACCCCGGGGCTTTGGGATTTTTTCAAAAAAATATTTTCCGCAGGTTAGGTTTTCGAGGGCTGATTTCTTGTCCTGTGATAAAAAGCCTTCTGTTTCCATCGCCAAAGCTTTCAGGGGAGCCTTTGTAACCTGCTGGCACCATTTTTGAGTGAATTGCCAAAAGTCAGATTTTTGCTGAAATTGTGACCCCGGGGCTTAGGGATTTTTTCAAAAAAATATTTTCCGCCGGTTAAGTTGTTGAGGGCTGATTTCTTGTCCTGTGATAAAAAGCCTTTTGTTTCGACTGCCAAACCTTTCAGGGGAGCATTTGCAATCGGTTGGCACCATTTTTGAGTGAATTGCCAAAAGTCAGATTTTTGCTGAAATTGTGACCCCGGGGCTTGGGGATTTTTTCAAAAAAATATTTTCCACCGGTTAAGTTGTTGAGGGCTGATTTCTTGTCCTGTGATAAAAAGCCTTCTGTTTCGACTGCCAAACCTTTCAGGGGAGCATTTGCAACGTGCTGGCACCATTTTTGAGTGAATTGCCAAAAGTCAGATTTTTGCTGAAATTGTGACCCCGGGGCTTAGGGATTTTTTCAAAAAAATATTTTCCGCAGGTTGGGTTTTCGAGGGCTGATTTCTTGTCCTGTGATAAAAAGCCTTTTGTTTCGACTGCCAAACCTTTCAGGGTAGCATTTGCAATTGGTTGGCACCATTTTTGAGTGAATTGCCAAAAGTCAGATTTTTGCTGAAATTGTGACCCCGGGGCTTAGGGATTTTTTCAAAAAAATATTTTCTGCATGTTAGGTTTTCGAGGGCTGATTTCTTGTCCTGTGATAAAAAGCCTTCTTTTTCCATCGCCAAAGCTTTCAGGAGCGCCTTTGCAACCTGCTACCACCATTTTTGAGTGAATTGCCAAAAGTCAGATTTTTGCTGAAATGCTGACCCCGGGGCTTAGGGATTTTTTCAAAAAAATATTTTCCGCAGGTTAGGTTTTCGAGGGCTGATTTCTTGTCCTGTGATAAAAAGTCTTCTGTTTCGACTGCCAAACCTTTCAGGGGAGCATTTGCAACGTGCTGGCACCATTTTTGAGTGAATTGCCAAAAGTCAGATTTTTGCTGAAATTGTGACCCCGGGGCTTAGGGATTTTTTCAAAAAAATATTTTCCGCCAGTTAAGTTGTTGAGGGCTGATTTCTTGTCCTGTGATAAAAAGCCTTTTGTTTCGACTGCCAAACCTTTCAGGGGAACATTTGCAATCGGTTGGCACCATTTTTGAGTGAATTGCCAAAAGTCAGATTTTTGCTGAAATTGTGACCCCGGGGCTTGGGGAGTTTTTCAAAAAAATATTTTCCACCGGTTAAGTTGTTGAGGGCTGATTTCTTGTCCTGTGATAAAAAGTCTTCTGTTTCGACTGCCAAACCTTTCAGGGGGGCATTTGCGACGTGCTGGCACCATTTTTGAGTGAATTGCCAAAAGTCAGATTTTTGCTGAAATTGTGACCCCGGGGCTTAGGGATTTTTTCAAAAAAATATTTTCCGCCGGTTAAGTTGTTGAGGGCTGATTTCTTGTCCTGTGATAAAAAGCCTTCTGTTTCGACTGCCAAACCTTTCAGGGGAGCATTTGCAACCGGTTGGCACCATTTTTGAGTGAATTGCCAAAAGTCAGATTTTTGTTGAAATTGTGACCCCGGGGCTTAGGGATTTTTTCAAAAAAATATTTTCTGCCGATTAAGTTTTTGAGGGCTGATTTTTTGTCCTGTGATAAAAAGCCTTCTGTTTCCATCGCCAAAGCTTTCAGGAGCGCCTTTGCAACCTGCTAGCACCATTTTTGAGTGAATTGCCAAAAGTCAGATTTTTGCTGAAATTGTGACCCCGGGGCTTGGGGATTTTTTCAAAAAAATATTTTCCGCCAGTTAAGTTGTTGAGGGCTGATTTCTTGTCCTGTTATAAAAAGCCTTCTGTTTCCTTCGCCAAACCTTTCAGGGGAGCATTTGCAACCGGGTGGCACCATTTTTGAGTGAATTGCCAAAAGTCAGATTTTTGCTGAAATTGTGACCCCGGGGCTTAGGGATTTTTTAAAAAAAATATTTTCGGCCGGTTAAGTTCTTGAGGGCTGATTTCTTGTCCGGTGATAAAAAGCCTTCTGTTTCGACTGCCAAACCTTTCAGGGGAGCATTTGCAACGTGCTGGCACCATTTTTGAGTGAATTGCCAAAAGTCAGATTTTTGCTGAAATTGTGACCCCGGGGCTTAGGGATTTTTTCAAAAAAATATTTTTCGCAGGTTACGTTTTCGAGGGCTGATTTCTTGTCCTGTGATAAAAAGCCTTCTGTTTCCATCGCCAAAGCTTTCAGGAGAGCCTTTGCAACCTGCTACCACCATTTTTGAGTGAATTGCCAAAAGTCAGATTTTTGCTGAAATTGTGACCCCGGGGCTTAGGGATTTTTTTCAAAAAAATATTTTCCGCTGGTTAAGTTGTTGAGGGCTGATTTCTTGTCCTGTGATAAAAAGCCTTTTGTTTCGACTGCCAAACCTTTCAGGGGAGCATTTGCAACCGGTTGGCAACATTTTTGAGTGAGTTGCCAAAAGTCAGATTTTTGCTGAAATTGTGACCCCGGGGCTTAGGGATTTTTTCAAAAAAATATTTTCCGCCAGTTAAGTTGTTGAGGGCTGATTTCTTGTCCTGTGATAAAAAGCATTTTGTTTCGACTGCCAAACCTTTCAGGGGAGCATTTGCAATCGGTTGGCACCATTTTTGAGTGAATTGCCAAAAGTCAGATTTTTGCTGAAATTGTGACCCCGGGGCTTAGGGAGTTTTTCAAAAAAATATTTTCCACCGGTTAAGTTGTTGAGGGCTGATTTCTTGTCCTGTGATAAAAAGTCTTCTGTTTCGACTGCCAAACCTTTCAGGGGAGCATTTGCGACGTGCTGACACCATTTTTGAGTGAATTGCCAAAAGTCAGATTTTTGCTGAAATTGTGACCCTGGGCCTTAGGGATTTTTTCAAAAAAATATTTTTTGCAGGTTAGGTTTTCGAGGGCTGATTTCTTGTCCTGTGATAAAAAGCCTTCTGTTTCCATCGTCAAAGCTTTCAGGGGAGCATTTGCAATCGGTTGGCACCATTTTTGAGTGAATTGCCAAAAGTCAGATTTTTGCTGAAATTGTGACCCCGGGGCTTAGGGGTTTTTTCAAAAAAATATTTTCCACCGGTTAAGTTGTTGAGGGCTGATTTCTTGTCCTGTGATAAAAAGCCTTCTGTTTCGACTGCCAAACCTTTCAGGGGAGCATTTGCAACGTGCTGGCACCTTTTTTGAGTGAATTGCCAAAAGTCAGATTTTTGCTGAAATTGTGACCCCGGGGCTTAGGGATTTTTTCAAAAAAATATTTTCCGCAGGTTAGGTTTTCGAGGGCTGATTTCTTGTCCTGTGATAAAAAGCCTTCTGTTTCCATCGCCAAAGCTTTCAGGGGAGCCTTTGTAACCTGCTGGCACCATTTTTGAGTGAATTGCCAAAAGTCAGATTTTTGCTGAAATTGTGACCCCGGGGCTTAGGGATTTTTTCAAAAAAATATTTTCCGCCGGTTAAGTTGTTGAGGGCTGATTTCTTGTCCTGTGATAAAAAGCCTTTTGTTTCGACTGCCAAACCTTTCAGGGGAGCATTTGCAATCGGTTGGCACCATTTTTGAGTGAATTGCCAAAAGTCAGATTTTTGCTGAAATTGTGACCCCGGGGCTTGGGGATTTTTTCAAAAAAATATTTTCCACCGGTTAAGTTGTTGAGGGCTGATTTCTTGTCCTGTGATAAAAAGCCTTCTGTTTCGACTGCCAAACCTTTCAGGGGAGCATTTGCAACGTGCTGGCACCATTTTTGAGTGAATTGCCAAAAGTCAGATTTTTGCTGAAATTGTGACCCCGGGGCTTAGGGATTTTTTCAAAAAAATATTTTCCGCAGGTTGGGTTTTCGAGGGCTGATTTCTTGTCCTGTGATAAAAAGCCTTTTGTTTCGACTGCCAAACCTTTCAGGGTAGCATTTGCAATCGGTTGGCACCATTTTTGAGTGAATTGCCAAAAGTCAGATTTTTGCTGAAATTGTGACCCCGGGGCTTAGGGATTTTTTCAAAAAAATATTTTCTGCATGTTAGGTTTTCGAGGGCTGATTTCTTGTCCTGTGATAAAAAGCCTTCTTTTTCCATCGCCAAAGCTTTCAGGAGCGCCTTTGCAACCTGCTACCACCATTTTTGAGTGAATTGCCAAAAGTCAGATTTTTGCTGAAATTCTGACCCCGGGGCTTAGGGATTTTTTCAAAAAAATATTTTCCGCAGGTTAGGTTTTCGAGGGCTGATTTCTTGTCCTGTGATAAAAAGCCTTCTGTTTCGACTGCCAAACCTTTCAGGGGAGCATTTGCAACGTGCTGGAACCATTTTTGAGTGAATTGCCAAAAGTCAGATTTTTGCTGAAATTGTGACCCCGGGGCTTAGGGATTTTTTCAAAAAAATATTTTCCGCCAGTTAAGTTGTTGAGGGCTGATTTCTTGTCCTGTGATAAAAAGCCTTTTGTTTCGACTGCCAAACCTTTCAGGGGAGCATTTGCAATCGGTTGGCACCATTTTTGAGTGAATTGCCAAAAGTCAGATTTTTGCTGAAATTGTGACCCCGGGGCTTAGGGATTTTTTCAAAAAAATATTTTCCACCGGTTAAGTTGTTGAGGGCTGATTTCTTGTCCTGTGATAAAAAGTCTTCTGTTTCGACTGCCAAACCTTTCAGGGGAGCATTTGCGACGTGCTGGCACCATTTTTGAGTGAATTGCCAAAAGTCAGATTTTTGCTGAAATTGTGACCCCGGGGCTTAGGGATTTTTTCAAAAAAATATTTTCCGCCGGTTAAGTTGTTGAGGGCTGATTTCTTGTCCTGTGATAAAAAGCCTTCTGTTTCGACTGCCAAACCTTTCAGGGGAGCATTTGCAACCGGTTGGCACCATTTTTGAGTGAATTGCCAAAAGTCAGATTTTTGTTGAAATTGTGACCCCGGGGCTTAGGGATTTTTTCAAAAAAATATTTTCTGCCGATTAAGTTTTTGAGGGCTGATTTTTTGTCCTGTGATAAAAAGCCTTCTGTTTCCATCGCCAAAACTTTCAGGGGAGCCTTTGCAACCTGCGAACACCATTTTTGAGTGAATTGTCAAAAGTCATATTTTTGCTGAAATTGTGACCCCGGGGCTTAGGGATTTTTTCAAAAAAATATTTTCCCCGGTTAAGTTGTTGAGGGCTGATTTCTTGTCCTGTGATAAAAAGCCTTCTGTTTCCATCGCCAAAGCTTTCAGGGGTGCATTTGCAACTGGTTGGCACCATTTTTGAGTGAATTGCCAAAAGTCCGATTTTTGCTGAAATTGTGACCCCGGGGCTTAGGGTTTTTTTCAAAAAAATATTTTCCGCCGGTTAAGTTGTGAGGACTGATTTCTTGTCCTGTGATAAAAAGCCTTCTGTTTCGACTGCCAAACCTTTCAGGGGAGCATTTGCAACGTGCTGGCACCATTTTTGAGTGAATTGCCAAAAGTCAGATTTTTGCTGAAATTGTGACCCCGGGGCTTAGGGATTTTTTAAAAAAAATATTTTCGGCCGGTTAAGTTGTTGAGGGCTGATTTCTTGTCCTGTGATAAAAAGCCTTCTGTTTCCATCGTCAAAGCTTTCAGGGGAGCATTTGCAACCGGTTGGCACCATTTTTGAGTGAATTGCCAAAAGTCAGATTTTTGCTGAAATTGTGACCCCGGGGCTTAGGAATTTTTTCAAAAAAATATTTTCTGCATGTTAGGTTTTCGAGGGCTGATTTCTTGTCCTGTGATAAAAAGTCTTCTGTTTTGACTGCCAAACCTTTCAGGGGAGCATTTGCGACGTGCTGGCACCATTTTTGAGTGAATTGCCAAAAGTCAGATTTTTGCTGAAATTGTGACCCCGGGGCTTAGGGATTTTTTCAAAAAAAAATTTTCCACAGGTTAGGTTTTCGAGGGCTGATTTCTTGTCCTGTGATAAAAAGCCTTCTATTTCCATCGCCAAACCTTTCAGGAGAGCCTTTGCAACCTGCTAGCACCATTTTTGAGTGAGTTGCCAAAAGTCAGATTTTTGCTGAAATTGTGACCCCGGGGCTTAGGGAGTTTTTCAAAAAAATATTTTCCGCCAGTTAAGTTGTTGAGGGCTGATTTCTTGTCCTGTGATAAAAAGCCTTTTGTTTCGACTGCCAAACCTTTCAGGGGAGCATTTGCAATCGGTTGGCACCATTTTTGAGTGAATTGCCAAAAGTCAGATTTTTGCTGAAATTGTGACCCCGGGGCTTGGGGAGTTTTTCAAAAAAATATTTTCCACCGGTTAAGTTGTTGAGGGCTGATTTCTTGTCCTGTGATAAAAAGTCTTCTGTTTCGACTGCCAAACCTTTCAGGGGAGCATTTGCGACGTGCTGGCACCATTTTTGAGTGAATTGCCAAAAGTCAGATTTTTGCTGAAATTGTGACCCCGGGGCTTAGGGATTTTTTCAAAAAAATATTTTCCGCCGGTTAAGTTGTTGAGGGCTGATTTCTTGTCCTGTGATAAAAAGCCTTCTGTTTCGACTGCCAAACCTTTCAGGGGAGCATTTGCAACCGGTTGGCACCATTTTTGAGTGAATTGCCAAAAGTCAGATTTTTGTTGAAATTGTGACCCCGGGGCTTAGGGATTTTTTCAAAAAAATATTTTCTGCCGATTAAGTTTTTGAGGGCTGATTTTTTGTCCTGTGATAAAAAGCCTTCTGTTTCCATCGCCAAAACTTTCAGGGGAGCCTTTGCAACCTGCGAACACCATTTTTGAGTGAATTGTCAAAAGTCATATTTTTGCTGAAATTGTGACCCCGGGGCTTAGGGATTTTTTCAAAAAAATATTTTCCCCGGTTAAGTTGTTGAGGGCTGATTTCTTGTCCTGTGATAAAAAGCCTTCTGTTTCCATCGCCAAAGCTTTCAGGGGTGCATTTGCAACTGGTTGGCACCATTTTTGAGTGAATTGCCAAAAGTCCGATTTTTGCTGAAATTGTGACCCCGGGGCTTAGGGTTTTTTTCAAAAAAATATTTTCCGCCGGTTAAGTTGTGAGGACTGATTTCTTGTCCTGTGATAAAAAGCCTTCTGTTTCGACTGCCAAACCTTTCAGGGGAGCATTTGCAACGTGCTGGCACCATTTTTGAGTGAATTGCCAAAAGTCAGATTTTTGCTGAAATTGTGACCCCGGGGCTTAGGGATTTTTTAAAAAAAATATTTTCGGCCGGTTAAGTTGTTGAGGGCTGATTTCTTGTCCTGTGATAAAAAGCCTTCTGTTTCCATCGTCAAAGCTTTCAGGGGAGCATTTGCAACCGGTTGGCACCATTTTTGAGTGAATTGCCAAAAGTCAGATTTTTGCTGAAATTGTGACCCCGGGGCTTAGGGATTTTTTCAAAAAAATATTTTCTGCATGTTAGGTTTTCGAGGGCTGATTTCTTGTCCTGTGATAAAAAGTCTTCTGTTTCGACTGCCAAACCTTTCAGGGGAGCATTTGCGACGTGCTGGCACCATTTTTGAGTGAATTGCCAAAAGTCAGATTTTTGCTGAAATTGTGACCCCGGGGCTTAGGGATTTTTTCAAAAAAATTTTTTCCACAGTTTAGGTTTTCGAGGGCTGATTTCTTGTCCTGTGATAAAAAGCCTTCTATTTCCATCGCCAAACCTTTCAGGAGAGCCTTTGCAACCTGCTAGCACCATTTTTGAGTGAGTTGCCAAAAGTCAGATTTTTGCTGAAATTGTGACCCCGGGGCTTAGGGAGTTTTTCAAAAAAATATTTTCCGCCGGTTAAGTTGTGAGGGCTGATTTCTTGTCCTGTGATAAAAAGCCTTCTGTTTCCATCGCCAAAGCTTTCAGGGGTGCATTTGCAACTGGTTGGCACCATTTTTGAGTGAATAGCCAAAAGTCCGATTTTTGCTGAAATTGTGACCCCGGGGCTTAGGGATTTTTTCAAAAAAATATTTTCCGCCGGTTAAGTTGTTGAGGGCTGATTTCTTGTCCTGTAATAAAAAGCCTTCTGTTTCGACTGCCAAACCTTTCAGGGGAGCATTTGCAACCGGTTGGCACCATTTTTGAGTGAATTGCCAAAAGTCAGATTTTTGCTGAAATTCTGACCCCGGGGCTTGGGGAGTTTTTCAAAAAAATATTTTCCACCGGTTAAGTTGTTGAGGGCTGATTTCTTGTCCTGTGATAAAAAGTCTTCTGTTTCGACTGCCAAACCTTTCAGGGGAGCATTTGCAACGTGCTGGCACCATTTTTGAGTGAATTGCCAAAAGTCAGATTTTTGCTGAAATTGTGACCCCGGGGCTTAGGGATTTTTTCAAAAAAATATTTTCCGCCAGTTAAGTTGTTGAGGGCTGATTTCTTGTCCTGTGATAAAAAGCCTTTTGTTTCGACTGCCAAACCTTTCAGGGGAACATTTGCAATCGGTTGGCACCATTTTTGAGTGAATTGCCAAAAGTCAGATTTTTGCTGAAATTGTGACCCCGGGGCTTGGGGAGTTTTTCAAAAAAATATTTTCCACCGGTTAAGTTGTTGAGGGCTGATTTCTTGTCCTGTGATAAAAAGTCTTCTGTTTCGACTGCCAAACCTTTCAGGGGAGCATTTGCGACGTGCTGGCACCATTTTTGAGTGAATTGCCAAAAGTCAGATTTTTGCTGAAATTGTGACCCCGGGGCTTAGGGATTTTTTCAAAAAAATATTTTCCGCCGGTTAAGTTGTTGAGGGCTGATTTCTTGTCCTGTGATAAAAAGCCTTCTGTTTCGACTGCCAAACCTTTCAGGGGAGCATTTGCAACCGGTTGGCACCATTTTTGAGTGAATTGCCAAAAGTCAGATTTTTGTTGAAATTGTGACCCCGGGGCTTAGGGATTTTTTCAAAAAAATATTTTCTGCCGATTAAGTTTTTGAGGGCTGATTTTTTGTCCTGTGATAAAAAGCCTTCTGTTTCCATCGCCAAAGCTTTCAAGAGCGCCTTTGCAACCTGCTAGCACCATTTTTGAGTGAATTGCCAAAAGTCAGATTTTTGCTGAAATTGTGACCCCGGGGCTTGGGGATTTTTTCAAAAAAATATTTTCCGCCGGTTAAGTTGTTGAGGGCTGATTTCTTGTCCTGTTATAAAAAGCCTTCTGTTTCCTTCGCCAAATCTTTCAGGGGAGCATTTGCAACCGGGTGGCACCATTTTTGAGTGAATTGCCAAAAGTCAGATTTTTGCTGAAATTGTGACCCCGGGGCTTAGGGATTTTTTAAAAAAAATATTTTCGGCCGGTTAAGTTGTTGAGGGCTGATTTCTTGTCCTGTGATAAAAAGCCTTCTGTTTCGACTGCCAAACCTTTCAGGGGAGCATTTGCAACGTGCTGGCACCATTTTTGAGTGAATTGCCAAAAGTCAGATTTTTGCTGAAATTGTGACCCCGGGGCTTAGGGATTTTTTCAAAAAAATATTTTCTGCATGTTAGGTTTTCGAGGGCTGATTTCTTGTCCTGTGATAAAAAGCCTTCTGTTTCCATCGCCAAAGCTTTCAGGAGAGCCTTTGCAACCTGCTACCACCATTTTTGAGTGAATTGCCAAAAGTCAGATTTTTGCTGAAATTGTGACCCCGGGGCTTAGGGATTTTTTCAAAAAAAAATTTTCCGCCGGTTAAGTTGTTGAGGGCTGATGTCTTGTCCTGTGATAAAAAGCCTTCTGTTTCCATCGCCAAACCTTTCAGGGGAGCATTTGCAACCGGTTGGCAACATTTTTGAGTGAGTTGCCAAAAGTCAGATTTTTGCTGAATTGTGACCCCGGGGCTTAGGGATTTTTTCAAAAAAATATTTTCCGCCGGTTAAGTTGTTGAGGGCTGATTTCTTCTCCTGTGATAAAAAGCCTTCTGTTTCCATCGTCAAAGCTTTCAGGGGAGCATTTGCAACCGGTTGGCACCATTTTTGAGTGAATTGCCAAAAGTCAGATTTTTGCTGAAATTGTGACCCCGGGGCTTAGGGATTTTTTCAAAAAAATATTTTCTGCATGTTAGGTTTTCGAGGGCTGATTTCTTGTCCTGTGATAAAAAGCCTTCTTTTTCCATCGCCAAAGCTTTCAGGAGCGCCTTTGCAACCTGCTACCACCATTTTTGAGTGAATTGCCAAAAGTCAGATTTTTGCTGAAATTGTGACCCCGGGGCTTAGGGATTTTTTCAAAAAAATATTTTCCGCCGGTTAAGTTGTTGAGGGCTGATTTCTTGTCCTGTGATAAAAAGCCTTCTGTTTCCATCGCCAAACCTTTCAGGGGAGCATTTGCAACCGGTTGGCAACATTTTTGAGTGAGTTGCCAAAAGTCAGATTTTTTGCTGAATTGTGACCCCGGGGCTTAGGGATTTTTTCAAAAAAATATTTTCCGCCGGTTAAGTTGTTGAGGGCTGATTTCTTGTCCTGTGATAAAAAGCCTTCTCTTTCGACTGCCAAACCTTTCAGGGGAGCATTTGCAACCGGTTGGCACCATTTTTGAGTGAATTGCCAAAAGTCAGATTTTTGCTGAAATTGTGACCCCGGGGCTTAGGGATTTTTTCAAAAAAATATTTTCCGCCGGTTAAGTTGTTGAGGGCTGATTTCTTGTCCTGTGATAAAAAGCCTTCTATTTCCATCGCCAAAGCTTTCAGGAGCGCCTTTGCAACCTGCTAGCACCATTTTTGAGTGAATTGCCAAAAGTCAGATTTTTGCTGAAATTGTGACCCCGGGGCTTAGGGATTTTTTCAAAAAAATATTTTCCGCCGGTTAAGTTGTTGAGGGCTGATTTCTTGTCCTGTGATAAAAAGCCTTCTGTTTCCTTCGCCAAACCTTTCAGGGGAGCATTTGCAACGGGTGGCACCATTTTTGAGTGAATTGCCGAAAGTCAGATTTTTGCTGAAATTGTGACTCCGGCCGGGGCTTAGGGATTTTTTCAAAAAAATATTTTCCGCCGGTTAAGTTTTCTAGGGCTGATTTCTTCTCCTGTGATAAAAAGCCTTCTGTTTCGACTGCCAAACCTTTCAGGGGAGCATTTGCAACCGGTCGGCACCATTTTTGAGTGAATTGCCAAAAGTCAGATTTTTGCTGAAATTGTGACCCCGGGGCTTAGGGATTTTTTCAAAAAAATATTTTCCGCCGGTTAAGTTGTTGAGGGCTGATTTCTTGTCCTGTGATAAATAACCTTCTGTTTCGACTGCCAAACCTTTCAGGGGAGCATTTGCAACCGGTTGGCACCATTTTTGAGTGAATTGCCAAAAGTCAGATTTTTGTTGAAATTGTGACCCCGGGGCTTAGGGATTTTTTCAAAAAAATATTTTCTGCCGATTAAGTTTTTGAGGGCTGATTTCTTGTCCTGTGATAAAAAGCCTTCTGTTTCCATCGCCAAAACTTTCAGGGGAGCCTTTGCACCCTGCGAGCACCATTTTTGAGTGAATTGCCAAAAGTCAGATTTTTGCTGAAATTGTGACTCCGGCCGGGGCTTAGGGATTTTTTCAAAAAAATATTTTCCGCCGGTTAAGTTTTCTAGGGCTGATTTCTTCTCCTGTGATAAAAAGCCTTCTGTTTCGACTGCCAAACCTTTCAGGGGAGCATTTGCAACCGGTTGGCAACATTTTTGAGTGAATTGCCAAAAGTCAGAGTTTTGCTGAAATTGTGACCCCGGGGCTGAGGGATTTTTTCAAAAAAAATATTTTCCGCCAGTTAAGTTTTCTAGGGCTGATTTCTTGTCTTGTGATAAAAAGCCTTCTGTTTCCATCGCCAAAGATTTCAGGGGAGCATATTCAAGCTTTCGGCACCATTTTTGAGTGAATTGCCAAAAGTCAGATTTTTGCTGAAATTGTGACCCCGGGGCTTAGGGATTTTTTCAAAAAAATATTTTCCGCCGGTTAAGTTGTTGAGGGCTGATTTCTTGTCCTGTGATAAAAAGCCTTCTGTTTCCATCGCCAAACGTTTCAGGGGAGCATTTGCAACCGGTTGGCAACATTTTTGAGTGAATTGCCAAAAGTCAGATTTTTGCTGTAATTGTGACCCCGGGGCTTAGGGATTTTTTCAAAAAAATATTTTCTGCCGGTTAAGTTGTTGAGGGCTGATTTCTTGTCCTGTGATAAAAAGCCTTCTGTTTCGACTGCCAAACCTTTCAGGGGAGCATTTGCAACCGGTTGGCACCATTTTTGAGTGAATTGCCAAAAGTCAGATTTTTGCTGAAATTGTGACCCCGGGGCTTGGGGATTTTTTCAAAAAATTTTTTTCCACAGGTTAGGTTTTCGAGAGCTGATTTCTTGTCCTGTGATAAAAAGCCTTCTATTTCCATCGCCAAAGCTTTCAGGAGCGCCTTTGCAACCTGCTAGCACCATTTTTGAGTGAATTGCCAAAAGTCAGATTTTTGCTGAAATTGTGACTCCGGCCGGGGCTTAGGGATTTTTTCAAAAAAATATTTTCCGCCGGTTAAGTTTTCTAGGGCTGATTTCTTCTCCTGTGATAAAAAGCCTTCTGTTTCGACTGCCAAACCTTTCAGGGGAGCATTTGCAACCGGTTGGCAACATTTTTGAGTGAATTGCCAAAAGTCAGATTTTTGCTGAAATTGTGACCCCGGGGCTTAGGGATTTTTTCAAAAAAATATTTTCCGCCAGTTAAGTTGTGAGGGCTGATTTCTTGTCCTGTGATAAAAAGCCTTCTGTTTCGACTGCCAAACCTTTCAGGGGAGCATTTGCAACGTGCTGGCACCATTTTTGAGTGAATTGCCAAAAGTCAGATTTTTGCTGAAATTGTGACCCCGGGGCTTAGGGATTTTTTCAAAAAAATATTTTCCGCCGGTTAAGTTGTTGAGGGCTGATTTCTTGTCCTGTGTTAAAAAGCCTTCTGTTTCGACTGCCAAACCTTTCAGGGGAGCATTTGCAACCGGTTGGCACCATTTTTGAGTGAATTGCCAAAAGTCAGATTTTTGTTGAAATTGTGACCCCGGGGCTTAGGGATTTTTTCAAAAAAATATTTTCTGCCGATTAAGTTGTTGAGGGCTGAGTTTTTGTCCTGTGATAAAAAGCCTTCTGTTTCCATCGCCAAAACTTTCAGGGGAGCCTTTGCAACCTGCGAGCACCATTTTTGAGTGAATTGTCAAAAGTCATATTTTTGCTGAAATTGTGACCCCGGGGCTTAGGGATTTTTTCAAAAAAATATTTTCCCCGGTTAAGTTGTTGAGGGCTGATTTCTTGACCTGTGATAAAAAGCCTTCTGTTTCCATCGCCAAAGCTTTCAGGGGTGCATTTGCAACTGGTTGGCACCATTTTTGAGTGAATTGCCAAAAGTCAGAGTTTTGCTGAAATTGTGACCCCGGGGCTTAGGGATTTTTTCAAAAAAATATGTTCCGCCAGTTAAGTTTTCTAGGGCTGATTTCTTGTCTTGTGATAAAAAGCCTTCTGTTTCCATCGCCAAAGATTTCAGGGGAGCATTTTCAAGCTTTCGGCACCATTTTTGAGTGAATTGTCAAAAGTCATATTTTTGCTGAAATTGTGACCCCGGGGCTTAGGGATTTTTTCAAAAAAATATTTTCCGCCAGTTAAGTTGTTGAGGGCTGATTTCTTGTCCTGTGATAAAAAGCCTTCTGTTTCGACTGCCAAACCTTTCAGGGGAGCATTTGCAACCGGTTGGCACCATTTTTGAGTGAATAGCCAAAAGTCAGATTTTTGCTGAAATTGTGACCCCGGGGCTTGGGGATTTTTTCAAAAAAAATTTTTCCACAGGTTAGGTTTTCGAGGGCTGATTTCTTGTCCTGTGATAAAAAGCCTTCTATTTCCATCGCCAAAGCTTTCAGCAGCGCCTTTGCAACCTGCTAGCACCATTTTTGAGTGAATTGCCAAAAGTCAGATTTTTGCTGAAATTGTGACCCCGGGGCTTAGGGATTTTTTCAAAAAAATATTTTCCGCCGGTTAAGTTGTTGAGGGCTGATTTCTTGTCCTGTGATAAAAAGCCTTCTGTTTCCATCGCCAAACCTTTCAGGGGAGCATTTGCAACCGGTTGGCAACATTTTTGAGTGAGTTGCCAAAAGTCAGATTTTTGCTGAATTGTGACCCCGGGGCTTAGGGATTTTTTCAAAAAAATATTTTCCACAGGTTAAGTTGTTGAGGGCTGATTTCTTGTCCTGTGATAAAAAGCCTTCTGTTTCCATCGTCAAAGCTTTCAGGGGAGCATTTGCAACCGGTTGGCACCATTTTTGAGTGAATTGCCAAAAGTCAGATTTTTGCTGAAATTGTGACCCCGGGGCTTAGGGATTTTTTCAAAAAAATATTTTCTGCATGTTACGTTGTTGAGGGCTGATTTCTTGTCCTGTGATAAAAAGCCTTCTTTTTCCATCGCCAAAGCTTTCAGGATAGCCTTTGCAACCTGCTACCACCATTTTTGAGTGAATTGCCAAAAGTCAGATTTTTGCTGAAATTGTGACCCCGGGGCTTAGGGATTTTTTCAAAAAAATATTTTCCGCCGGTTAAGTTTTCTAGGGCTGATTTCTTCTCCTGTGATAAAAAGCCTTCTGTTTCCATCGCCAAACCTTTCAGGGGAGCATTTGCAACCGGTTGGCAACATTTTTGAGTGAGTTGCCAAAAGTCAGATTTTTGCTGAATTGTGACCCCGGGGCTTAGGGATTTTTTCAAAAAAATATTTTCCGCCGGTTAAGTTGTTGAGGGCTGATTTCTTGTCCTGTGATAAAAAGCCTTCTGTTTCGACTGCCAAACCTTTCAGGAGAGCATATGCAACCGGTTGGCACCATTTTTGAGTGAATTGCCAAAAGTCAGATTTTTGCTGAAATTGTGACCCCGGGGCTTAGGGATTTTTTCAAAAAAATATTTTCTGCATGTTAGGTTTTCGAGGGCTGATTTCTTGTCCTGTGATAAAAAGCCTTCTCTTTCGACTGCCAAACCTTTCAGGGGAGCATTTGCAACCGGTTGGCAACATTTTTGAGTGAGTTGCCAAAAGTCAGATTTTTGCTGAATTGTGACCCCGGGGCTTAGGGATTTTTTCAAAAAAATATTTTCCGCCGGTTAAGTTGTTGAGGGCTGATTTCTTGTCCTGTGATAAAAAGCCTTCTGTTTCCATCGCCAAACCTTTCAGGGGAGCATTTGCAACCGGTTGGCAACATTTTTGAGTGAGTTGCCAAAAGTCAGATTTTTGCTGAATTGTGACCCCGAGGCTTAGGGATTTTTTCTAAAAAATATTTTCCGCCGGTTAAGTTGTTGAGGGCTGATTTCTTGTCCTGTGATAAAAAGCCTTCTCTTTCGACTGCCAAACCTTTCAGGGGAGCATTTGCAACCGGTTGGCACCATTTTTGAGTGAATTGCCAAAAGTCAGATTTTTGCTGAAATTGTGACCCCGGGGCTTAGGGATTTTTTCAAAAAAATATTTTCCGCCGGTTAAGTTGTTGAGGGCTGATTTCTTGTCCTGTGATAAAAAGCCTTCTGTTTCCATCGCCAAACCTTTCAGGGGAGCATTTGCAACCGGTTGGCAACATTTTTGAGTGAGTTGCCAAAAGTCAGATTTTTGCTGAATTGTGACCCCGAGGCTTAGGGATTTTTTCAAAAAAATATTTTCCGCCGGTTAAGTTGTTGAGGGCTGATTTCTTGTCCTGTGATAAAAAGCCTTCTCTTTCGACTGCCAAACCTTTCAGGGGAGCATTTGCAACCGGTTGGCACCATTTTTGAGTGAATTGCCAAAAGTCAGATTTTTGCTGAAATTGTGACCCCGGGGCTTAGGGATTTTTTCAAAAAAATATTTTCCGCCGGTTAAGTTGTTGAGGGCTGATTTCTTGTCCTGTGATAAAAAGCCTTCTGTTTCCATCGCCAAACCTTTCAGGGGAACATTTGCAACCGGTTGGCAACATTTTTGAGTGAGTTGCCAAAAGTCAGATTTTTGCTGAATTGTGACCCCGAGGCTTAGGGATTTTTTCTAAAAAATATTTTCCGCCGGTTAAGTTGTTGAGGGCTGATTTCTTGTCCTGTGATAAAAAGCCTTCTCTTTCGACTGCCAAACCTTTCAGGGGAGCATTTGCAACCGGTTGGCACCATTTTGGAGTGAATTGCCAAAAGTCAGATTTTTGCTGAAATTGTGACCCCGGGGCTTGGGGATTTTTTCAAAAAAATATTTTCCGCCGGTTAAGTTTTCTAGGGCTGATTTCTTCTCCTGTGATAAAAAGCCTTCTGTTTCCATCGCCAAAGCTTTCAGGGGAGCATTTGCAACCGGTTGGCACCATTTTTGAGTGAATTGCCAAAAGTCAGATTTTTACTGAAATTGTGACCCCTGGGCTTAGAGATTTTTTCAAAAAAATATTTTTTGCCGGTTAAGTGGTTGAGGGCTGATTTCTTGTCCTGTGATAAAAAGCCTTCTGTTTCCATCGCCAAACCTTTCAGGGGAGCATTTGCAACCAGTTGGCACCATTTTTGAGTGAATTGCCAAAAGTCAGATTTTTGCTGAAATTGTGACCCCGGGGCTTAGAGATTTTTTCAAAAAAATATTTTCCGCCGGTTAAGTTGTTGAGGGCTGATTTCTTGTCCTGTTATAAAAAGCCTTCTGTTTCCTTCGCCAAACCTTTCAGGGGAGCATTTGCAACCGGGTGGCACCATTTTTGAGTGAATTGCCAAAAGTCAGATTTTTGCTGAAATTGTGACCCCGGGGCTTAGGGATTTTTTCAAAAAAATATTTTCCGCCGGTTAAGTTGTGAGGGCTGATTTCTTGTCCTGTGATAAAAAGCCTTCTGTTTCGACTGCCAAACCTTTCAGGGGAGCATTTGCAACGTGCTGGCACCATTTTTGAGTGAATTGCCAAAAGTCAGATTTTTGCTGAAATTGTGACCCCGGGGCTTAGGGATTTTTTCAAAAAAATATTTTCTGCATGTTAGGTTTTCGAGGGCTGATTTCTTGTCATGTGATAAAAAGCCTTCTCTTTCGACTGCCAAACCTTTCAGGGGAGCATTTGCAACCGGTTGGCAACATTTTTGAGTGAGTTGCCAAAAGTCAGATTTTTGCTGAATTGTGACCCCGGGGCTTAGGGATTTTTTCAAAAAAATATTTTCCGCCGGTTAAGTTGTTGAGGGCTGATTTCTTGTCCTGTGATAAAAAGCCTTCTGTTTCCATCGCCAAACCTTTCAGGGGAGCATTTGCAACCGGTTGGCAACATTTTTGAGTGAGTTGCCAAAAGTCAGATTTTTGCTGAATTGTGACCCCGAGGCTTAGGGATTTTTTCAAAAAAATATTTTCCGCCGGTTAAGTTGTTGAGGGCTGATTTCTTGTCCTGTGATAAAAAGCCTTCTCTTTCGACTGCCAAACCTTTCAGGGGAGCATTTGCAACCGGTTGGCACCATTTTTGAGTGAATTGCCAAAAGTCAGATTTTTGCTGAAATTGTGACCCCGGGGCTTAGGGATTTTTTCAAAAAAATATTTTCCGCCGGTTAAGTTGTTGAGGGCTGATTTCTTGTCCTGTGATAAAAAGCCTTCTGTTTCCATCGCCAAACCTTTCAGGGGAACATTTGCAACCGGTTGGCAACATTTTTGAGTGAGTTGCCAAAAGTCAGATTTTTGCTGAATTGTGACCCCGAGGCTTAGGGATTTTTTCTAAAAAATATTTTCCGCCGGTTAAGTTGTTGAGGGCTGATTTCTTGTCCTGTGATAAAAAGCCTTCTCTTTCGACTGCCAAACCTTTCAGGGGAGCATTTGCAACCGGTTGGCACCATTTTTGAGTGAATTGCCAAAAGTCAGATTTTTGCTGAAATTGTGACCCCGGGGCTTGGGGATTTTTTCAAAAAAATATTTTCCGCCGGTTAAGTTTTCTAGGGCTGATTTCTTCTCCTGTGATAAAAAGCCTTCTGTTTCCATCGCCAAAGCTTTCAGGGGAGCATTTGCAACCGGTTGGCACCATTTTTGAGTGAATTGCCAAAAGTCAGATTTTTACTGAAATTGTGACCCCTGGGCTTAGAGATTTTTTCAAAAAAATATTTTTTGCCGGTTAAGTGGTTGAGGGCTGATTTCTTGTCCTGTGATAAAAAGCCTTCTGTTTCCATCGCCAAACCTTTCAGGGGAGCATTTGCAACCAGTTGGCACCATTTTTGAGTGAATTGCCAAAAGTCAGATTTTTGCTGAAATTGTGACCCCTGGGCTTAGAGATTTTTTCAAAAAAATATTTTTTGCCGGTTAAGTGGTTGAGGGCTGATTTCTTGTCCTGTGATAAAAAGCCTTCTGTTTCCATCGCCAAAGCTTTCAGGGGTGCATTTGCAACCAGTTGGCACCATTTTTGAGTGAATTGCCAAAAGTCAGATTTTTGCTGAAATTGTGACCCCTGGGCTTAGGGATTTTTTCAAAAAAATATTTTTTGCCGGTTAAGTGGTTGAGGGCTGATTTCTTGTCCTGTGATAAAAAGCCTTCTGTTTCCATCGCCAAAGCTTTCAGGGGTGCATTTGCAACTGGTTGGCACCATTTTTGAGTGAATTGCCAAAAGTCCGATTTTTGCTGAAATTGTGACCCCGGGGCTTAGGGATTTTTTCAAAAAAATATTTTCCGCAGGTTAGGTTGTTGAGGGCTGATTTCTTGTCCTGTGATAAAAAGCCTTCTGTTTCCATCGCCAAAGATTTCAGGGGAGCATTTTCAAGCTTTCGGCACCATTTTTGAGTGAATTGCCCAAAGTCAGATTTTTGCTGAAATTCTGACTCCGGGGCTTAGGGATTTTTTCAAAAAAATATTTTCCGCCGGTTAAGTTTTCTAGGGCTGATTTCTTGTCTTGTGATAAAAAGCCTTCTGTTTCCATCGCCAAAGATTTCAGGGGAGCATTTTCAAGCTTTCGGCACCATTTTTGAGTGAATTTCCAAAAGTCAGATTTTTGCTTAAATTGTGACTCCGGGGCTTAGGGATTTTTTTCAAAAAAATATTTTCCGCCGGTTAAGTTTTCTAGGGCTGATTTCTTCTCCTGTGATAAAAAGCCTTCTGTTTCCATCGCCAAAGCTTTCAGGGGAGCATTTGCAACCGGTTGGCACCATTTTTGAGTGAATTGCCAAAAGTCAGATTTTTGCTGAAATTGTGACCCCGGGGCTTAGGGATTTTTTCAAAAAAATATTTTCTGCTTGTTACGTTGTTGAGGGCTGATTTCTTGTCCTGTGATAAAAAGCCTTCTGTTTCCATCGCCAAACCTTTCAGGGGAGCATTTGCAACCAGTTGGCACCATTTTTGAGTGAATTGCCAAAAGTCAGATTTTTGCTGAAATTGTGACCCCTGGGCTTAGGGATTTTTTCAAAAAAATATTTTTTGCCGTTTAAGTGGTTGAGGGCTGATTTCTTGTCCTGTGATAAAAAGCCTTCTGTTTCCATCGCCAAAGCTTTCAGGGGTGCATTTGCAACTGGTTGGCACCATTTTTGAGTGAATTGCCAAAAGTCCGATTTTTGCTGAAATTGTGACCCCGGGGCTTAGGGATTTTTTCAAAAAAATATTTTCCGCAGGTTAGGTTGTTGAGGGCTGATTTCTTGTCCTGTGATAAAAAGCCTTCTGTTTCCATCGCCAAAGATTTCAGGGGAGCATTTTCAAGCTTTCGGCACCATTTTTGAGTGAATTGCCCAAAGTCAGATTTTTGCTGAAATTCTAACTCCGGGGCTTAGGGATTTTTTCAAAAAAATATTTTCCGCCGGTTAAGTTTTCTAGGGCTGATTTCTTGTCTTGTGATAAAAAGTCTTCTGTTTCCATCGCCAAAGATTTCAGGGGAGCATTTTCAAGCTTTCGGCACCATTTTTGAGTGAATTGCCAAAAGTCAGATTTTTGCTGAAATTGTGACTCCGGGGCTTAGGGATTTTTTCAAAAAAACATTTTCCGCCGGTTAAGTTTTCTAGGGCTGATTTCTTCTCCTGTGATAAAAAGCCTTCTGTTTCCATCGCCAACGCTTTCAGGGGAGCATTTGCAACCGGTTGGCACCATTTTTGAGTGAATTGCCAAAAGTCAGATTTGTGCTGAAATTGTGACCCCGGGGCTTAGGGATTTTTTCAAAAAAATATTTTCCGCAGGTTAGGTTGTTGAGGGCTGATTTCTTGTCCTGTGATAAAAAGCCTTCTGTTTCCATCGCCAAAGATTTCAGGGGAGCATTTTCAAGCTTTCGGCACAATTTTTGAGTGAATTGCCCAAAGTCAGATTTTTGCTGAAATTCTGACTCCAGGGCTTAGGGATTTTTTCAAAAAAATATTTTCCGCCGGTTAAGTTTTCTAGGGCTGATTTCTTGTCTTGTGATAAAAAGCCTTCTGTTTCCATCGCCAAAGCTTTCAGGGGAGCATTTGCAACCGGTTGGCACCATTTTTGAGTGAATTGCCAAAAGTCAGATTTTTGCTGAAATTGTGACCCCTGGGCTTAGGGATTTTTTCAAAAAAATATTTTCTGCTTGTTACGTTGTTGAGGGCTGATTTCTTGTCCTGTGATAAAAAGCCTTCTGTTTCCATCGCCAAACCTTTCAGGGGAGCATTTGCAACCAGTTGGCACCATTTTTGAGTGAATTGCCAAAAGTCAGATTTTTGCTGAAATTGTGACCCCTGGGCTTAGGGATTTTTTCAAAAAAATATTTTTTGCTGTTTAAGTGGTTGAGGGCTGATTTCTTGTCCTGTGATAAAAAGCCTTCTGTTTCCATCGCCAAAGCTTTCAGGGGTGCATTTGCAACTGGTTGGCACCATTTTTGAGTGAATTGCCAAAAGTCCGATTTTTGCTGAAATTGTGACCCCGGGGCTTAGGGATTTTTTCAAAAAAATATTTTCCGCCGGTTAAGTTTTCTAGGGCTGATTTCTTGTCTTGTGATAAAAAGCCTTCTGTTTCCATCGCCAAAGATTTCAGGGGAGCATTTTCAAGCTTTCGGCACCATTTTTGAGTGAATTGCCAAAAGTCAGATTTTTGCTGAAATTGTGACTCCGGGGCTTAGGGATTTTTTCAAAAAAATATTTTCCGCCGGTTAAGTTTTCTAGGGCTGATTTCTTCTCCTGTGATAAAAAGCCTTCTGTTTCCATCGCCAAAGCTTTCAGGGGAGCATTTGCAACCGGTTGGCACCATTTTTGAGTGAATTGCCAAAAGTCAGATTTTTGCTGAAATTGTGACCCCGGGGCTTAGGGATTTTTTCAAAAAAATATTTTCCGCAGGTTAGGTTGTTGAGGGCTGATTTCTTGTCCTGTGATAAAAAGCCTTCTGTTTCCATCGCCAAAGATTTCAGGGGAGCATTTTCAAGCTTTCGGCACAATTTTTGAGTGAATTGCCCAAAGTCAGATTTTTGCTGAAATTCTGACTCCAGGGCTTAGGGATTTTTTCAAAAAAATATTTTCCGCCGGTTAAGTTTTCTAGGGCTGATTTCTTGTCTTGTGATAAAAAGCCTTCTGTTTCCATCGCCAAAGATTTCAGGGGAGCATTTTCAAGCTTTCGGCACCATTTTTGAGTGAATTGCCAAAAGTCAGATTTTTGCTGAAATTGTGACTCCGGGGCTTAGGGATTTTTTCAAAAAAATATTTTCCGCCGGTTAAGTCAAATCAAATCAAATCAAAACTTTATTAGCAAAGCCAACAGGCCACAGCTGTACAAGAGTTAAAAGTGAGAATGGGGATAAAAGGAAGAAAAGAACAGGCAAAAGGAGGTCCGTCGGGTAAACAGGTCTGTCACTCAGATGGTGGCCCTCAATTTCGCAGCTCTCTCGATGTACCTCGCGACCTTCTCTGTTATCTGACTATCCGTATCAGATAATAGAAAATACAGTGTAATGTCTGGTGAACGGCCGGGGTTGGAGAGAATGAGTGGAGTAATAATCTCATTCCTTAGGTCTTTGTAAAGGGGGCAAGAAAGAAGGACGTGGGACACTGTTTCCGTGTTACCATCTCCACATGGGCAGAGTCGTTTTTCAAATGGAGTCTTTTGGTAACGCCCTTCGAGTACAGCAGACGGAAGAGCATCCCATCTAGCCAATGTAAAGGCACGTCTGTATTTTGGGATGGTTAGTTTAGACAAATATGAGGCTGGAGAGTCAAAATGAGAAGGAGGAAAGTAGGTATACCATGGGCACAGTTTCTTTAAGATAGTCAGGTTGTTTTGTCGTTCAATGTCTTTCAGGCGCTGGCCTATTAGACTCTTTGCTTTAATGAGGCCCATTGATAGTAGGGACTGTGAGTGCAGACCGCATGTAAGGAGTTTTTGATGCACAGTTTTAAACCACTTGCTTTTGTGAGGGTCTTGCATTACTAACGGCAGTAGACCAGGAGGATTCAGATTAAGACGAAGCCAATAATTAAATGTTCTCTGCCAGGTCCGCGTTTCCACAGATGGAAGGCAGGCCTCGAGTCGTAATGCTGCGTTTGGAACACAGGAGGGGACACCGAGTATCTGCCTTAGAAATTTGGACTGGACAGTTTCAAGACTGGAGCAATGGTTCCCCGTCCAGATTTGCGCCCCGTACAGTAGCTGCGCCAGAGGTTTTGCTTGAAAAACTTCGAGGGCTGCTGGGATGTATCTGCCCCCCTTCGTGTAGAAGAAGCGGGACAGCATCTTGATGCTTTGAGCAGCTTTTTCTTTGGCACATTTTTGGTGGACATCCCAGGACCCGGTCGACTGGAAAACGATACCCAGATATTTGAAGGCTTTGACTTGTTCAATTGACTGGTTATCCATCCTCCAGCTGTACTGTCTGTGTTTCCTTGCAAAAACCATGATTTTGGTTTTCTGATAGTTTATTGCAAGTTGCTCTCTCCTACAGTATGCTGAGAATTCACCTATGAGCCTATTTAAGCCTATTCTTGTTCGAGATAGGAGTATCGCATCGTCAGCGTACAAAAGCACTGATATTGCTTTGTCAGCCAGTTTGGGGGCGTGGAAGTCCGGAGATGACAAACAGTTAACCATATCATTGATGTAGATGTTGAATAAAACTGGAGCCAGGATGCAGCCTTGCTTGACCCCCTTACTGACAGGAACTGGTCCTATAAGATGGCCATTTAACGAAGTTCTTACATGCAGCACCGTATCTTTGTATAAACAGCTGATCAGAAATAATAGTCTTTTGTCTATGCTAGAGGTGCTCAATTTATCCCAGAGTCTTACACGTGGAATTGAATCGAAAGCAGCCTTTAGATCGATAAAGGCTGCATATAACAGCCCACGGGATTTTTTGGCATATTTGTCAATTAAATAGGCTAGGGTGAAGCAATGGTCTATGGTGGATCTGCCTTGCCTGAAACCCGCTTGCTCTTCCGCTAGAATAGCTTCAGTTTCCAGCCAGCTAGTTAGCTTGGTATAAAGATGTTTGGCATATAGTTTGCTGGGTATAGGCAGAAGGCTGATTGGTCTATAACTCGCCGGATCTGTCATGGGTCCTTTTTTATAGATTGGGATAATTATTGCCTCAGTCCAACCATCTGGGAGTAAACCCGTTGAGTCGATCCAAGAAAATAAAGACGCCAGCAGGGGGGCCCACCAGCCAATGTTGGACTTCAGAAGTTCGGCAGGGATGTAATCATTCCCTGGGGCCTTGTTGTTCTTTAATTGTGCGATTAAATTCTCAACTTCCTTCGCAGTTACTGCTGGCCAATGAGGTAGGTCCTCCAGTTGAATGCATAGTTTGTAATGTTGGGCTTCCTGGTCATAGAACAAAGATTGAAAATGGCGCAACCACTCCATTGGTTCCACTGTACAGATGGAATTAGTACGCTCCTGGTCCAGTAGACCAGATATGGTTCGCCAAAAGCAAGTAGTATCTTTCTCGTGCGATGCCTTAACCAACCTGTGCCATGCGGCTCTTTCAGCTTCCAGTTTCTTTCTCCTTAATAATTGTTTGTACGACCGTCTCAGATAAATATAGGCATTAAGTAGGAGGGCAGTCCCTGATTTCCTGTATCTCCGGTAGGCTGTTCTCATTTGTCTCCTTGTTTGCCTGCACTCCAGGTCAAACCAGCTAGCTCCGTCCTTTGCCCTCTTTGTAGCGGAGCTATGTATCACTGTTGTTAAATGGGGTTTCAGTCTTCCCAAGAGTAATTTAAAGCGTTCCATAATCGCAGCTGCTGAATTTCCTGATACAATAGCGGAGCGAATAAGCTTTAACTCCACTGACTGAAGAAGGAGGGTTAGGTTTTCATTCAATATTGGGGACCATTTGAGTCTTTTGGGGGCAGGTATATCCAAATTTACAGAAGGTATATATTGTGGCTCGGCAATAGAATAGTCAAAAGGCCCACCTGCAAGCTCTAAAATTAGAGGTAGGTGATCACTCAGAGTATTATGGCCCACTTGAAACTTCCTTATAAAGCTGTGAGCAAATCTTGAGATTAAGATATAATCTATAACACTTCCCCCAGCCTTGGAGAAATGGGTATATTCCCCGGGGCGGTCCCCCTCTATATTGCCGTTTAATATCAGCAGTTCCCTCCGTCTAGCAGCCTGCACTAAGCAGAGACCTGGGAAATTACTTCTACTATCTTTGGACAGACGTGTCGCGCCAATATCCGTCTGTTCTTCAGGGTCCATAAATTGGTTGAAATGAGTGTATAGACTGTTGTCATCTGTTCCTATACGAGCGTTGAAGTCTCCACACACAATAGTCAGGGCAGACGGGTAAGTAGATTCGAGAGGCTCTAAAAACGCCTCTAGCTCAGCCCATGTAGCCTTAACAATGGGTTTTTTTTGGCCTGGGGGAATATAGACATTGACCAGCAAGAGAATAGTTCTCTTGAAGCTAAGTAGAGCGGCTGTTGCTAAGGAATTGCAGCTGGGTAGGGCTGTTAGAGAGTGCGCTAGCTCCGTGGAAATGAAGCAAGCTAGGCCACCACTAGATCTGCCGCCCCTTTGAGATGGAGAGGCAGGCAGGTAGTGGCAGTTATACCCATTAAGAAATATAGGGTCATTCTGCCATGTCTCCTGAAAGAAGATGATGTCAAATTGCTTAAGGTAACACAAAAATTGTTGATTATTTTTCTTGGCGTGCCAACCCGCGATATTCCAAGACAGCACTTTTAGGCCCCGGGCCCTTCGGGGAGCTGGATCTATGTCACCACCATGTCCAGCAATTCTTTGGTGTCTAAAAAAACACACCCGTTGGTTCTTTTCGAGGCTGGCTGCTTGGAGAGAGTGTAGTGATCCTCTTTTCTTGGTGATTTGGGGCTAGATTTTGGAGTTGGGGGGGAAGCTAATTCATTCGGAGACAATTTAAGATAGCTGTGCCAGGAGCTTTGAGGTTTCACACCTTGGTTTGGTCTTACTTTATTGTACATCACAGGGGGCTCTGATTGTAATTCCACGTCTACACATTTGAAGGTGCCTCCCACTGTCTTCTTATCCACCAGACATTTGGGAGATATGGGCTGCACATAAGGGTCCTTCATTGTCTCACCTTGATCATCCTTTTTTTCTAGTCTGCTTCGAAGTAAATCAAATCTTTTCAGGATCTCAGTTTGAGCTGGAGAATGCAGTGACCAGAATCGCTTTATCAGCGAGAGTTCTTCCTCCCAAACGGAGTCCTCACTATCCCACATGAGAGGCCCGACGCCAGTTGGATGTGAGGCTTCCTTTTTTTCATTTGGTGCTGTTTGGTGGGGATGATCCTGCTGGAGCTTATGCTTTCTATTTCGATGGTTTTGGTGGTTGGTTTTTTCCCTTTTGTGAACTTCCACTCCTGTGCTCTTGGGCCCTATCAGAGAGGTTGCAGGTGCTCTATTTTCAAATATTCTTAACAGGACTATTCTTTCTTTTTTTTAAATAGGTTTTTAGCTCTAAAAATGAAACTGGCCAGATTATGATCTAAAAAAGTAATCAATGCTCGTACCGAGCAATCATCTTGATGTAGATACTCTATAGCGGCTATGTCAGTTGCTTTTACTACCCCCGGTAAAATGCCACTTATAATGGACAAAAAGTGGTCTATACGGTCCAACCCTGCATAAAATCTAGGCGGTTTAGGGTAATTAGCAAAGACAAGCTTTTGTGGGATTAGGACTAAACTCCATTCTCTTTTGGGACACAACATCTGTCGAACTTGGGAGGAGTGGTTCCCCTCAATAGTTTGGGTCGCCTGCTCACCTCTGTCTACTGATTCTGTGCTGGCCATGAGAGGACTCTGGGGCGATATGACTGCAGATGGATTAGTTCCTTTGTCCCAGCTCGGTGTTGATTCTTCAGAACTTGATTTAGATTCTTTTATGGGTGTATCTACTTTACGTGTCTCTTTGATGGCACTCGAGTTGGATTTGTTTGTTCCACTTGTGGAAAGGGATGGAAGAAGGTTAAAGAGCTTCTGCCAATATTTTTTACAGGTACGGTGAGTTGTCTTAAGCCGCCTTAGGTTTTTCATATTTTTGCTTTTCTTCATCTTAGGCTCAGCTTTTTTCCTCCGGGGTTTGCTGGGGAGTGGTGGATCCGGCCTGGCTAGGGGATTTGTATTCTGGTCTGAAGCGCTCACATGTTGTTTGAAATTATCCACTAGGGTCAGGAGCAGCCCGTTTGTTATCGCTAAGAATTTTTTAACGTTAAGGAGATCCTTAGAGATCTGGTATATCTGCTCCTGAAGATAATCACCCCACATTTCTATTCCACAGTCATTGGCTTTCAACCAATGGGTTGAAAGATTACCTCCAAGTTCCAGCGGTGACAAATGAGGATTGGCATCGGGTGTGTTGGCTGTGTTAGCCTTTGTAGCATTCTCTGCTATGGCAAGTTCTTGGGCCAGATTTGTTGGATGGTTTGTCCTCTTGTTGTTTGTTTGCAAGTCCTTTAGCTGTGTTGACCAATCCAACACTGTGAGTGGCAAAGGCATAGCTACATCTAGGATACTCTCATTCTGAGTTCTCTTGCTCGAGTCTTTTTGAGGAAAGTAGCTGGTAATTTTACTTTGTCTCCTTCGTCGTTCCATCGGCCTCTGTGGTGAATTAGGCAGAATTCCTTGGTCCTTGTAATTTTTCCTGGTGAGGACCATAGTGGGTATATGGGTATATATGGATGTATAGTAGGGGGTGCTTGCTTACCGGCGGCTTATCTTTTGTTCTAAGCTGGAGTAAACAGTAGCAGAGGTGCCGATTTATGGAAGTTTATGGAAGTTGCCTCCTGAACCTCTCCAACCTCTCCAACCTGTTTAGTTTCTCCAGCAATTTACATCGGGGCTTGTGAGGTATCAGTCATTTAAAATGTTAGAAAATATTACTGGTCTTAAGCTTCCATACTGTGCCTTGTTTCGTTTAAAATTCAACTAGGTCTTTCTCCCTCATTCAACAATCTCACGACGTAACCAGTAAAGTAGCTAGGCAGTATAACAAAGCAGAAAAAAGAAAACAAAAATCCCTTGTAATAATTATCGGGTTGAACTTGCCTTGTGTTTCTTGGGGTTATAGCAGCTTCAATTCCTTCCCTTTTTTTTTTATAGATAAAAAGCTCGGCGTCCTTCCAAAGGAGTAGTTGGCCTCCCCCGTCTGCTAATTACCAGCTTCGTGAAGATAGGGCGGCTTGCTGAGCCTCCTTTGGATAAAAATAGGCCTTTGGCAGTTAATAAAAAAGAGTGATAATTTAAAACTGCTAAGCTCGGTTAAAAGAGAGGAGAAAAAAAAAAAGCTTTAAAAGAGCTGATAAATACTAATAAATCTATATATCAACGCGGAGCACAAAATAGAGCTACCACTAACGACGCCATCTTGGATCCTCCGCCGGTTAAGTCCCTAAGCCCCGGAGTCACAATTTCAGCAAAAATCTGACTTTTGGAAATTCACTCAAAAATGGTGCCGAAAGCTTGAAAATGCTCCCCTGAAATCTTTGGCGATGGAAACAGAAGGCTTTTTATCACAAGACAAGAAATCAGCCCTGGTTAAGTTTTCTAGGGCTGATTTCTTGTCTTGTGATAAAAAGCCTTCTGTTTCCATCGCCAAAGATTTCAGGGGAGCATTTTCAAGCTTTCGGCACCATTTTTGAGTGAATTTCCAAAAGTCAGATTTTTGCTGAAATTGTGACTCCGGGGCTTAGGGATTTTTTCAAAAAAATATTTTCCGCCGGTTAAGTTTTCTAGGGCTGATTTCTTCTCCTGTGATAAAAAGCCTTCTGTTTCCATCGCCAAAGCTTTCAGGGGAGCATTTGCAACCGGTTGGCACCATTTTTGAGTGACTTGCCAAAAGTCAGATTTTTGCTGAATTGTGACCCCGGGGCTTAGGGATTTTTTCAAAAAAATATTTTCCGCCGGTTAAGTTGTTGAGGGCTGATTTCTTTTCCTGTGATAAAAAGCCTTCTGTTTCCATCGTCAAAGCTTTCAGGGGAGCATTTGCAACCGGTTGGCACCATTTTTGAGTGAATTGCCAAAAGTCAGATTTTTGCTGAAATTGTGACCCCGGGGCTTAGGGATTTTTTCAAAAAAATGTTTTCTGCATGTTAGGTTTTCGAGGGCTGATTTCTTGTCCTGTGATAAAAAGCCTTCTTTTTCCATCGCCAAAGCTTTCAGGAGAGCCTTTGCAACCTGCTACCACCATTTTTGAGTGAATTGCCAAAAGTCAGATTTTTGCTGAAATTGTGACCCCGGGGCTTAGGGATTTTTTCAAAAAAATATTTTCCGCCGGTTAAGTTGTTGAGGGCTGATTTCTTGTCCTGTGATAAAAAGCCTTCTATTTCCATCGCCAAACCTTTCAGGGGAGCATTTGCAACCAGTTGGCACCATTTTTGAGTGAATTGCCAAAAGTCAGATTTTTGCTGAAATTGTGACCCCTGGGCTTAGGGATTTTTTCAAAAAAATATTTTTTGCCGTTTAAGTGGTTGAGGGCTGATTTCTTGTCCTGTGATAAAAAGCCTTCTGTTTCCATCGCCAAAGCTTTCAGGGGTGCATTTGCAACTGGTTGGCACCATTTTTGAGTGAATTGCCAAAAGTCCGATTTTTGCTGAAATTGTGACCCCGGGGCTTAGGGATTTTTTCAAAAAAATATTTTCCGCAGGTTAGGTTGTTGAGGGCTGATTTCTTGTCCTGTGATAAAAAGCCTTCTGTTTCCATCGCCAAAGATTTCAGGGGAGCATTTTCAAGCTTTCGGCACCATTTTTGAGTGAATTGCCCAAAGTCAGATTTTTGCTGAAATTCTAACTCCGGGGCTTAGGGATTTTTTCAAAAAAATATTTTCCGCCGGTTAAGTTTTCTAGGGCTGATTTCTTGTCTTGTGATAAAAAGCCTTCTGTTTCCATCGCCAAAGATTTCAGGGGAGCATTTTCAAGCTTTCGGCACCATTTTTGAGTGAATTGCCAAAAGTCAGATTTTTGCTGAAATTGTGACCCCGGGGCTTAGGGATTTTTTCAAAAAAATGTTTTCTGCATGTTAGGTTTTCGAGGGCTGATTTCTTGTCCTGTGATAAAAAGCCTTCTTTTTCCATCGCCAAAGCTTTCAGGAGAGCCTTTGCAACCTGCTACCACCATTTTTGAGTGAATTGCCAAAAGTCAGATTTTTGCTGAAATTGTGACCCCGGGGCTTAGGGATTTTTTCAAAAAAATATTTTCCGCCGGTTAAGTTGTTGAGGGCTAATTTCTTGTCCTGTGATAAAAAGCCTTCTCTTTCGACTGCCAAACCTTTCAGGGGAGCATTTGCAACCGGTTGGCACCATTTTTGAGTGAATTGCCAAAAGTCAGATTTTTGCTGAAATTGTCACCCCGGGGCTTAGGGATTTTTTCAAAAAAATATTTTCCGCAGGTTAGGTTGTTGAGGGCTGATTTCTTGTCCTGTGATAAAAAGCCTTCTGTTTCCATCGCCAAAGATTTCAGGGGAGCATTTTCAAGCTTTCGGCACAATTTTTGAGTGAATTGCCAAAAGTCAGATTTTTGCTGAAATTGTGACCCCTGGGCTTAGGGATTTTTTCAAAAAAATATTTTTTGCTGGTTAAGTGGTTGAGGGCTGATTTCTTGTCCTGTGATAAAAAGCCTTCTGTTTCCATCGCCAAAGCTTTCAGGGGTGCATTTGCAACTGGTTGGCACCATTTTTGAGTGAATTGCCAAAAGTCCGATTTTTGCTGAAATTGTGACCCCGGGGCTTAGGGATTTTTTCAAAAAAACATTTTTTGCCGGTTAAGTCGTTGAGGGCTGATTTCTTGTCCTGTGATAAAAAGCCTTCTTTTTCCATCGCCAAAGCTTTCAGGGGAGCATTTGCAACCGGTTGGCACCATTTTTGAATGAATTGCCGAAGGTCAGATTTTCGCTGAAATTGTGACCCCGGGCCTTAGGGATTTTTTCAAAAAAATCTTTTTCTGCCGGTTAAGTTGTTGAGGGCAGATTTCTTGTCCTGTGGTAAAAAGCCTTCTGTTTCGACTGCCAAACTTTGCAGGAGAGCAATTTCATTCTTTTGGCACCATTTGTGAGTGAATTGCCAAAAGTCAGATTTTTTCCTGAAATCGTGACCCCGGGGCTTAGGAATGTTTTCAAAAAAATCTTTTCCACCGGTTAAGTTGTTGAGGGCTGATTTCTTCTCCTGTGATAAAAAGCCTTTTGTTTTGACCGCCAAACCTCTCATGGGAGCCCTGTCGATATGAACCAACTCAAGCTCCCCCTGGTGTTTCCGTCGGGGTTGTGTCAAGGCCCTAGACCCAAGCCAGACTTCAGACTAGATCTACACCCCTGGATTCCTTTAACGGAATACCCTTAAGCATGGATGACCACACCTCCCCTCCCCCCCCCACAATGTCAAACAACGCTTAACCGCAACCCTAATAAAGTTTTGACGATTGCTATGAGGTAGGCGAAAACCAAGTGGCCAGTGGCAATTTGCAAAGTGGAAAAATTCCTACCAGGCCCCTCCGACAACTAAAGCGACCAACCGAAGTCCATAGCAAGGCCAGTGCCTAACCTGCAAAATAGGGAGGAGGGGGGTGATTGAGGAAGTGAGCCAAAGAGGAATTCCTCTGGCTCACTCCTCAGTTTAAACGGCTCTGGCCATGCCTCCCTGGCAAGTGTATTGGCTGGCCGGGCTCTGACGTGGCCGGGATTTCCCAGGCAATGAGGGACAAGGTCCCCACCCCTGGTGGGGAGTGGGTGGCCACGTGGTCCACCGCAACTCCTCCCCACTGGGAAGTGGAGCAGATTTACAGGAAATATATGCTTGATAGGAAGGACCATAGTTCCATACAACAAAGGTGGAGATGACTTGAGTCATCCCAACACGTCCATCAAATAACAGGATCACTTTACGCATATTTCGTATCTTTCATTCAGAGGGACCAATATAGTAGCCACTCTTCATACCAAACTACTGATGAATGGGAAACAAGGAAGTTACAGTCCAACATTACTTAGGTTTTCCCGTAAAGTAGCCTTAAGGTGTGTACACTTGGTTTGAAGTCCAGATTCCTTTTCAGAATCACAGGGACAAGGCAGTTAATATCAGAATTGAGTTTTGCCTGTTTTGTTTTTGGCATGTCATGGCACTTTTAGGTTTTGGATCTGGTAGATTCAGAGAGCTGAGAGTGATGGGACAAAAGTGTTAGAGCTGGTGTTTTATCCCTGCTGCCCCTTGGACTTGGAGTCAACTGTACTTTCATCTCATCTTGATTTGCCCTTCATGCAAACCGACTTCAGAGAACAGCTTGGAACCTCTATGACCTTCCTAGAATCTGACAGAAAGGACAAGTCGAGTTTTGTGTCATCAACGTTTGGATAGCAACACATCCTGAATCTCTAGGTGACCTTCCTCCGTGGCTTCATGTTGATGTTAAGCTGCACACTAGATAAAAAAGGAGTCTTGCAGAACCCTGAATGGCAAAGGCCCCAAGGAACAGCAATGGTTTTCCTTCTGGAATCTACCTCCCAGGAAGGAGTGGAAGGAGTGGAACGACGGCAAAACTGTGCCCATAGCTGCTCCCATTCCAGCAGGATGGCCCCCCACAGCCGAAACCATGGATAGTGCTATTGAAAGTCATCTTCTCAACAATTCAGTGAGGTGCGTCAGGCTGAGAGAAAGTGACTGGCCAGAGATCACCCAGTGACCTCCATGGCTGAGTACGGATTTGAAATGTGGTCTCCCGGGTCTAATCACTACACCACCTTGATTGATATGTTATGAACACTTTCATTTGGAAAAAACCCGGAATCCTTTCTCTTAGGTATCATGTCAGAGGAAATAAAAAGAACGGTCTGACCAATATATATGTATGCAACTACGACGGCAAGGTTATTGATTGCCAAAAACTGGAAAAGCAGCGGCGTCCCAACTAAAACAGACTCGTTATCTAAAATGATGGACTACTTCCATAGTGCCGAACTAACAGGGAGGATAAGAGGAGATATGGTACAAAAAGTGAATAAGGAGTGGGCTATCTTTAAGGAATACATCCAAATTTATGTGGAAAAAGTAGAATTTCTGACAGATATTGAGTGAATCCAGAAAATGATTAGAGTGAAAGGAGAGTAAAGTCAAGATAGAAGAAGAGATGAAAGAAATAATGAAATGCGTTTAAGCTAGTTGGAAAAATAAAGTAGCGTAACAAGAACGGCTGGAAGTCTAGTCACTTGGTGGGTGTCCGTGTGATGGTAGGTGTGTAGGTATGTTGATATGTATAGTATAAGGTAAAGGGACCCCTGACCATTAGGTCCAGTCGTGGCCGACTCTGGAGTTGCGGCGCTCATCTCTCTTTATTGGCCGAGGGAGCCGGCGTACAGCTTCCGGGTCATGTGGCCAGCATGACTAAGCAGCTTCTGGCAAACCAGAGCAGCGCATGGAAACGCCGTTTACCTTCCCGCCGGAGTGGTACCTATTTATCTACTTGCACTTTGATGTGCTTTCGAACTGCTAGGTTGGCAGGAGCAGGGACCGAACGACGGGAGCTCACCCTGCTGCGGGGATTCGAACCGCTGACCATGCGATCGGAAAGTCCTAGGCACTGAGGTTTTACCCACAGTGCCACCCACATCCCTTGCATGTATAGTATAGGTAGGTATTATATAGAGTAATGTAGGTATGTTTTATGTTATGAAAATAAGGTAGTGTGTTGTGTATGTGTATAGTGTAAATGTATATGTATGTGTTTTATATGTTAATAAAATTTAAATAAATAATAATAAAAAGATATGTCATGAACGCTGGACGGAGTCCACTTCTCATAGCTGCCCCAGCTACTGGCTGCAACCTGCAACGCGATTCATTTTGAGCAGCGGTCCTCCAGCGGAATTTCCATCCATTGTCAGGAATTTCTGCTAGTGGCACATGACAGAGGACATCCCTGATGGTGAACTGGGCCACCAATTGTGACCGGTGCCAAGAACAGTACAGGCTAACTCTGAGTCAGCCATCTGCAAAGTGATCGTTGTAATGAGCAATGATATTTCACTCCCAGACAGTCTTGTCATGGGCGTGAAAAAGATTTAGCGCTGCTGTTTAGTGGCACTCAGTTACGCATGCCGAAGCAAATGGACTTCAATGGGGCCAAGCATATATCTGCAAAGCTCCGTTCTGGGTTCAGTTTCTTAGTGAGAAGAAACAGAGTCTGCCGGAATGTTTGGAACTGTGAGATAGCTGCCTATATTTATTATATAAAGATCCCTTTTGATCTTTCTCTCGGGCCCCATCATATGATCCAAACCAAAACCAGGTGGATTAATTTTTCAGTGTTTTCAGTCAAAACTTCAAGCACCTACACATATTTCACGCCCCCCCCCCCAAGCCTGCAGAAATATAAAATAAAGCATGTTGAATGCAGCAATATAGTACTGGAATGATGGTTCATGTAGGATTCTTCTGTTGCTGGCACATAAAAAGAGGCAGTAAACCCTTTGATGAACTTGACCTATTTGGCTGAACTGGTGAAGAACAAGGGAGTGTGCTCATGTGCTATTTTCGACTGTTATATTTCATTCCTTTCCTTGCATTCTTCACGGCTAAGCTCATTTGCATGAAAAATAAAAGGATTCTGGATTTTTTAAGTTCATTAGTCCCCACTGCTTATTCCGTCTAATCCCTTGTGAATATGATGCTGATGCCATTCAGCTTGAAAGGATTAGAATAACAGTAGCAATGAATTTCTAAGGAGACCCTTCCCTCTCCCCCCTTGATTTCCATTCCGAAAGCTCCCACAAAGGATGCGCGCACACACACACACACACACACACACACACACACACACCCTGAGGGCCTAGAAATTGATAATATAGTATGTCAGCAGAAATTACTGGTGGAGAGAGAGAGAGAGATGTTTAAAGTTTCCCACTTGTACTAAAGCAGGAAAACAGCAGCTGTGAAATGCAAATTCACAGGAATGAATCAACACTTTTATAAAAACATCTGATTTTATTTTGCAGCTTTCCGCTCCCCGCTCTTTCCTGGCCAAAAAAAAAGAAAAAGAGGAAAAGTGTAGAAGCTTGTCCTTGTTTTCCCCACGCCTCTGTATCCTCGCTTGCTAACCTCGCTGATATAATCATGTTCTATTATGAAGACTGCTCATACGAAAGCTCAGGTTCCACTGTTTGTTAATATCTATCCTTTCTGTACCTTCCTCAGAATCCGGGACGTTGGGTATACAAAATGCACCAGATGGAAGGAGGCAGAAAGCAGTCAGGTGACTGTTAAAATGAGACGAAAGATAATCGGGGATTACCAATATTTCTCATAAATATTCTTAAATGTTTCTTATACATCAAGGCTGCAGATACCTTCAGAACTAACCTCTGGGCAGAATCGGGATATTGTTTTGGACCAGTTCCCGCTTGCTTGAAATCTTACAACCGGGACAACTCATGGTCATTATGGCAGATGAAAAAGGTGCTGCCACAATTGTAGAAATTATGTGAAGGGGCCAAAGCCCATGTTTGGGGAAAGAGACAGTTATTATGATTCTTTATTCCTTGTACCTCGCCCATCTGACTGGGTTAGGATCCTGAGCTTATTTTAGGCAGTCTGAAAATGGCCTTCACAGACTGTGTTGCTTGCAATAATCTGCGACGTGTAAAGAATTCTGCATCATAGTTGACACCTGTCTGATCTGAAGTTTAAGTCTTAACCAAGCCAGAAGACTTTCAGGGCAGATCAAGGGCAAGAGCGATGGCGTTCCCAGAACATGTGCAGACCAGCTCTTTGAAGTTTTAAAAAATTATCTTAACAGCAGTGTATGGGAATGTTGGAAAAGAAGTGTTGACGGTCTCTCAACACCACCACCTCCCCACCTCCATTTGTATTCATGGCAGACTTCTTGATCAGAGGTCTTGCCACTGAAACAGCAGCTGAGGCTCAGTTAACTGCCTGGCCCCAAGCACATCATCTTGACCTGAGCTATCAACTCTGTGCATGCTCAATGACAGAACCCATTAAGCCTTTGCACACAAGTTCAAATAAAGGCAGTTATATTGATACAGTGGTACCTCGCAAGACGAATGCCTCGCAAGACAAAAAACTCGCTAGACAAAAGGGTTTTTTGTTTTTTGAGCTGCTTCGCAAGACGATTTTCCCTATGGGCTTGCTTCGCAAGACGGAAACGTCTTGCAAGTTTGTTTCCTTTTTCTTAACACCGTTAATACAGTTGCGACTTGACTTCGAGGAGCAACTCATAGAATGCGGTGTGGTAGCCTTTTTTGAGGTTTTTAAAGACTTTGGTGATTTTTGAAGCTTTTCCAAAACTTTCCCGACACCGTGCTTCGCAAGACGAAAAAAATCGCAAGACGACAAAACTCGCGGAACGAATTAATTTTGTCTTGCGAGGCACCACTGTATTCTATTTTGTATCACAGATTTGGAGAAGTGCTCCTCCTGCCCCACTTTGCATCATCTGGGCGGAAAATACATTAGTAGTAGTAGTAGTAGTAGTAGTAGTAGTAGTATTTATACCCCACCCATCTGGCTGGGTTTCCCCAGCCACTCTGAGTGGCTCCCAACAGAATAATAATAATAATAATAATAATAATAATAATAATAATAATAATAAAGTGATAAAAAATCAAACATTAAAAACTTCCCTAAACAGGGTTGCCCTCCAATGTCTTCTAAAAGTCAGTTTATTTCCTTGACATCTGATGGGAGGGTGTTCCACAGGGTGGGTGCCACCACTGAGAAGGCCCTACAGCAATGTGTCATATTTGAGACTGCCTTGATCCAATGGCCAAGGAATTGCAACAGGTGGTTCACAAGTAACCTTGTGGACGGATTATTAACTGCTACCCACCATGTTGATTCTGTTTCACGGGTATTGAAAGATAGCCATTGGCTTCCAGTTTGTACGTGGGTGCCATTCAAAGGGCTGATTTGGACTTATAACACCCTAATATCTCGAGAATTTAACATCTCTACTTCAGATGTCTTCTAAAAGTCAGATAGTTGTTTATTTCCTTGACATCTGATGGCAGGGCATTCCACAGGGCAGGCGCCACTACCGAGAAGGCCCTCTGCCTGGTTCCCTGTAGCTTTGCTTCTCGCAATGAGGGAACCGCCAGAAGGCCCTCGGCGCTGGACCTCAGCGTCCGGGCAGAACGATGGGGGTGGAGACGCTCCTTCAGGTATACTGGGATGAAGCTGTTTAGGGCTTTAAAGATCAGCACCAACACTTTGAATTGTGCTTGGAAACGTACTGGGAGCCAATGTAGGTCTTTCAAGACCGGTGTTATGTGGTCTCAGCGGCCACTCCCAGTCACCAGTCTAGCTGCTGCATTCTGGATTAGTTGTAGTTTCAAGGTCACCTTCAAAGGTAGCCCCACACAGAGTGCATTGCAGTAGTCCAAGCGAGAGATAGCCAGAGCATGCACCACTCAGTCCCTACTAATCTTCCCCAATCATGTGGTTTTATCTGCCTAACCAAAACATTCCATTCTATTTCTTAGCATTATTCCCTAACATTGCTAGCCTAACATTATCAATTCAAAAGTAAACCTCACTGAGTTTAATGGGACTTACTCCCAGATAAGCTTGCAACCTCAGGCTTTCTGCACAATTGCCAGTGTTATGCATGGAATGACACCTTGCGCTGTCTAAAACACATAAGCTTGCACAGGGACAAATGTCCCTATTAGGACGAAATGATGTTTCCTATTTCACACAATAATCTAGATGAGGTTTATGTGGCTTCCAGTAATCAGGTGATTCAACTCAGTGCTTTCCAAGTATTACACCCCCTTTGGTCAACCCAGTTCTTTCATATAAAAATGAGGGTAGGCATTATTACAGCAAAGGATGAAATTTAAGTAGATAGACAATGTGCAAAATATTCCAATTTTTAGACTTTCCCTGCGACAGAAATGTGCTCTTCTTGATATATATACCCACTTAAAATCAGTTACCACAGAACAATTACATAAGGTAACAGGAGACAGACTAGACTAGACCATTAAAATATACTACTGAAATATGCTTCATTTTAATTCAAGTAGTGTTGCTCCAGGCAACCAATTTTGGATGCGAACTGATATGGTGACAACACATTCTTACTGCAGATTAAAAATGAAATAACAGAGTTGGAATTGTGGTGTGGTTGTTTTTTTGGGGGGTTGGGGGTAGATGCAAGTGCCTTAAGTAGCTTCTCTGCGTATTCTAGAAATGGTAGCAATAGTCAAAGGAAAGGGACGCAGGTGGCGCTGTGGTCTAAACCACAGACCCTAGGGCTTGCTGATCAGAAGGTCAGCAGTTCGAATCCCTGTGACGGGGTGAGCTCCCATTGTTCGGTCCCAGCTCCTGCCCACCTAGCAGTTCGAAAGCACGTCAAGTGCAAGTAGATAAATAGGTACCGCTCTGGCGGGAAGGTAAACGGCATTTCTGTGCGCTACTCTGGTTCACCAGAAGCGGCTTAGTCATGCTGGCCACATGATCCAGAAGCTGTCTGCGGACAAACGCTGGCTCCCTTGGCCTATAGAGCGAGATGAGTGCACAACCTCAGAATCGTCCATGACTGGACCTAATGGTCAGGCAGTACCTTTGCCTTTACCTTTAGTCAAAGGAAAAGTTCAGAATTAACACCAGCCACTGTCCTTTTGAGCCAGTGTGGTGTAGTGGTTAAGAGTGGTAGATTCGTAATCTGGTGAACTGGGTTCGCGTCTCCGCTCCTCCACATGCAGCTGCTGGGTGACCTTGGGCCAGTCACACTTCTCTGAAGTCTTTCAGCCCCACTCACCTCACAGAGTGTCTGTTGTCGGGGAGGAAGGGAAAGGAGAACGTTAGCCGCTTGGAGACTCCTTCGGGTAGTGATAAAGCGGGATATCAAATCTAAACTCTTCTTCCCAACATAAGAACCTCCCCCAGTTTGTACAACCATTGTTTCTATAGTTTTAGGTTCCCTGGGCCATATATGCAAAAGCACTGCCTTTTTTTCTTTAAAAATGTTTAGGGGTACTCTCATTTTGACTAAAGAAAATCACCATTTTATAGTTCAAATCAAGAAAAAGAAATACAGTAAATGGACAAAAGTACAAAGATTCACAAAATGTTTAGAGGTATGCATACCCCCGCGTCTCCCCAGAAAAAAAGCACTGTGCAAAAGTAACTGAAAAAAACCTGAGCCTTCTTAATATTACAACTCGAACACCGTGACACACAGCTATGCATAATTTTTTTGGGGGGAAGACCACCTGGGTTGAGCTAAATTGAGAAAATGTGATAGTTTGAAATTACATGGGGAGATGGGGAGTTCTGTAACAAAGTGTGGGTGTAGACTGGTGTATATATATATTCAATGGCAATTTCTTTGCCTGGATTTCTCAGCAGTTTTAAATCTACCACAGCAGAGCAACTCAAAGTACCTCCTTCAGGCTGCCCAGACAAACTAGGTTTTCTCTCTCCAGTGATACCTGATAGAGGTTGTCAGAAGTAGGCCAAGATTCACAAAAAGTAGGGCAGAATTTTGCAAGAACCACAGACGCTTGCTGTGAACTCAGCCAGGCAGACGATGCTCAAATCGTTACAGCGGAAGTGACAGAACTGTTTTTCAGCTTCTCATGAGATGGCTTTTATCAGAGCACTTGAATGATGAGCTGGACAGACAGACAGACGGCTGTCACTCCACCGGCATGCCCATGTTCAGGGCCAGATTTAGGTTTGATGAGGTCCTAAGCTACTGAAGGTAATGGGGCCCTTTATATGTCCAGCTGTCCTTTGTCAACAACAAATTGTCACTGTTTTTTGTGTTGAATATATCCTATATGGTAACTTATGGACCTAACAGGTATCTAACTAGTGATATTTTAGGGAGCAGGTTAGCAGGCGGGGCCCATTACTTACATCATAGGAGCCTACACAACACAAAACACTGTTGCTGTTTGTAGGTTTTATTTTGTTTGTTTTTTATCTCTGCCCCCCACTTTAATTTTTTGGGGGCCTCCAAGAGAGTGGGGCCCTAAGCTATAGCCTGTTTAACTTATACATATATCCGACACTGCTCATCTTAATGCATGCACTCTTCATTCCAAATGATCATTCCAATTGCTAGACAACACAGAATAACTTCATTGATTTCATGCATCACTTCTGGTTACTGAACATCATTCCATGTGGTGTAATTATTGCTCATATTACCTGGAAGCTTTCTCAACCTGTCTCTGTGTTTTAAATCAGATATAAAGTAACTTCTCTTATGTGGAGGCTGAACTCCTATATTCACCTACCTGGGAATAAACCCCATTGAACACAATGGAATTTACTACTTCAGCTACATATATATATAGGACTGCACTGTTAATGATGCATTGGTACAAATGTCCACTATAAATTCAGGACAATAAGCCAGGTGGTGTGGGGTCAGTTTTGCTGTAACATTTATAATCCGTGGGGAGTGGGTGGGTGGAGTTCCTGGCAGTTCTTCCTCCGGGGAATAGCAACACTAGAATTCAAAATCCTTTTTGTTTATACAGCATTCCGTTATTAGATTTGACGGAACATGGAAGCCTCGCAGAAGAATGGCACAGAAGCTTTATGCTGATTGTTGACAACAGGAGTATATGGTAAGAATTATTCCTCAATACACCTTTGTAAGTTTTCTTTTAAATTCCAGCTGAGAAGGAAGAGTAGCATCATTAGTATAACAGAATATGCTACTTTAGAATAAAAATCCACAAGTAACTGCAAGTTATACAAAAAAATTGGCCAGTGAATGCCAAGAGAAAAAATAATGTTCATGCATCGTGATAATTTTACCCTAGCAACGAAAATACTGAGAATCACAGCTTGTTTATTATTTATATTTGTATGAGGTGATGATGGCAATTTTCAACCTTGGCGTTTCAGAGATGGTAGGCACTGGTGTGAACTGCTGTACTACGGCAGAGAATGGCTGTTCCTTCATATCCTTGCCCTCCGTGAATTCCTGTAATCCTCTGTTGAAGCCATCCCAGTTGGTGGCTGCCCATAGGATTGTCTGATCTGCTAGGGCTCTTCTTATTCTTTCTTGCAGAAATCCCCAAATGCCTGATATGAACTTCAGGGCTTGCGATGTGTATCTGATTGGTTGTCAGGCATGTCAGCCACTGTCAGACTCGAAACGCCATCCTTCTCAGCGTTGAACTGAAGCCCTGCTCTGCTGAGAACAAGAGCTGCAGGTTCCCTGGAGGCCCAAACCGCTTTGCCACCACCTGCTTGTCTCGCTCCCTCTCTCCTTACTGTGCTTGATTGCTATCCCCTATAGAAAAAGATCTCCCTTTTTGCGTTAGTCGATGTTGGGCTGAAATAGATGCTGCGTCAGAAACGGGCAACGTGTTTGTCTACATAGGCCGATGCCCATTTCCATCATGTATAAGTTTCCTTCCTAGAAAAGCAGACCCATTTGCATGTAAAATTAGCACACTTCCCATTGGTGGGTGGGTGTGATAAGAAGACATTATTTATTTAGGTTTAAAGGGGGAACTCTTGTTTGTGCTTTCATTTCATCTCTTCCACCAGGAAAGCACTCTGGGGACAAATGCCAGCTCCCTTGGCCTGAAAGTGGAGTGGAGTCCAGCACCCCATAGTCGCATTTGACCGGACTTAACCATTCAGGGGTCTTTTAACTATTTATTTCCAGGGATGCAGGTGGTGCTGTGATCTAAACCACTGAGCCTCTTGGGGTTGTCAGTCAGAAGGTCGGCAGTTTGAATTCCTGCGACGGGGTGAGCTCCCGTTGCTCTGTCCGAGCTCCTGCCAACCTAGCAGTTCGGAAGCACACCAGTGGGTTTGAGCCCCACTTTTGGCAAAAGATTCCTGCATTGTAAGGGGTTGGGCTAGATGACCCTCAAGGTCCCTCCCAAACTCAATTCCCTGATTCTCTGATTTCATGAAACCAATATTCCCCCTCCCCTGGGTTCCATCTATTCATGAATATCTACCTTGCATACATCACATTTGTGCACATGCAAACACCATTCTGCCTAAACCACATTTGAAGCCTCCCATGTACTCACACAAACATATTCCAGCCGACATCCAAAAAGATTACATCCATTCACGTTCCTGCCCTGGCTGCAATCCACAAATATCCACTGGCTTCTGTTGACTGTCTTCCAAAGGTGAACTTCCATCAGCCAACATCCACAAACATCAGTCTGCTTTAGCCTTGTAGCCTCCACCAACTTCCGAATCCAAAAGCCACTGGCTTCCATCCACCAACATCTGCCAGCTTCTCTCAGGTCCATCATGAGACATCAGCCAGCTTCCAACCACAGACACCAGCAGCCCTCAAGCAAGCAAACTTGCCTTATTATCGCTCCCTAGCATCCCACTGCCAGAGGATTGCCTCCTTCCATTCACCACTTTGCCTCCTCCAAGTGGAAGAAACCTGGGCAGTGCTGAATGTCACATCCATTGCCAGGTGTGTCCTGCTGGAAATAATAGTGCGCTTTCCCCTTGGCCTGCCTTTATATCCACTCAGTTGCCAAGTGCTTTTGTGACATCACAAGAAACCCACAGCCAATGACAACAGCTGGGGAGGCATCATCTTCATTGCTTTGAGCTTCACAAAGGCGGGTGGACCTATCAGTGATTGTGTGCTTGTTTATTCAGGACACGGGTGGAGCTGTGGTCTAAACCACTGAGCCTCTTGGGCTTGCCAATCGGAAGGTTGGTGGCTTGAATCCCCGTGACGGGGTGAGCTCCCATTGCTCTGTCCCAGCTCCTGCCAACCTAGCAATTAGAAAGCATACTGGTGCAAGTAGATAAATAGGTACCACTGCAGCGGGAAGGTAAATGGCGTTTCCGTGTGCTCTGGTTTCCGTCAGGGTGTTCCTTTGCTCCAGAAGTGGTTTAGTCCTGCTGGCCACATGACCCAGAAAGCTGTCTGTGGACCAACGCTGGCTCCCTAAGCCTGAAAACAGAGATGAGTGCCAGACCCCATAGTCAATTTTGACTGGACTTAACCATCCAGGGGTCCTTTACCTTTTACCAAAGTGCAAAGTGGAATAATAATAATAATAATAATAATAATAATAATAATAATAATAATAATTTATTATTTATACCCCGCTCATCTGGCTGGGTTTCCCCAGCCACTCTGGGCGGCTTCCAAAAGAATATTAAAATACTGTGATACATCAAACATTAAAAGCTTCCCTGAACAGGGCTGCCTTCAGATGTCTTCTAAAAGTCTGGTAGTTGTTGTTCTCTTTGACATCTGGTGGGAGGGCGTTCCACAGGGAGGGCGCCACTACCGAGAAGGCTCTCTGCCTGGTTCCCTGTAACTTGGCTTCTCGCAGTGAGGGAACCGCCAGAAGGCCCTCGGTGCTGGACCTCAGTGTCCGGGTAGAACGATGGAGGTGGAGACGCTCCTTCAGGTATACTGGACTGAGGCCGTTTAGGGCTTTAAAGGTCAGCACCAACACTTTGAATTGTGCTCGGAAACGTACTGAGAGCCAATGTAGGTCTTTCAAGACCGGTGTTATATGGTCTCGGCGGCCGCTCCCAGTCACCAGTCTGGCTGCTGCATTCTGGATTAGTTGTAGTTTCCGGGTCACCTTCAAAGGTAGCCCCATGTAGAGCGCATTCCAGTAGTCCAAGCGGGAGATAACCAGAGCATGCACCACTCAGGCGAGGCAGTCCGCGGGCAGATAGGGTCTCAGCCTACGTACCAGATGGAGCTGGTACACAGCTGCCCTGGACACGGATTTAACCTGTGCCTCCATGGACAGCTGTGAGTCCAAAATGACTCCCAGGCTGTGCACCTGGTCCTTCAGGGGCACAGTTACCCCATTCAGGACCAGGGAATCCTCCACACCTGCCCGCCTCCTGTCCCCCAGAAACAGTACTTCTGTCTTGTCAGGATTCAATCTCAATCTGTTTGCCGCCATCCAAGAGAAGAAGCTTGGCAAGAATGTCTATTTGTGGCATCCCTGGCTCAAATAATCTGAAGGAGGCAAGCTGAGAAAGGCCTTTGCTGAAGTCATTGTGATGCCGCTATCAGTCTAAGTACTGTAGAAAGTATTGAGCTAAGGCACTGCTTTTTAATGACGGTGTAGAAACCACTCCCAGCTGTTCCAAACTAGACTTTGACCTGACCCAACGATGCTGCAAAACAGGCTGTGGGTTTATGTTATTTATTCCTTGCATTTATATTCAATCTTTCTTCCAAGGAGCTCAAGACGGCATACAGAGTTCTCCTCTCCATTTTATCCTCAGAACAACCTTGTGCGATAGGTTAGGCAAAGAGTGAGGAGCTGGCCCAAGACCACCCAGTGAGCTTTATGGTTGAATGAGGATTTGCATTCTCGTTTCCCAGGTCCAGCACTCTAACCAGTGCAGAAAACTGGATTTGTGCCTGCCTAGACTTTTGGAAGGAAGAACACAATTCACTGATAAGTATTTTCTATCTAGGTTTGTGATGACATAGCAGCAAAAACTGAGCTTCCGTGAATATATATATATATATATATATATATATATATATATATATTCTGTTTTACAATTTAGAATATTCATTTAAACAACCTTAAAATATCAGTGACTTCCCTTCTTCTCTTTCCATGGTTCATTTTGCATATCATAAATCCCTGCATATTTTACATAAACTAAACCATTCAGTATTCCATTATTATATCCATCAAAACTTACTTATACTGTTGAATTTATCTTAATGCTGCCAATGTTTTCAAGTGTACACAATTTTCCCCCATATATTCAATAAATATTTTCCAATCTCCTTTAAACATATTTCTTCTTGTTCTCTTATTCTTCTTGTTCTCGGTTTAAGTTCTTTGGTTGGAACCTCGCTAGTTTTCCATTTTGGGGCTAACGAAACACAGGCCTCGGTAGTGGCATACGTAAATAACCTTTTTTGACACCTGGGAATTTCAATCTGAATTATCCCCAGCAAAAAGGACTCTGGTTTTTTTTGGGGGGGGGGAAGTGCTTTTAAACACTTTTTTCAATTCATTATGAATTATTTCCCCATTCTCTTTTACCCTTTTACAAGTCCACCACATATGAAAGAACCTTCCCTCAACCTCATTGCATCTCCAGCACTTATCTGATTCAATCTTATACATTTTAGCAAGCCTACTCAGAGTTAAATACTATCTGTAAACTGAGCTTTTGTTTTTTTCCCCAGCAGAGCAAGTTTCACAACTTGGCTGTTAATGTTTAACAAGTTTAAGTTCTTGGAGCACATTTTTACCGTGTAGCAAATCGTCACAACTTTGTAAGGTTGGTGGTTAGGCATTTGGTTCAATGTTTTGGGGAGAGGACATGGTTGGCTGTGCCTGCCCCTCCATTGCTGCTGCTAGGAAATTCCGTTAAAGGAATCCAGGGGCTTGCCTTGGTTTTGTCCGAACCCTGTCAAGGGGCTAGGGCCACGCCAGAGCCCCTGGGAGCATCTGGGGTGAGCTGTGAGATCGAAGGAGTTCTCGCTCCCCCAGGATGCTTGCCCAGTGGATGGTAGTGCCCAGTGTCAGTCGTGTTCCTGCCACCGTGCAGGTTCAGGTAGTCTGGAACCAATGCCTAAGCAACCACTCACATGCTGTAATCAATAAAGTTGTGCCCAAAATTTAATACCAAAAACCTTAAACTAAAATCTGTGTCTATTGTGTCTTCGTTTGGGGATGGTTTTGGGGGGTCTCCACACGCAACTAGGCCAAGAATGTGTTTTACGCAGTGTTAAATATATCAACAAGATCCTGGCATGGAATTATCAACAAGTATTCCAAATTAAATATTAATTTAAAAACTACTTGTGTTTTGGTTCTTTTTTTGGTTTATTTAAAAACTCTTTATTTATTCTAGCTGCTTAGCTGAGACATATCAAATAGAAGAGAGAAACAATAAAGACCATAGAAATAATGAGTTAAGCATTAAAAGCAGTGATACTGGTTAGAAGGTTGCTTGTGATGGAGTTCTCCTGGGGTTGGTCTTCCCAAGCTTTGAAGAATTATTGGAAAAAGCCAAGGAAGATGCAGCCCATATTGAATCAAAAGGGGGTGGGTTGTGCCCATCATTAATCAGCATCTTCTGCAACATTTTGAGGACCAATTTTATTTATGTATTATTTATTAGATTTATATCCTACTCATCTTCCCAACGAAGTCCATTTCTCTGAATACATTCTAATTTATTGGTAGCCCTTGGGTTGATCTGACAGCCCTGGAGAGGATTCTATTCTTACTCCCACACTTCAAAACGACCTTGACAGATTAGAGAACTGGGCAAAAACAAACAAGATGAATTTTAACAGGGAGAAATGTAAAGTATTGCACTTGGGCACAAAAAATGAGAGGCACAAATACAAGATGGGTGACACCTGGCTTGAGAGCAGTACATGTGAAAAGGATCTAGGAGTCTTGGTTGACCACAAACTTGACATGAGCCAACAGTGTGACGCGGCAGCTAAAAAAGCCAATGCAATTCTGGGCTGCATCAATAGGAGTATAGCATCTAGATCAAGGGAAGTAATAGTGCCACTGTATTCTGCTCTGGTCAGACCTCACCTGGAGTACTGTGTCCAGTTCTGGGCACCACAGTTCAAGAAGGACACTGACAAACTGGAACGTGTCCAGAGGAGGGCAACCAAAATGGTCAAAGGCCTGGAAACGATGCCTTATGAGGAACGGCTAAGGGAGCTGGGCATGTTTAGCCTGGAGAAGAGGAGGTTAAGGGGTGATATGATAGCCATGTTCAAATATATAAAAGGATGTCACATAGAGGAGGGAAAAAGGTTGTTTTCTGCTGCTCCAGAGAAGCGGACACAGAGCAATGGATCCAAACTACAAGAAAGAAGATTCCACCTAAACATTAGGAAGAACTTCCTGACAGTAAGAGCTGTTCAACAGTGGAATTTGCTGCCATGGAGTGTGGTGGAGTCTCCTTCTTTGGAGGTCTTTAAGCAGAGGCTTGACAACCATATGTCAGGAGTGCTCTGATGGTGTTTCCTGCTTGGCAGGGGGTTGGACTCGATGGCCCTTGTGGTCTCTTCCAACTCTATGATTCTATGATTCCCCTTGCTCAGTTTTCCATTTTTTAAATTTTACAATAATTTTTATTAGTTTTCAATTCCAACAATACAATGGTAGCCTCATTATAACAATGCTCAATTATAATACAATTACTCATCCCAATCATTCAGATGCCAAATTGTATAATTTAGGTGGCCTCCCGCGTGTTAGAATTGATGGTTTGATGGTTTACTTTGTTTCTGCGTTCTAAAATCTTATTCAACTCAATTACATTCCAGCCAAAATAACAATCCCTTATACGACAACTGCAATATTGACGACATCCATTTGTCTTTACACATTAAATGATTTATAAAGCTATAGGTGAAGCATTCAAACTATATCCATATTCCTCCTGTGTGTGACGATTATTCTGTCTGTGGTGTTTCTTCCTGTCCTTGTAAAATGTTACGTCTCTCTTTTCCCAGTCGTTGCTGCTCTCCATCATGCTTTGGGCGGAGCTAATATCCCATTGTTGTTTCAGAAGTTCTCCATTGCTCCGCCCTGTTCATTGTTTTACAATTTCAACAGCAGCTGCAAGAACCACCCAGTTTTCCATCCCTCCACCCCCAACACTCAGTCAACATCCCATGGCCATTGAGTATGCTCTGTCTGCATTGGGTTGTTTTGGGGGGGGGCTCCTTCCCTCCTTAGATTTCCCTCCCCAGAACCTGTAGATACCTCACTCTTGGGCAGGCATGGAGCCATTTGGACTACATAAGCAATGACACTCAGAGACTAACATAAATATATGGAACTACTCACACGCTCCCATTGGTGTATGATTCTTCCATGCCGTCCTTTAGGTGTGGGTTCCCCATCCCTATACTGACCTAAACGGTCTCGGCCCAGTAGACCTGAAGGAGCGTCTCCAACCCCATCATTCAGCTGGGACACTGAGGTCCAGCACCAAGGGTCTTCTGACAGTTCCCTCACTGCGAGAAGTGAAGTTACAGGGAACCAGGCAGAGGGCCTTCTCGGTAGTGGCACCCACCCTGTGGAACGCCCTCCATCAGATGTCAAGGAAATAAACAACTATCTGACTTTTAGAAGACATCTGAAGGCAGCCCTGTTTAGGGAAGTATTTAATGACTGATGTTTCAATGTATTTTTAATCTTCTGTGGACGTATTCACCTGCCTTTTCTATTAGTATAAAAACTAGAAATTGTGAAGCGTATTAAGGGAAATGTTGAAGGCTAAATTTATTCAAAATCCCTAGCTGTGATTACTTGGGAATAAGAGAGATGCACTTGACACATCCTGACCAGAGGTGGTCATAGTTATGAGTTCTTCACCTGACATTTGGAAGACTGCTGCAGTTGATACCTGTGTGCATCAATTCAAAGTGTTGGTGCTGACCTTTAAAACCCTAAATGGTCTCACCCCAGTATACCTAAAGGAGCATCTCCACCCATCATTCTGCCAGACACTGAGGTCCAGCTCTGAGGGCCTTCTGGTGGTAACCTCACTGCGAGAAGTGAGGTTACAGGGAACCAGGCAGAGGGCCTTCTCGGTAGTGGCGCCCGCCCTGTGGAATGCCCTCCCAGCAGATATCAAAGAAATAAACAACTATCTGACTATTAGAAAATATCTGAAGTAGTGATGTTAAATTCTCGAGATATTAGGGTGTTATAAGTCCAAATCAGCCCTTTGAATGGCACCCACGTACAAACTGGAAGCCAGTGGCTATCTTTCAATACCCGTGAAACAGAATCAACATGGTGGGTAGCAGTTAATAATCTGTCCACAAGGTTATTTGTGAACCACCTGTTGCAATTCCTTGGCCATTGATCTAGGCAGCCTCAAAAATGACGCATTGCTGTAGGGCCTTCTCGGTAGTGGCACCTGCCCTGTGGAACGCCCTCCTATCAGATGTCAAGGAAATAAGCAACTATCTGACTTTTAGAAGACATCTGAAGGCAGCCCTGTTTAGGCAGCAATAATAATAATAATAATAATAATAATAATAATAATAAAGGAGCAATTGTTATTGGTGTTCTGTTGCGAGCCACCCAGAAACCCAGCCAGATGGGCAGGGTGTATATATAATTATTTCTACAGAATCTGATTTGAGAGAAGTGGGTGAAATCTTCCACAGCAATGCTCTGGGCTTCAACATTTTGTTAAATAGTGATCTAAAAGAGAATCTACAAAGCTGCTTCCATATGGTCCCCACCTTTACCTTCCAGTAAAGCACTAAAACTGAAAAGATGAAACAGTGTTTTGAAGGCCGGCAGGCTCTGATCCCTCCAAACCAATAGGTAGTGGTTATGATAAAGAAATAGGTAAACCAGCAGCTGAAAGAAAACATTTATTGAATCAAAAGTCAATATTCTCCTTTTAATATCTACAAGACAACATTGAACTTACATTATTTAAGAATGAACATAATGTACAAAAAAAAGTATGTTTGTTATAAAAATATCTCTCTCTTTTCTGGCGACTGAGCTGAAGATTATTACTTTTCCCCCCAGACAAAACAAATGCTCCAAAAAATTTATTTTCCGTCAGCAAGGACAAAAGTGAAAATAATTCTGAAATCCTATATTTTGAAGAGCATTTTTGAGAATGTACACAATTGAACTAAGATAAGTATCATTAAGTTGCCATTTATTTGGCCCAAACAGCCCAAGAGAGGTGCAACCTCATAAATCAGCACCTCCAGTCAGTGAAGATTTGATGGGACATCTAAATTGGATCTTTGCCCCACAAAATCGCATTACGGTCCTATAGCCTTGCTGTCCTCAGAAAGTCTACGGGATCAATGCAACAGGAACATCTTCTGGACTTAGCTCATTGAAATGAATGCAGAGCAATATCTGGCACAGATGAGCTTAGCCACTGCTTCTACTCACTTCAGAGATGTTTAGACATATGACTTCCTTGGTAGTTTGGGACTTCAACAGTGGTCTTGGATCATTATCCAACTGATGTTGTTTTATTAGCTTTTGAAAAATATTAATACTTTCAGTAGTACCAGGATTTTTTAAAAAAACTGTTTTTTGATTACCTTTCATTCTAGTGTCTTCCCATTACAAATTACCAATGGGAGCAGAGAGAAATATTTCGGCATTAACTACAAAGCAATGCTAGTTTCATGACCTTTCTGCATGAACCATGTGGAAATGAATGGATTTTATGCCGCAAATTCTCTTTTCTTGCTCTCTCTCTCTTTTGTCTTGTGTCTAGCTGTGCTTGTCACTTTCAAGAACTTTTCCAATTAGGCTCAGTAATGCCACTTGCCAGTTAAGATGTTAAAAATGTATGAGGAGCATTCTAAATGCGGTTTTAAAAAAATATTTTGCTAGTGTTTAATCAACTGACTTCAGCTTCTTATGACCAAGGGGGCATGAGGGTGGGGAAGATGAAAAAAAGAAAAGAAAAGAAAAAAGAAAAGAGGACCACTTACAGAAATATTTCAAGAACAGTGCAATATTAAAAAACACAATTTTCACACTTTGTGAAAGAGGAACATGCTTTGGAACCTGAGCAAAAGGCTTCTTGACCAATATAGCAAAAAGCCACCCTGTATGTTGTTTTCGCTGGCACCAGTTTCTGCCAGGTTACTATGTTGCTTTCAGCAACTTACATGGCCCCTAAATATTTAGTACGCAGAAACTGCCAACTACTTAGAGAGGTCAACTAAATTCCAGCTATAATATTGCAGGCAGTTCAACATGCTGCTACTGGCAATGCCGGAATGGCCTAAAATTAAGCTTTTTTAAAAAAAAAAAACGTGGGGGGAGAGAGAAAAGAAAAAAGCAGCCAACATAACAATGCCTCTTTAACCAGACAAAGCGCAACCACAACATTTAGTATGTACGTTACTACACCGGGTTACAATCTTGAGGTCAGCTCTTTCAAATAAATATACTGAACATTTACAACAAAATGCCTTATGAATGCAAGCTCTCTTTATTATTTCAAGATCAGCTGGATCAAAACCTAAGAACGATGTATTTCCAAAGCAGCTAAAAGATACAAGACCTTTTCCCCCAGAGAGATTAGCATGATCTGGTGCCATTGCAAAACTTTTTAATCAGCAATAATACCATCCATCTGCAAGAACAAGCATTAAAAAAAATATGTTTTTGGCACCCAACAGGCCACCATACCAAGCAAATTCACAAAGCATGCGCTCATATACTCTGCCGATTTCTGACTGTGTGAAATGATCATTGTGCTTGCAGGTCCCAGACCTTTTCCCTAAAAAATAATAAAATTATATTAACAATGACAGGTTCAACATATTAATAGGAACTTGCTTGCTTCTAATCACAGAAAAGGAAATAAGGATTAAAAAAAACCAACAACAACCGATGAGAATGCCGTAAACGAGGCCTTGCAGAGGGAGTAAAAATAAAGAGGTCAACCCAACACCAAACTACATGTTTAGATCGCTTAAAAATGTTGTTTTAAAATGCTGAGAATAGACTAAAAATGTCCCCCAAAGAACAACTCAACCAACCAATACATGTCCACAGATGTTTTGGGTAGCAGTGAGATGTAAGCTTGCCACTTGAAAAGCATGACAAGACCAGTCTGATAAATGTCACCCTCACAGCAGAAAAGGAATGTTTCAACGGCGTAATCACAAGGGGTGGGTGATGAACCATCAACTTCTCTCATGAGCACAGGAAGCAGTCACCAAGGCATAGAGGAACACAGGAAAGAAGGTACAGATATTCACAAGGATCTGTGGGGGGAAAACAGAGCAATGAATTAGTACGAAGACAAACAAGACATTCTCAGAACGAGGGCAGAAATGTAGCTTGCGGAATTATGTTCACATGTGGTGGCAGTGTAAATATGTAAAAAATATATATATAAGGAGATAACAGAAATCACTGGGTTAAAGTTGTCCAAAGTTCCAGAGGCAGCATTATTATCAATCTATGACGGGGTGAAAAATTCGCAGGCTATGAAGGACTTGCTCACAAACTTATTGACAGCCGCACGAATGATGATAGCCATGAAGTGGAAGGGGCAAGCAGAATATAAAATGGAAGAGGTGTGGGATATAGCTATTCATGCTAAATTAACATGTGCCATTAAGGTAAGACGGGGAATATGCAGGGGAAATGATTTTGAGGAGATATTGTTTGTAGAATCTGTACTGTTAAAAGGGAAAGGGGTCAAACGATCATCACAAGAGGTGCTGAAATTTTGGGAGGTTGGATAGTTATGATGGAATGGTCTCGGTGGTGGGGTGCACATTTTTATGCTTATTTATTTATTATTACTACTTTGTAAAAAAAAAGAGTGTATGAAATGTAAATAAATGTATAAAATAGAAATAAAAGAATGAATAAAAAGTAGGATAAGAAAGAAATGTAGCTTGCAAGCAGCTACTACTGAACATGGCAGCCATAGGCTGTGTTCTCTCAAACTGTGACACATAGCGCAAATTTCATCTCACGTTGAGACATCATTACAATGTGTGTTTCCTAACCTCCAGCAGCAGTAGGAAACCATGTGCGGGAGCAGGGAACTAAGGAACTTAAGAGATTCTTTGATGAAACCACCTACTGCTATCAGAAATAAAAAAATGCTCGCATGCTCTATTTATGCAATCATACTTTAACTGTGATGTTACCCCTTCTCTGCAATTTAACTGTTCTCGTTTTGGTACCACTGAGAAATTCAGGGGCCAACATTTCCTACAAAGATGAACGCCAAAGGCCTAAAGCTAATTCCTGATGGACGAGTGTGCGAAATCAGTCGAACAAAATCTCTTTCTTATAATTGGTACTGGAAGTACTTGATCTTATCGCTCATTGCATAATACCTAACACACATTTGCACGCACATATTTCTTGCAGCCGGCTCCTGGGCTCGCAAATATAACGAACAAGCTATTTCCAGAGAATCACTTAAAAGGAGCACAGCAGCTTCTTCTCTGTTACTAGCAGAGAAAAATCGGCAGTAGCGCTTGCAAATTCTGTAATACTCACTCAAAGTATGTCCCACGGTTATCCCGCCTTTGTATCTACAAGCTGCATTTGAACATTTGCAGACATTCCTCCTCCATAGCCTCCTTTGGACTGCATTTGGTTCTGAATTGAACTCACCTAGACATACAGGGGAAGGGTAGGAAAGAAAGCGGCACGGTCAGCCATGAACTGGTGGCCTCTCAAGTTCATTACATTGCGTGTTCAGACCCAGAAACCTCCCCCCTAAAATAAATTCACACTTGACTCAAATTTTGGTTTGTTTTTTTGGCAGAATTTAGGCCTCAACTCTATTGATTACAGAAAATGACTAGTTGCATAGGCTGTGGTTCGACTAGCTCCCTGCCATGCAGGTAGCGCTGACCCAGGGCACCAGCATAGGTCAGCCAAGGGTGAACACCTGGATAAGCGGAAAGCTGGGAACGGGCTAACTCTGCCACCCAAATGTCCCCCTGGACTCAGGCACGGGCACAACCCCCTCTCAGGGGTTGACCAAACCATCGAGTCCCTGGATTCCTTTAACGGAATAACCTTCACATAAGGATAGTGAGAGCGTTCTCCCATCCCTATCACCTGAACCAGAGCCTATCCTCAACCTTACAAGTTGTGACGATTTGCTACGCGGCAGGTGAAACCCAAATGACAACAGCCAATCAGCCAAGTGGGGAAAATTCCTGCCGTGCCCCTGTCCCAACGACAGACGACACATGACGGTAAAGCAAGGTCAAGCGCAACAAACCCTAAAAGCAGGGATAGGTGGGTGGGTGTTCCAAATGCACACACTGAAAGAGGAAGCTCTGGGTCACGTGCATGGGCATAAATAGGTCCCTCAAACCATTTGGACTGCATCCCATTGGCCAGATTGTACCCAGCTTTGAGGAACCTACCAATCGGGTGTTGTGGCTGACCAAATGTACCCACCCACAACACAGGGTGTCGGTTGTCCAGGTGTCACTGCAATACGTGCCCTCTTTAACGGAGGAACTGATTTAGCACAAGTTCATTCCTAGAAGGTAGGTTTACTGGCATTTGAACACATTTGACATGGATAGCACTTTTCCTAGTTGTTTAGTTTCCATAAGGAGAATAACATCTCTTTACTAAACCAATGCTGTCCCTAAAGGACCCCTGGACAGTCAAGTCCAGTCAAAGGCGACTATGGGGTTGCGGCGCTCATCTCGCTTTCAGGCTGAGGGAGCCTGCGTTTGTCCACAGACAGTTTTCCAGGTCAAGTGGCTAGCAGGACTGAACCTCTTCTGGTGCAACAGGACACCGTGACAGAAACCAGAGCGCACGGAAATGCCATTTACCTTCCTGCCGCAGCGGTACCTGTTTATCTACTTGCACTGGCATTCTTTTGAACTGCTAGGTTGGCAGGAGCTGGGACAGAGTGACAAGAGCTCACCCTGTCGTGGGGATTCTCATGCCTAATGCCTGGACATCAGGGCCAGGGTGAGCTGTGTGATCACATGATCACAACTTTGTGGGAGTAACATACGAGGGAACCTTCAGTCCCTCGTAGCTGCAGCATGGGATCAGTGTTTTGTACATCATTTGATGTTGCAGCAGATATACATGTGTGATCTTGAGTTATAAACATGGCTTAGAAACAGAAAATGTTTTTCTTTTTAGGAGAGACAAATAGAATCGTGTATATCATATAAGAGTCCAAAATTTCTTGCACAGGATGTATGCATTGCAACAGATGTCTTAAAAATAGATGTCTACATAGCTATGCAAAAGAGATCCATGTTTTCTTCCAACTGATTCATCTCTTACTCTCTTAATTGGAGATTTATTTAAGAGGAATGTTAACATATCAATTCTGTTAGATGAAATAAATTCTTCTAGGATGAAATAGACAGAGACAAAAATGTTTTGAAACGCTTATCCATAAAAATATAAGAAAATGGCATTTATTACTGTGATTTGTAAGCCATGAATCAAAACAGACTTTAGGGAGAACAAACTTATTCGGGAAAATTGGGGGGAAAAGTTATGTGTGCAATAAATATGCAAAACAGCTGAGCATGAAGTCACTTTGCTACTATAATAATATTGTACATGCATAATTTATTTTAAAAATTCAAGAATGTAAAATCAGATATTAGTATGCCCCCTTTTTGTAAGGTGAAATTTAAAATTCTCTTTATTTTTGCAATTTTTAAAACTGAAATATGTATTCTGGGAGCTCAGATCCCCAAGCAGCATGAAATGAAGAGATGATAAAGAGAACACTGATTTAAAAGCATTTGGATCTGTAACTTCAATGCAGCTCATTCCCCATGCCTTCACAGAAACTCCAAATCCATATAAGGAATGGACAGGGATTTCTCCAACCTTGTAAACACCTTTAATGCGTTTTAAATATAGTGCTGTGCTGGCGGAACAAAAAAACACAGGGAGTTTGTTCCCTCTGTAATTGTGCAGCAAGTTAACAGCCAAACCTGCTCTCCAATATGTGCAGCCTAAACCTCAATTATTCATCTCAATTCTAGGTTTGCAAACACCATCTCTGGCCCTCTTCAGTGAAGATGTGAGTTCTTTTGATTCTTGCTTCTAGTGAACTATGCTAACATAGGAATGTGTGACTTTAGGGATTTCTACCTAGGGCTATCCAAGTTTTCTCCAGGATATTTCAAAGGTCATGCCAATCAAAGAATTCTAGAACAGCTGATTTGTTAATTTTATCAGTGGTGTGCGTTATTTTCCTTCGTTAGCAGTTCCTAGGTTTATTTCTTGTATGGTTAGATAGCTAGCTGCAGGCAAACACACATTTTGGCCATTCGAGAAACAGTTTCAGTCTTTCCTTTGAAGAAACTAGTTAGCATACATTTTTACATAGCAGATTTGAGCCTATTAAAAAAATGATAACAAGAGTTTCTTGTACAATAAAAGGGATATAGGAAAGAGCATTTTGGGTTGGAAGAAGGAAGCTGAAGCTGTCTGTGTTCTAACATGCATTTTTTATTACAGACTGACATTTTCTTGGGGAGAAAGTACAACTTTTTCTGTTTACTAGACAACACTACAAATGTTCTGAAAAGAGAAGTAATACTATGCTTCTAACACTGATTACCCCCCTTACTTTGAAACAATCTATAATATGCCTTTTAGGTTGTCCGTGTTACAGGCTTTCTGATATTATTCATTTGAGTGAATCAGCTACAATACTCTTATATTTGATATGCTGGTGTGTTAAAGGTATAAATGAATCCATAATTTTCTTAATAGGATACACCAAGGCTACAGTCCTATATATACACTTACTCGAACACAAGCACGACCACACTGTAAATATATACAGTGGTATCTCGGTTTTCAAATGTCTCAGTAGTTGAACGTTTTGGTTTTCAAGCTCCAAAAACCCGGAAGTAACTGCTTCGGTTTTCGAATGCTTTTTGGAAGTTGAACGTGCCATGTGCCTTCCATATTGAACACAAGCACGACCACACTGTAAATATATACAGTGGTATCTCAGTTTTCAAATGTCTCAGTAGTTGAACGTTTTGGTTTTCAAGCTCCAAAAACCCAGAAGTAACTGCTTCGGTTTTTGAATGCTTTTTGGAAGTTGAACGTGCCATGTGCCTTCCATATTGAGTTTTCCGTAAGTAAATGCATCCAGAAATAAATGCTTCGGTTTATGAATGTTTTGGAAGTCAAACGGTCTTCCGGGACAGATTACGTTCAAAAACTGAGCTACCACCATATTTGTTTTCTAGCTGCCCCTGAAGATGACTTCTTTAACTAATTAGAAATGATGATGCTTGAATAAGTTAACCAATTCCTTTGCATCCTTGAGTTTTCCTTTCTACTTCTTTTCCCAGTACTGATGCATTCCCTCCTGCCCTCCTGAATATATACTGTCTCGTAAGAGCTGCAAAATGGCGTGGCCAAAAGGCATCCAACCTAATATTGGCATTAAAATATAAGTAATTGAGCATCTGTGTCATCTTGTAAAAAAAAAAAAAATTAAGCAATATTTTACGTCACATCTCTAATCTTTAGGATAGGGTGGACTACAAATCTAAATTGTTTAATGTTTTAGAAAATATACATATTCAAGGATACAGTCTAAATGCTGCAGGGATGGGGTGGAAGGTTCACAGGCTATGAAGGACTTGCTCACAAATTTATTGACAGCTGCACACATTATTATAGCTAGGAAATGGAAGGGCCAAGCGGAATATAAAATGGAAGAATGGTATAAAGAGGTGTGGGATATAGCTATTAATGATAAATTAACATGCACCATTAAGGTAAGATGGGGAATATGCAGATAAATTATTTTGAGGAGATATGGAGGGTGTTTGTAGAATTTGTACTTTTAAAAGGGAAAGGGGTCAAACCACCACAAGAGGTGTTGAATTTTTGGGAGGTTGGATAGTTACAATGGAATGGTCTCAGCGGTGGGGTGCACATTTTTATTCTTTATTTATTTATGATTATTACTCTGTCAAAAAAATGTATAAAATTTAAAGAAATGTATAAAATATAAAGAAAAAAGCTGGAAAAATAAAATAAAATGTTGCAGGATTCCTGGCAAAAACTTACCGAATTCATTCCACTAAAGAGATCTCCTGATCCTACATGAGCTGTGTGAACAAAGTTTGTTGGCTCACCAATCATACTCCGATCGATTCGCCGCCGTCTTTTCTAAAAGGGGAGAAAGAAGACACTAGTTTCATTCAAAGGGAAATAAGGTTTAAATATGAAGCATGAGCCAAATAATAAATGCAACTGGAAACTTACTTTTAACCAGTGCTTTTTTTCCTTCTAAAAAAAAAAAAGTTTAGGGGTACTCTCATTTTGACTCAAGAAAACCACCATTTTAAAGTTCAAATCGGGGAAAATAAATACAGTAAATGGACAAAAGTACAAAGATTCACAAAATGTTTAGGGATTCTTGCTTGAAAGCACAATCCATGGTGTGTTTTTAAATGGCTCACATTGCCTCCATCAGCCATCTAGGTCAATTCATATACTTTTCCAGAGATGAGGCACACTCCTGGTGTCCTCATTCTTCGTATCACATTTGGGTAGCTGACTTCTCTGTAGTCCATATTTCATAACTTAATTTCTTTGTAACTGTTTATAAGTGCAAGTATAAGATCCGTGTGCAAGACAGGAGGCAGCAAAGGTATATCAAGGAGGAGTCAATTCTAACTCTGTTTATAAAGGTAAAGGGAGCCCTGACCATTAGGTCCAGTTGTGGCCAACTCGGGGGTTGCGGCGCTCATCTCGCTTTATTGGCCAAGGGAGCCGGCGTACAGCTTCCAGGTCATGTGGCCAGCATGACTAAGCCACTTCTGGCGAACCAGAGCAGCGCACGGAAACGCCCTTTGCCTTCCCGCCAGAGCAGTGTCTATTTATGTACTTACACTTTGACGTGCTTTCGAACTGCTAGGTTGGAAGGAGCAGGGGCCGAGCAACGGGAGCTCACCCCGTTGCGGGGATTCAAACCACCAACCTTCTGATTGGCAAGCCCAAGAGGCTCAGTGATTTAACCCACAGTGCCACCCGCATCCCTCTGTAGTCTGTTTATAATCTAGATCAAATGTTCCTCTTGTGCCTGGCTCCGTTCCTTTCTCCTTCTATACATATTCTATACAAGTCTTCAACTTGCCAAAGGGCTGACAAAAAGAAGTCCTCAACTGTTGAGCATAGAGGAGAGTTTAAAAAGAAAAACAGGAATCTTATGCTTTTTAAGATTTAATGTTTTATTGTGTTTTTATGTATGTTGGAAGCCACCCAGAGTGGCTGGGGCAACCAGTCAGATGCGTGGGGTACAAATAAATCATCATCATCATCATCATCATGTGTCTGGGGAAAAACCTGTTGTATGTATGTGTTTAATCTGCTTTCACTTGATGCATGATAATTCCTTGTCTGAACTAGATATTTACTAGTACTTTTTGTGATTGCACCCACTGGTATGGAGTAGGTTTTTTTTTGGGGGGGGGGGGGGTTGCTGCCATTTGTAGTCATTTTATGTTTGCACCCATGGCACTTTTATCAAGGTAAGAAGAATACTGGTACCTCCTCATCATCAAGGATCACAGCTAATTTCTTTGTTTAATTACGACTTAACACACCTATTTGAACAGGTTGATCTCTTTGAGAAAGCATAGCGTATTAAACTTTAATCTCCTGTGACTTCCACTGAGGTCACCCTACAGTGTCAGCACAGAATTAAGTTGTTTTCTAACAACTTAACACTGGATTTCCCCTCTAAGTTTTGTTTTTGTTTTCATTCCCTCTCTTGAAATCTGTTTAGCAAGATGGAATTGAAATCTCGGTTTAGTAATCTTCATTACTAACATCTAATACAAAATATTCTCATATCTATCAGTGAAGCAGAATCAAATAGGTAATGTCTCATCTGAACAACACAATTCTAGGCATGTATTTCTTTTTTTAAGAGCCAAAAAAATTATGCAATTGCCCTGAAGAGTTTTCTTGAGCCCTTCACTGCTGGCCCTATAAACCTGCTCTCCATCACATATTTAAAGGGGTCAGTATCCTCCTACTCTTGGTATGTGATGAGATGGCAAGACCACCTAGAGCTCTGGGTGGGAGTTTACACGTCTCATCAGCAGGATTTTTTTGCTGTCCAAACACTGCCCCAGTTGAGTCACTGCAAATCAAAGCCACAGCTGAGAATACATCATGGGCCATAGCCCATAAAAGCAAAATATGTTTGGAATGAACTCGAGCCCACAAAACGCATGCCCTTCTCCCAGGCCCCCCACTTATTCCGGATAACTAACACACCAGGATTTCTGGACTCCTTAACATGAATGTTAAGCATCTCAAAGCATGCCAGAGCTACAAAACAAAAACAAAATGCTAGCCCTATAATCCTAAACACATGTACTTGTATGCAGACCCCATCAATGTCAATGGAATTTACTTTTTGGGGGGCTTAAGATTGCACCACCATCCTATTTTCCATTTTAGCCACTTCAAGAGAAAGTTATCGAGAAACCTGTCAAATGGGAGAGGACAAAGGAGAGCAGCTTAAATAATAACAATCCACACAATATTATGCTATTGAAGCTAATGCCAAGTAGGGTTGGGTGATATATCAATATATAATCCGAAACCGTTTAAAAGCCCCTATCGTGCTATCAGTTTCATAATTTTGACCTGGCAATATATTGCGAATCACTATTTTGTGTGCATGTGCAAAAATTGCAACGCGGGGAAAACTATGCAGCCAGCCAATGCCTCTACATAGCTCCATGCTTAATTCAGATCTTGTGATACATCAGTATATCACCATGTTTAGCTGCTAATATATCACAATGCTGAAAACCAGATATTGTCCACCTCTAATGTCAAGAGAGTACTTCTAGCACACAGCTAGAGGAGTCTTCCAGACATTTCCCCTTGCTGACCCAGAGGAAAATCAGCCTAAAGATAAAGGTACCCCTGATCGTTAGGTCCAGTCGTGGATGACTCTGGGGTTGCGGTGCTCAGCTCGCTTTACTGGCCGAGGGAGCCGGCGTTTGTCCGTAGACAGCTTCCAGGTCATGTGGCCAGCATGACTAAGCCACTTCTGGTGAACCAGGGCAGCGCATAGAAACGCCATTTACCTTCCCGCCAGAGCGGTACCTATTTATCTATTTGCACTTTGACGTACTTTCAAACTGCTACGTGGGTGGGAGCTGGGACCGAACAACGGGAGCTCACCCCGTCGTGGGAATTCAAACCGCCGACCTTCTGATCGGCAAGCCCAAGAGGCTCAGATAGCCAAAGGACCCTCCTGGATTAGGCCAAAGCCCAATTAGTCCAGCATCCTGTTTCCACACTGACGAACCAGATGCCCACAGGAAGCCCAGAAGCAGAACAGGAAGCCCAAGAACACTCTGCTCACCTGTGACTGACTGGTGGCCATCACTATCTCATGGGGGCGAATTTCAGAAACACAATTATCTTGCTAGCGTAGCATGTATACTTATGCTCTAGATAGGACAGTCATAATTCCCTGGGTCACCATGGAAGGACGTGTGGATCCAGATTTGCTTTCACAGTCACTTACAACCCCCTCTCCCATCTGCCCTCAGTCTGCACTGATGAGTCAGACTCAAGAGACTTCCCCTACACAGCCTGACAGTAGGATTGTTATCAAAGCTGCATATGTTTCTCACCATTAAAGGCATTTAAGCATCCACATGGATCTATCATTCACAGGTTTTTGTGTGGTTTTGGCTAAGATTCTCATGAACAATGAGATCACAAAAGCAGGCAGTTCTCTGAATTGAAGTTTGGTCTGTGCCATAGATACTAAAGAAGCAGAGATTGCCAGTGTCGAAGCAATGATTCTTCAACATCAACTTCATTGGACTGGTCATGTTGTGTGGATGCCTGATTATCGTCTTCCAAAGCAACTATGGTACTCTATTCAAAACTTAAAAATGGAAAGCTGGAGGTCAACAAAAGAGGTTTATAGACTCTCTTAAGGCAAATCTTTAAAAATGTAGTATAAACACAGACAACTGGGAAACACTGGCCTGCGAGCGCTCCAGTTGAAGAACAGCCTTAACCAAAGGTGTCATGGGCTTTGAAGATGCTCCAACTCAGGATGAGAAACGTGCTAAGAGGAAGGCATGTTTGGCAAACCGTCACCGCGATCAACTCCCGCCTGGAAACCTATGTCCCCACTGTAGAAGGACTTGTGGATCCAGAATTAGCCTCCACAGTCACTTACGGACTCACTGTTAAGATTGCGTTCATGGAAGACAATCTTACTCGGCTAAGAGTTATCGCCAAAGAAGAAGAATCATCCCCTGGCCATTCCACTGCCAACAATCATCTTGGAAATAAGGGTTTCATAACCTGTCTCCCCCCATTGGCTATATTATGAAAACAGGAAGCTGCTTATATCAAGTCAGACCATCTAGTTCAGTATTGTACACTGACTGGCAGTGGTTCTTGAGGGTTTCAGCAGCAGTCTTTTCCAGCTCTACTTGAAGACATCAAGGGCTTAACCTGGGCCACTGAGCTATAGTCTTCAACCAGGTTCTGAGTCTAGATGCTACAGAACCTAGTAGACTTAATGTGAGAACCTATTCCTATTATTACCTCTACATGATCCTGTGGTTTATAGCTACTCCCACTTGCAAAAACAAATCGGTGTTCTCTTTGATTCCCTTTTATGTATGTGTGTGATTCATGTCCTCTTTTTTTTGGGGGGGGGGTGCAACTGGCCATGCTGTGTAACCCCAACCTGCATGATCCCGTGCAAAAACTGTTAATTCAGACACTTGTTTGGGATCAAAATTGGGGGTGGGAGGTGAGATGTCTTCCCAGTGAAATTTCTTTTCAAAACATGGAGTCATGCCATATTGCAAGTCATCGCCTTCTCTTTTTTTTACAATTTCTCTACCCATACATGGGGTGAACCTTTGAAACTACAGGCCCCAGTTACTATGGCAACCGAGGCACTAGCTGAAGTTGTTCCGTTTTAAAGCTGCTAAACACAAACGTTACACCCCCACAGAGCACTGCTAGAATATGCAGAGGATCTAGTCTCTCTCTCTCTCTCTCTGTGTATATATACATACATATATATATATATATATATATATATATATATATATATATATCAAATGTGCTTCTGTATCCTTCTCACTCCCACTCTTTCCCTTTCTTTCAGCGTCACTTAAAACAAGACGGTTATCCTCTGTGGGAAGTTACAAGGGCAATACATGTACAGCATCACATTTTCTACCCACAAGCAATACCTGTGTAGGGAATTCAATATGTGAGGAGCAGCTCTTAATGTAATTACTTACCTACTTACCTGCCTAACCCCGCCCCCTTTATAGATTTTAACATTTCAAATACCTGGATTAAGTCAGTCTGAGAAAGTTTGCAGGGAAACCCCACTGCTAAGCCATCTACTTGCCAATTTGCAGCTTTGACGAAAAATAAAATATGTTCTACAGTCCATCGCTTGGGCCAAGACACTGTCCTGTCAAAGGTACATGTCTCTCACCCCACCCTTTCTTCCAAACATCCAGTGGGGAAAAGAGTCATGAAGGAGTCGAAAGCTTGTTTTCAGCATTTTAATCACTGACTGCTGCAAATACAGACATGGTTCAATTATAGATGCATCTAACTTTCAAAGGATTATGATGGGCGGCTGGATTATTTATCTAATTAGCAGTATCAAATCTTCTGTATAACCTCAGCATGAACTTTTCTTCATGCTTTTACTTGCCTCGCTCATTTTTATCAACCCTTTTTCAATTTCTCAGTTATTTCTGCATCTTTCAGCAGACAACTCTTCTTATTACATTTCTAGTTTACCTCCCTTATCTCCTGCCAAAAGATAAAGTGCAGGAGCATCAACAGTGTAATCGCTACCTAGAAAACTGATGCCAATGACCCACTAGGTGAAACACATTAAGCAGAGGTATTCAGGTGGAAAATAACTTCTGCAGAGAACACATGCACTGCACTCATCCTTTCTATACCATGCTTAGAGCATTTTATGCTACAGACAAACTAATAGCCATTCCTGCTTCCATGGGGAACCCTGGGAGCTGTAGGCTGGAGAGTTAGGAAATCTAACTGAGGTCACCAAACTATGTTTCTGGATTCTTTGGAGAAAGCCATAATAATCAATAATAAACGGGAATAGGAGTGGGATGCATAAACCATGTCACCTTCTGTTTCAGTATTCACTGACACTTTAATGGTCCACTGCAATTGATCGCAGTTCATTTTCATGTCCACTGATGCGAAGATATACTTTACACAGCACACAAAAGATGTGCATATCTCAGCCATCAACAGATATTTAGAAATCTATTACATTCCCTGCATGTTCCATTTCAAAGTTAATGAATTTACAGAGGGGAAGTCTTTTGCAATTAAGAGTCTTGCAAATCCTTCAAAGTCAATGAAGTGACTAAGTAAAAGGTAAGGGTAAAGGACCCCTGGACGGTTATGTCCAGTCAAAGGAGACTATGGCTTTGCGGGGCTCATCTTGTTTTCAGGCCAAGAGAGCTGGCGTTTGTCCACAGACAGCTTTCCGGGTCATGTGGCCAACATGACTAAACCGCTTCTGGCGCAACGGCACACTGTGACAGAAACCAGAGTGCATGGAAACGCCATTTACCTTCCCGCCAGAGTGTTACCCATTTCAAAGTGCTAGGTTAGCAGGAGCTGGGACAGAGCAACAGGAGCTCACCCCATCACAGGGATTCGAATTGCTGACCTTCTGATTGGCAAGCCCAAGAGATTCAGTGGTTTAGACCACAGCACCACTCACATCCCAAATAAACAATCACTGATAGGTCCACCTGCCATTGTGAGGCTCAAAGCAATGAAGATGATGCCTCCCCAGCTGTTGCCATTGGCTGTGGGTTTCTTGTGATGTCACAAAAGCACTTGGCAACTGAGTGGATATAAAGGCAGGCCAAGGGGAAAACACTTTTTTGTTTCCAGCAGGACACACCTGGCCATGGATGTGACATTCAGCACTGCCCAGGTTTATCCCACTTGGAGGAGGCAAACTGATGAATGGAAGGAGGCAATCCTCTGGCAGTGGGATGCTAGGGAGTGATAATAAGGCATGTTTGCTTGCTTGAAGGCTGCTGGTATCCATGGCTGGAAGCTGGTGGACATCTCATGATGGACCTTAGAGAAACTGGCAGATATTGGTGGATGGAAGCTAGTGGCATTTGGATTCGGAAGTCAGTGGAGGCTACAAGGCTAAAGCAGACTGATGTTTGTGGATGTTGGCTGATGGAAGTTCACCTTTGGAAGACAGTCAACAGATGCCAGTGGATATTTGTGGATTGAAGGCAGGGCATGAACGTGATTGGATGTCATGTTTCTGGATGTCGGCTGGTATATGTTTGTGTGAGTACATGGGAGGTTTCAAATGTGGTTTAGGCAGAATGGTGTTTGTATGTTCACAAATGTGATGTGTGAAAGGTAGATATTCATGAATAGATGGAACCCAGGGGAGGGGGGATATTGGTTTCATGGAATCAGATTATCAGGGAATCGAATTTAGAAGGGACCATGAGGGTCATCTAGCCCAGCCCCTTACAATGCAGGAATCTTTTGCCAAATGTGGGGCTCAAACCCACTGGTGTGCTTCTGGACTGCTAGGTTGGCAGGAGCTGGGACAGAGCAATGGGAGCTCACTCCGTCACAGGGATTCAAACCGCCAACTTTCTGATCGGCAAGCCCAAGGGCCTCAGTGGTTTAGACCACACCGCTACCTGCATCCCTTTTAAATTGTAAACGGTGTTTCTATTTGCTCTGGTTTCCATCACGGTGTTCCGTTGCGCCAGAAGCGGTTCAGTCCTGCTGGCCGCATGACCTGGGAAACTGTCTGTGGACAAACGCCAGCTCCCTTGGCCTGCAAGCGAGATGAGCGCCGCAACCCCATAGTCGCCTTTGACTGGACTTAACCGTCCAGGGGTCCCTTACCTAAGTTAGGACCCACCACAAAGCCATGTATGTCTTTAAACCTAAGCATGTAAGTTCTCTTGAATTCAGTGGGGATCACTCCCAGGTAAGATGGCAGCTACGTTGATTTCATACTTCAGTTTAAATTTGTCATCCTATATAATTTCACTCACACAGGCAGTGGGTGGAGGAAGTTTAGTTATGTCAGGAAAACTTTGGGCAAGGATAAAGAAAATCACTTTGTTGAAAAACAACTTACAAAAAAATTACAAAACTAACCCATAGCCCATCTCTATGCCCAACCCACTTATAAAAGAGGCAGAAAAACCAAGAAGCAGCCAGTAGTCGAAAGAAAATGGAAGGAAAAAAGGAAGAGAAATTAGAAACAGAGGAACCTGAGTAATATGACAATGAATGCAGAAGATCCAGCACAGTTCAAAATGCACATATAAAGGGAAGTGAGGTTTTGAGGAGTATCATTTTTATTACTAGCATTATATTTTTAAGCATCAAAGATCAAACATGTCACTGGCCCACTAGGTTAAAGGTGAGGCGAAAATCTGTTGTACTTCTCTTGTTAATCTACAAATATTGTCAATCTGCAGTCTAGTCTTTTACAGCCAGATGTCTGGGTTGTTGTTGGGGATTTTGCTGTCATTCTTTAAACAGATCCTGATTTTGTACAAAACTAATCATCATACTTTGGAAGCAAAGACCTCACACACTGATGTTGCTCTGCTGAATCACAAAGTTCATTTTCTTTTTAGCTGGCTCAGCACACCGTCACCTTAGCAATCTTTTAATGTGAAGAATGCAGCCTCTAAACTGTTTACCCACTATGCCATTATGTTGTGGTGGTCTTAGTCATCACATGATAAACTAGCAATTTTGGGGCATGCTTCTTAAACAAACAGAAACATTTGTCAGATGATTCCTGAAAAATAATAGTTCTTTCAAGAAGCATGTTTAGACTGGATGGCAGGGGAAAAGAATTCATCTGTCATTCTAAAGCTCTGCTCAAGTATATCTGCTCCATTAAGTATATTTGGTAAATAATGTCCTTTAATACAAGTCTTTTACTTGTAATAAAATGAACATCGATAAAAGTGCTCTGCAAAAGGAAGACAAACTAGAACTTCAATTTATCAGATCCTCATGCAACAAAAAGTTACTGTTAATAACTCAGTTCTATTAAAAAAACAACAACTAATGGTTTTCTGCAGTTCTAAGGGCCTAAGTATACATTACATTAAATGTGTGGCATGCAATGTTGTCTGCTCTTTTTTGGGGAGGGGGAGTCAATACTGAAACCCAGTTTTTCATCAGGACCTAAGTAGTCCTGAGAATGGGGTTTTAACCTTTCTGTAATTAGCTGTGATTTGCACAAAACTTAGCTTCTGTATGCAGCAATTGCCCTTCTGAAAAGAAGTTCCTATGTACTTTCTACACTTAATGTTGAATTGATTTCTTATAAAATGGGGAAGCAGATTTTTTAAAGATCTCTTTGCCCAAGGTCACCTGTACGTTCAATAATCTATGTAATTTGTAAAAACATGAATCTATGGGCAATTGTTTAATCAAATGAAAATACAGTGGTGCCTCGCAAGACGAAAAGAATCTGTTCTGTGATTCTCTTCGTCTAGCGGTTTTTTTCGTCTTGCAAAGCAAGCCCATTGAAGGATTAGCATATTAGCGCTATTAGAGGCTTTTAGCGGCTTATCTGCTGATTGGATCAGCTGATAAGCGGCTTAGCGCTATTAGCGGCTTAGCTGCTGATCGGATCAGCTGATAAGCGGCTTAGCGCTATTAGCGCTATTAGCGGCTTTTAGCGGCTTTTAGCTGCTTTTAGCGGCTTATCTGCTGATCAGATCAGCTGATAAGCGGTTTAGCGGCTTAGAAAAAGGGGGGAGGGGGAAAAACCAGCAGGAACTCGCAAGACATTGTCGTCTTGCGAAGCAAGCCCATAGGAGATTCGTTTTGCGAAGCACCTCCAAAACGGAAAACTCTTTCGTCTAACGAGTTTTCCGTCTTGCGAGGCATTCGTCTTGCAGGGCACCACTGTAGGCATTTCTTTAAATTGTAAATATAAATAAACTTTGTCGAACTAATTTTGGTTTATGAACACAGAGTTCAGAGGAGGCACCTATTTTTATTTCTGAAAGCAACCATCATAAAGCTTTTAAGGCTGCAATTCCACTACACATACAAAGTCTCTGGCTTTGAGGGGAAAGCTGCCTTTCAGACTAGCGCTAAATGGTTGCCATCCTGAAAACACTGGCCAGCTGAAGAAGGAATTAAAAGGGCTCAATGATATTTGTGTTGCAGATTTCCTTCCAAACTGATTGTTCTACTAGACCAGGGGTAGGCAAACTAAGGCCCGGGGGCCAGATCCGGCCCAATCACCTTCTAAATCTGGCCCACGGATGGCCCGGGAATCAGCGTGTTTTTACATTTTATTTAAAAGGCACCTCTGGGTTATTTGTGGGGCATAGGAATTTATTCATTTCCTCCCCCAAAAATATAGACTGGCCCACCACAAGGTCTGAGGGCAGTGGACCAGCCCCCTGCTGAAAAAGTTTGCTGACCCCTGTACTAGACCATAACCTGGAAACTGTTTCCAGTGGGGGGGGGGTTATGCTAATCTTTCTGAATACTTTCGGGTCCCTTGCAATTTATCATGGCGAAAATAGAAGCTGTTCTCTGAAGGCCAGCTTTATTTGTTTATTTATTTTTAAAACTTCTCTTAGCACATGGCAGTTTTTCTATAGCCTCTCCCTGGGATAAAAATACATGTAATATGATAATGCAGAACGGAGTTAATTGAATGAGGGCCCCTTCAGTTGTTACCGGGCCCAAGTTCACTCCTCCCTTCCATCACCAAAGGAAGGGTCTACAGTAGTACCTTGGAAGTCAAACAGAATCTGTTCTGTAAGTCCGTTCGACTTCTAAAATGTTCAGGAACCAAGGCGCAGCTTCCAATTGGCTGCTGGAAGCTCCTAAGCCAATCAAAAGCCGCCGAAGTCGCGTCAGATGTTCAGGTTCCAAATAAAGTTCGAAAACTGGAACCATCACTTCCGGTTTCTGATCGTTCAGGAGCCAAAAAGTTTGACTTCCAATGCGTTTGAAAACCAGGGTATGACTCTATCTGCAAAACTTAACAATTCCAAAATACAGACGCGCATTCACTGTCACAGGATAGAATATACTGCCTTTGGCTGTACTTGAGGGTCGATTTCAAAAAATTCTGCTGGAAAAACAGTTACCGTATTTTTCGCTCTATAACACGCACCAGACCATAACACGCATGTAGTTTTTAGAGGAGGAAAACAAGAAAAAAAATATTCTAAACGAAATAGTGGATATATGATTTTTGTGGTTCATGTTGTGGCCACAGACATGTGATCTGACAGTGAGTTTGGAGTAGCCCAGTGCAAAAATCCTGAGGATCCATGTGGATCCATGCTTTGTAACCACGAAGGAGGGAAGGAACGGGAACCATGGATCCTCTGCTCACGACTGCAGCAGATCCCCCCTGCCACCCGCAGGCATTCGCTCCATAACACGCACAGATATTTCCCCTTACTTTCTAGGAGGAAAAAAGTGAGTGTTATGGTGCAAAAAATACGGTATGTCCCTGTGGAGATGGCAGTATTGAGTTAGTGGCTCATGTGCTTCTGGCTTGCACTCTTTATAAAGATTTGAGAAGTGAGGTTATTACTCCTCTATTATTGTCCATCCTGGGTCACTCAGCCATTGCTACTGCATCCTTTCTTTTGCAGATCAAGATGATCAGGTGACAGCAAAAACTGCAAGGTTTTTAGCAGGGGCAATTAGAATAAGATCTATTATTTGATTATTGGTGTAAACCCGCAAAATGTATTTTCTATCGCTGTTTTTACCTCTATCTTCAGTACATTTCATTTCATTTTATTGCTATGGCTAGTGGCTGATGCAAATGAAGATTCTTCTGATTCTGTAAAGAAGGATCTAACAGCTGAATTTCAAGATCCTGTGTTTATTTGAATGTTGGATCTTGCAAGAACCTGGCAGAAAAAGCCTTAGGTCTGCCCTCAACCCAAGTAGGCTCTCGGGAGCCAAGTAATAAATGAACAAGGGCAGAAGTCACTGTGGCTAAAAGAACATTCCTAATATCTACTTTTTAAAAAGAAATCTGAAAATTAAATATAATACGTAAAGAGTACACTGGCAGTTACTAAAGTGATTGCTGCTTATAAACTAAGAGTAGTAACAAGGGAGGGGGGAGTTTAATTTTCACTTGCTGAGTCTCTTGAAACTTTCACAGGAAATATTTAGAGAGAGGTCAACCTACATGATGAAACGCTACAGCTCCACGACAGGATATGTGTCAGTAGTTACAACATGAAAACCCTTCCTATTCAACCAAATAAATGTCACTTCCAATTGAGAAGGAAAAAAGCAGAGAGTTGGCGTTCAGAAAAAACAACAACATTATAGAGAACAAGTATCTCTGCAGGAACCCACAGCCTACTAAAGAGAATAAACTTCTAGTTTTTCATGTCATTTTGTAGTTCAGTTGATTTATAGACAACTCAGGTGCTCCTTAGCGTAAGAATAATTCAGCCATCAAATGCAGATGTGCAGAATATGGGGACGTACCCTTTAGCAGGCAAATACTCAAAATGTAATCAAATATATTTTGTATTGTACTTCTCAAAAAAGAAAACAGACATTTTAGGGACACACTAGATGTGGTGCTCAGGCCCAATGGATTTTATTCATGCGTGTGTCCTATTTATATATAATACGGTTGGGGTGGAAGGTCAGTTTTTACATGAAGTGAATCCTTGGGAAGTGAAATTAGCATGGCAATGTAAATGGGAGAAACATGCTTTCCCAGAGCCCTCCAAATGGGGAGGTGGGTTGTGACCAGAATCGGTACTTACATTGAACCCCTAGGCTGTTAGACACATGCAGGGGTAGCCAATGGGGTGCTCTCCAGATACTGCAAATGACATTACAGTCGTACCTTGGAAGTCAAACGGAATCCGTTCCAGAAGTCTGTTTGACTTCCAAAACGTTCGCAAACAGAAGTGCGGCTTCTGATTGGCTGCAGGAAACTCCTGCAGCCAATCAGAAGCTGTGGAATCTGCATCAGACATTCAGCTTCCAAAAAAAAGTTCAAAAACTGGAACATTCACTTCCGGGTTTCAATCGTTCCGGAGCCGAAACGTACAAGTACCAAGGCGTTTGACAACCAAGGTACAACTGTATTGCCTGTGTTGGTAGAGCTGATGGGAGTTGTCCAAAATATCTCAAAGGCACCAACCTGACTATCTAAGTTGAGACTTCCCTTTTCTCCTTGTGAACTTGCCGGCTCGTACTTTAAGCCCTTCTCTTAAGAACGGTGCTTGTTTAATCTTCTCACCAGACAGAACAGTAATACCTTTATGCCTATTCTAAACAACAAAACAGAGGTCATATTTCACAGGAAGATACTAGGCAACAGATTTACTAGGGAAAACGGACGGTTCCCTAATAGCCTCACGTAATAGCTATGAAACACAGATGTGTTTCTCCTTCAAACAATCAAAATAAATTGTTTTTTTCAGACAGACAACCACAGTCATTCTTTACTGTGATCTGAGACTTCACAAGTTATTGTGGCTGTTTCATCTGATTGAAGCACTGGGAAAAAAGAAACAAGTTACAGTACTTAAAAGTGGAAAACTGTTTTTTTAGAAAGAGCTGCTTTTCCTGGACCACAACAAAGCTTCTACAAGGGGCAGACAGGTTTCCCCTGTCTTCCCCTGCCCACCCCACCCCCAGTTTTGAAGCACTCTAGTATCCACAAAATTCCCTGGAAAAATATATGTGACTTTAAGTGTGAACGCCACAGAAGAAGAAAGAAGTCCGTAAGACTGATATCTGCAACCAGTAGCTTCTCGAGAAATATTCCTGTTTGCTGAGCTTTCCCCTCAAACCAGCTTATTTCCGATCAGAAGAAGCTAAGGTGTGTAAACTTCAGGCAAACATTGCCCATGCGCATGTGCAGATGACACCATCGGCAAATTGGAGTTCAGCATGAGGAAACAAATCAGGTGTTGGGCACTGGGTGAAGACATGTCCCTTCCTTTGTCTGGAGTAAAGGACCTCTGGAAGGTTAAGCCAGTCAAAATTGACTATGGGGTTGTGGCGCTCATCTTGCTTTCAGGCCGAGGCAGCTGGCGTTTGTCCACAGACAGCTTTCTGGGTCATGCAGCCCGCATGACTAAACCACTTCTGGCACAGAAACGCAGTTTACCTTCCCGCTGCAGCGGTACCTGTTTATCTACTTGCACTGGTGTGCTTTTGAAGTGCTAGGTTGGCAGGAGCTGGGACAGAGCAACATGAGCTCACCCCGTCACAGGGATTTGAACCATTGACCTTCTGACTGGCAAGCCCAAGAGGCTCAGTGGTTTAGACCACAGCACCACCTGTGTCCTGAATAAACAAGCATACAATCACTGATAGGTCCACCAGCCATTGTGAGGCTCAAAGCAATGAAGATGATGCCTCCCCAGCTGTTGTCATTGGCTGTGGGTTTCTTGTGATGTCACAAAAGCACTTGGCAACTGAGTGGATATACAGGCAGGGCAAGGGGAAAGCCCTTTTTTTATTTCCAACAGGACACACCTGGCAATGGATGTGACCTTCAGCACTGTCCAGGTTTCTTCCACTTGGAGGAGGCAAAGTGGTGAATGGAAGGAGGCAATCCTCTGGCAGTGGGATGCTAGGGAGCGATAATAAGGCAAGTTTGCTTGCTTGAAGGCTGCTGGTATCTGTGGTTGGAAGCTGGTGGATGTCTCATGATGGACCTAGCAGTAGCTTCTGGCATAAAGGGACACTGTGATCGAAACCAGAGCGCACGGAAACACCGTTTACCTTCCCGGCGGAGCGGTACCTATTTATCTACTTGCACTGGTGTGCTTTCGAACTGCTAGGTTGGCAGGAGCTGGGACAAAGCAGTGGGAGCTCACCCCGCCATGCAGATTCGAATCGCCGACCTTCCGATCAGCAAGCCCAAGAGGCTCGGTGGACAGCAATGTAAGATAGTGAATTGAAAGGGGAGCGGAGGGAAACAACCTCACTGTGTTTGAAGCTACTAATTTTTACATAGCTCTGTTGTCCAGAACACAATGTTAAGCAGGCAAGCTATATATATATTTACACTCATTCAAGTCACTTATGACCCAAGATAAGTGAAGTGGAAGCAGCTGTTTGTAAGCTGTATTCAGTCTTGTATCCAGCAACAGAGCAAACCAAGAAAAATTAAGGGTTCATGACTGTGATGATCTCATAAAATGATGGGCGCTCCCAGCAGTAATAGGTTAATTGGTTGGAAATTTACTGTGTAATGAGTTACACACACATATGTACCTGGACATATAATTTAGTTTCCTGTATCTGTTTTATAAGGTTTTTTATATTTTATGGGGATAGTTTTATGTATATTTGTTTTCTAACTGGTTTGTGGATTTTAGCTGTGTTTATATCTATATGTGCATACACAGCTTGGAGAGGGTTTTTTGTGGTTTAACATGATTTCAGATTTCTTTTCAAACTCTTAAACACTTCTCTCTTAAAGCTCAATTCATGACCCCCTAAATTGCAGGCCTCTTGGTTTCAGTCACTTGAACTTCAGCTGTTGAACTTCTGCCAAGTTGCAGACTGAATAAAGGTGAATCAGATCTGAACCATTGTTGATCCATTTGACAGTTTCCTTCTGGGTGGCTCACTCTGTCCTGGGCTCCTTTCAATTTATCTGTCAGTTTTTCCTTATGTAACAGTTCCCCGGAGAGTGTTCTCTCTCAGGCCTTAACACTCCATTGCAGTAAGAGACACATTTCTTTCTCCTCAGCAGGGTCAGCTCAAGGGAATTTACTGCCAGGCACAATAGTCCACAGGGCTGGCAGCTGAACCTTATTTCAACGCTGGTGACAGGACAACATATTCCATAGTTCCACCACACTTGAGGGCAGCAGGCTTTGGAGGCAAAGGGCAAGCCGGGTGGTACCCACAGCTCTGTCCTCCAACCCCTTGCCAACATTTCCTACTCCGCAGCATCTGCTGCCTTAGCTAGACAATTCACTCTGCCCATCAGTCAGGCTAGTCTTGCTCCTCAGCAACTTGGCATGGCTTGAAGAAATGGACTTGTATCCAATCTCTGATAATCCTGAAATTGGTCTGTAGGTGAAGGCATACAAGTGGACTAGAAATTTCCCAGGAAACTAACTTTGTGACAACACCTTTCCCCTCTGTCCAGCCCACTATTTCTACCACTCATTTCGTTTTCCCCGCAATACCCATGCACGCACAAAGCTTCAAACATCTGCCCAACGAAAGCAAAATAACTTATTCAGATATTGTCGTTCACTTTTCATCTTGGATTCACTTTTCATCTGGAGGAGGCGGCCATTTTGCAATCTTGCGATTATTCAGCAGCTGTAGGCAGGTTATGAAATTCAGGTGCATATGTGGAGCACACCACTTTAAGCATCTATCCCATTTCAAAATCAGCGAAATAATTTCAAAAAATGCAGCATGCTCTTTGGAGGAAGGATGTCAGGATGTACACACAAACCATACAACTCTCCCCCTGCAATACCTCATTTAAGGGTTTTTGCAGGCAGCGGTGGCTGTTGGGAAAGCCTGCCCAGGGTACTTCCACCCGTCTGCCCTTTTGCTGAGCAGACAGGGCTCACCAGTAGAATGATGTAGCAGAGGCTGTTGGAGCTGTTTAGGCTGGGTGCAGGGAGACCTCTGCCTCAACTACCCTGCCCAGCACAGAATATCGGTGATTTGGATTGTGCTGTAATTCAGGCCGAGCAGAGACATTTGGAAGTGACTCTGAAATCTTCATAGCTATCGCTTTGGAAGACCCACACTTGGATCTAGAAGCATCATTCCAGTACTGGAGAGCTTCTTTCAATCATGGAAAGTCTAAACCCTGCCTAGCAGAAAAGGAATAAAAGTCCCAAATCCAGGGAAATCTGTCATTTTCTGCACATTATCTTTTTTTAAAGACTCTTTCATACTCTACAAGAGCTTTTACAAGATGTGACCAAAAAGTTTGGTGAATTGTCACGGAAATCGGACAGCGAGAAATATTTGACCATACATACCTTACAGGCTTTCAAAGTAGGCCACCTCTGATACAATGCACCATAGACAATGTTCGTAGAACTGTTGGAAACTTCCGGAGAAGTCGTCTTTTTGTACTGCTTTCAGTTCCCTCATCACAGCAGCTTAGACATGTGAAATGTTGGAAAATCTGTGCCATTTCAGTTTTTGGAAAAAGAAAGAAATCTGGTGGAGCCAGATCGGGAGAATATACTCAGTAACCTCAGTAACGATTTCACGCAGAATATGCAATTCTTCCACCATCATTCAGGTGGGTAAACACCAATCCTGAATCAATAATTCACCAACTCTGCCGCCATTTGCCACTGTTCTACTCATCAATGGTCTTCCAGACCGTGGGTCATCTTCGACGGTTTGCCGCCCTTCACAGAGAGGCTCAAACCACTCATACACTGTCTTTCATGTTACAGCTTCATCTCAGTACACATTTTGTGAGCATTTCGTGGGTTTCCGATGCCGATTGTATGTTTGAATATTTCTTGCTGTCCGATTTCTGTGACCATTCATCAAACTTTCCGGTCACACCTTGTATTATAAAGCTTGCATCTTACTTATTCACCAGGTTTCTCATACTGTAATACACGGTGACATTGCAAGGCAATAAGTGTTGCACTAGCTTGCCCATGAGTTTGTGGAACAGCTCAAATAGATCTTTTAAATTCTGCTCATGGTTCTTTGGAGTGAAAGGCACCATGTAAGATCTGATTCAAGCTGTGGATGTCCAGTTCAAACATTGAGGTGTTCCAGCACAAATGCATTCTAACACTGACAGGAACATGACTCATTTTAGATGAACATCTCCTGGGGGCATGCAACTAGATGAATATATGAAAAAGATATACAGCAGATAAACATAAATTTATTCAATGCTAGGAAAATGCCCATATACTGGTGTCAGCAGCTCAGTAAGACTCAGAAAGTGTAGCATATCTAGAGCACTCTTACAGATTTGTTTTGCTGTGTGTGCCTAAAGGGAATTTAATGCCCTACTTTAGAACTGGTTGATCACTCATTTCATTTTAGCAGACAAGGAATTGAATTGCTTTAATTCACTACGAAGGGGTGCAACACGTTCAGAACAAGATTTGTTCAGAGCGACTAGCTGGATGACATCTACTTGTCCATTTCAATTTTACAGAAGGGATATGAAAACATTGTTCACTTTGCAGAAGTATCTCCCCCCACCAGTCCCAGGGGAAGGCTGCGAGTCAGAAAGAACAGCTTTGTAAGACGTTGTGCAGCAACAATCACATCTGTGCAGTGGTTTTCCTTGCACAAAGTCACATTGCTCTAGTCTCTGCAGCAATTGAGTCTGTTGTGAGTTTGTCTTTTAAACATTGGGGGCAACAGACTCTAAACAGCAAAGTGTGCAGATACAATGAGAGCCAAGAGAGTCTTTGACCTACATGTTGCTCTCAAGCTTTCAAACATCTGCAGTCCTTGAAGAACCTATCTAGAGGTCTTAAAGTGCTAGTGCCATCACTGGTACATATTACTGTCTAATGAACACCAGGAAATCTGAAGTGTAGCATCTGAGTCTAAGGCGGGGAAGTGCTGTTGCTTTTCCCAACCACAGCAAGGTGTATACAAAACAGCAATTCTAGTTGCAACTGGAAACTTGTACAGGGCAAGAGATTGCCATTCCATACTGTTGATATGCAGACAAATTCTAATTGATGCCCCTCACAACATTTTCTACTACCTAAGTAGACACACCCTGAAAATGGTCCTCACCCATTTAAGCAACTGGTGCTTTTAAGCAACTGCAGGCTTTTCCTGATGGTCATTTCTGCAGAAGCAACACTTCAAATAGAGCATGCTGAATTCAGAACTAATATGTGGCCTTTTATCAGTTCTCTTGTTTTGCTCTCAAGTGAAATATTTTTGGCCAAACAAGAAACTCAGCATGGTAATCCTGTTTCATCCCTTACCATCCTGATTACCACTGATTTAACAGAGACGGCAAAGATGCTATCTATAATGATCATACTATAATATACTGCTTATCTCCAGTGTAATCAGAGTCCAATTAAAATCCTCATATTACTCCATTATTTTTGTGAATGGTTCCCCCCCCCCCCCCGTTTGTTGGATGGTGTCGAACTAATAAGAAAATGAAGTGCTCTTATCTTAGGGTGAGCAGAAAATATAGCCAAGATGATCAGAGGCTGGAAGTGCATGATGGAAATGTATAAAAGGACATGTGGAGAAATTGGAAAGAGTCTCCCACACCCCGGCTGTCATAATAATAGAATTTGGGGCATTCCCCACTCCCAGCTGCTCCTATGGAAACCGGATGTCCTGCTAGCAAGTGGTTGGGGTTGCACTGGCTTGTTGCTAATATTGCCCAGATCTGCCAGCGCCCCTTCTTCCTATGGGTTCTCACCCAGTTTTAGTAGTATTACAAGTGCTGCCAAAGTGAGCAGAGGTTCTCTCCCTGCTGAGTCCTGGGGCAGCCTTTGCAGTCTCAGAGGATGTGTATCAAGATCATAGAATCATGGAATCATAGAGTTGGAAGAGACCACAAGGGCCATCGAGTCCAACCCCCTGCCATGCAGGAAACACCATCAGAGCACTCCTGACATATGGTTGTCAAGCCTCTGCTTAAAGACCTCCAAAGAAGGAGACTCCACCACACTCCTTGGCAGCAAATTCCACTGTCAAACAGCTCTTACTGTCAGGAAGTTCTTCCTAAAGTTTAGGTGGAATCTTCTTTCTTGTAGTTTGGATCCATTGCTCCGTGTCCGCTTCTCTGGAGCAGCAGAAAACAACCTTTCTCCCTCTTCTATGAGACATCCTTTTATATATTTGAACATGGCTATCATATCACCCCTTAACCTCCTCTTCTCCAGGCTAAACATGCCCAGCTCCCTTAGCCGTTCCTCATAAGGCATCGTTTCCAGACCTTTGACCATTTTGGTTGCCCTCCTCTGGACACGTTCCAGTTTGTCAGTGTCCTTCTTGAATTGTGGTGCCCAGAACTGGACACAGTACTCCAGGTGAGGTCTGACCAGAGCAGAATACAGTGGCACTATTACTTCCCTTGATCTAGATGCTATACTCCTATTGATGTTCTTAAGTTGGCATCAGTGGCACCAAATCACAATGCCATGGCATTTTTTACTCTGGGATTGGTGGGACCAGGTCTTTAGCAGATGCGGCACTAGGGTGCAAATATCCACCCAGCTCCCCCAAATTACCACGGATAGTGTTGGGGTGGCCATAGCTGTGCACTGCCAGCCATCCGGGGGGGGGTCGCAACTCTCCCCCATGCCGCTGTGGGAGAGCGATCCCCGCAGAGGCTTGGGAGGGAAGCTGTGTGCCCGCCAGCCATATGGTTGGCGGGATGCGGCTGGTGGGCATCCAGGGAAAAGGGAGGCCACTGGCAAAGCCACGCAGCTCCCCCACTTGCTGGGGTGCCCCTGAGAGGCCAGCACCCTGGTGCGACGCACCACTAAGCCCTATGGGAAAGATGGCTCTGGGTGGGACGTACCACCCAGCCTTTGGGGAGATCCTATTGGTATGACACCTAGAAATACTTCGGGTAATTAGAGACTGGTTAAGTGGAGTTTTTTTATATATAAAAAAGCAAGTCCCCCTTGTTTGCAAGCACTTATTTTAAGAAGCCAGCAATCCTGAATTGTGGAGATTTTGAAGACTGCAAAAACAGTGTACTGAAATATTTATTTTAGACCATGCATTTAAAAATAATTTTATACGCACAACATTTTAACAGTTAAATTAAAACCAAGACAAACTTGCTTTGTTTCAACAGCGGAGTGGGGGGGGGAGGGAACCCACAGATTCCATCTGTACAGTGGTACCTCGGGTTACATTCGCTTCAGGTTACATACGCTTCAGGTTACACTAACCCAGAAATAGTACCTCGGGTTAAGAACTTTGCTTCAGGATGAGAACACAAATCGTGCTCTGGCGGTGTGGCAGCGGCGGGAGGCCCCATTAGCTAAAGTGGTGCTTCAGGTTAAGAACAGTTTCAGGTTAAGAACGGACCTCCGGAACAAATTAAGTATGTAACTAGAGGTACCACTGTATTTACATGCTGCTCAGCATTCATCCATTAATAATTTGCTAGAATGTAAGATATTTGAGCAATCAAACACCTTTAATCAGTTGGCAGTCCCACCAATGGCATCTAATGCCGGCTGTGTTTATACCAATACCAAGCTGAATAAGATCACAGTTCAAAAGGAGTGACGCTACATGCACAAACATGCCCTTTTGGTGATCTCGCTGAACAGCCAAGTTTGAATCACTGGAAGTGGAGCTTTTACTGGCTGAAGTAATCTCAGAGCATTCAAAAAAAAGTACGCGGTCCTTTAAATCAGTGTTTCCCAAACTTGGGTCTCTAGATTTTTTTTGGACTACAATTCCCATCATCCCTGACCACTGGTTCTGCTAGCTAGGGATGATGGGAGTTGTAGTCCAAAAACTGTTAGAAACCCAAGTTTGGGAAACATTGCTTTAAAGAGAGATAATATAGCAGAATTCATGTGGGGAGATTAGCAAGGAGACACTAGCCTAATAAACCACATCTGAGTTTTGAAATAAATTAACAGTCAATGCCCTTAACTGTAATTGACACATCCAGTTTTAAATTCTAATTAGAACTGCAGGGGAGGTGGGGGAAACCAGGATCCACACCAATGCAAATTTCTGTCCCTAGGTGAATATCAGTTTTGGGACAGGCCTGATTTTCAATGGGACTACGGTTGCGGAGATTAAGCCATATTCCCAATCCCAATATCCTACCTGCAGCTACTATTCCCATTTAAAAATAAATAGACAGACTCATTAATAATGAGCATACAGTTAACATCATATCTAGTTTGGTCCTAAATGCGGGACTGCAGTACAGTTGTACCTTGGAAGTCAAACAGAATCCGTTCCGGAAGTCCGTTCGACTTCCAAAACGTTCGACTTTCAAAGCGCAGCCTCTGATGGGCTGCAGGAAGCCGCGGAAGCCCCATTAAACATTTGGCTTCCAAAAGAACGTTCAAAAACCAGAACAGCCACTTCCTGTTTTCTATTGTTCGGGAGCCAGAACGTTCAACTCCCAATGCATTCAGGAGCCAAGGTACAAGTGTACTGACATTATAGTTTTCTGAATTATGGAGAATGCTTCGAAACTTGTAAATAAATACCAGGGAGAGAATGCTGCAAGAATAGTTTTGTCCTATTCATTTGAGTAGGGAGCCACTTCCATCTGAGCTCTGTGTATACTAAATTCCAGTGCCCACACATGGTCACAGAGTACGTGCTTTCAAATGTTTTAAAAGTTAGAAACAAAATAAATCATTAGCTAAACTGAAATACCACTAACTTTAGACAGGAAAAAGTTCTATAAACCACCTGAGAAATATGTCTGGCTGAGAAAACTATTCAGTATTATTTGCAAATATTTTTATATACCTCACCTTTCAATTAAAGTACGCGTTTGCAGAGTAAAAGTAAAAAAAATCCAAAATATAGTACTGACAAATTCAGAGTTTTATGCTACATTTGACCACTGTGCAAGATATAGCTACCAATCAAATTGGTTATTCTTCATTGCAAGTGGAATGTACTTGTTTTCAGGGGCAGCAGCTGCTTCACCTATTTTCCACACACACACAAAATAGAATTGAAGCACGGTACCGACAACAGATAACATTCCGCAGTATTCATTTTACAAGTGCATAAAGTATATCCTAAGTCCAAGCAAATCAGTTAGAAATAAATCACAGAAGCCCACTTTTTGAGAGAGAGCTTGAATTGCTATAGAAATCTCAAGCTCTGGAAGTGTATCCAAAAGGGAACAATGGCCAATTGTGCTACAGATGTATTGCATACATTAAAATATTCCATGAATTTTTTTTTGCCTAAGTAGAAGCCCAATCCTCTTCCTCAAAGTTTCCATTTATCACAAAAACCCAGCGGTCAATATATGATCTTAATGTCATTTCATTACCGTATTTTTCGCCCTATAGGACGCACCGTCCCATAAGGCGCACCTAGTTTTTTTGGGGGGAAATAAAGGGAAAAAAGTATCCCCCCCCCAGTACGTCCTATAGGGCGAAAAATACGGTAACTGCCAATGCAATTTTAAGTAAAAAGACTGAGAATATGTATGTCTCTCTCTGTGTATGCATACATAGAAACACCCACACACCCACTAGATGTTTCTAAAATAAATGTGACGCATTTTAACTTTAGTGTGTCCAAGCCGCTTAAACTGAATTGAATTATTTTACTGGCTAGTGTCAAATATTCTATAGCAGGCTTCTTCAACCTCGGCCCTCCAAGATGTTTTGAGACTACAATTCCCATCATCCCTGACCACTGGTCCTGCTAGCTAGGGATCATGGGAGTTGTAGGCCACAAACATCTGGAGGGCCGAGGTTGAGGAAGCCTGTTCTATAGGTACAGTCATACCTTGGTTCTCAAACATAATTGGGTATTTGATTGATTGATATTGGAATTGATATTATAATTTTGTATTGATACAATGAGGCATATATTGGATCATTGTTATTGAAAACTAATAAAAATATTTTTTTTTAAAAAAAAGAAGGGAAATGACTTTCAATGTTTTTGTAGCTCCTACAACTAAAAAATGTGGAAATGATTTTGGATTTTATCTCAGAAAGCTTTCCTAAATTACTCATATTCAAGCACTCTGTGTTGAAACTTTAGATGTTAATAAAAGACAATGTGCCTAAGAGTTAATCTGCACTTTCCTGAAACAAGCAAGGAAAGAAGTAGTTTGCACAGCTCTTCTGGAAAGCAACACCTCCAGAATTCAATAGAAGATTTTATGTTGGGAATCTGTTTGTGTTCAGTTACGTGGCTGTCCAATAGCATTATCAAGTAATACAGCCCTAGAAGGACAACACATTTAAATCAGCCCAAAGAGTTCAAAATTGTCACTTTACTTTTAAAGATCTAGTAACTCCCCATTCTGGCATCTAAGGCATGAAGTCCTCCCAAAATTCTGTTCATTAAATATGGCATTTGGTCATTTTTATAGTGTGAACTGTGGAGGAGTAACTTGCTCAAAGTCAAATATTAGCATCATTTTTCAGAATATTCCTTTGTCAGGATCTTCAAAATTGCATTCTCTGACAGTCGCAGCAGCAGTGCAGCTGAGGTTTCTGTTTTTGCAAAGGTCTGAAATTTTCAAAAAAAAAACCTGAAATCCGTCTAGATAGTGTCTGAATGTAACCATTCACATTATGATTTCAAGTACTTTACGGTCCCTATTTTGCCTTCTGTACATTTTCATCCAAGGCATAGTACCCCTCCACACACCTAAGTTTCCTGAAGGAGCGTCTCCACCCCCATTGTTCAGCCCAGCCACTGAGATCCAGCTCCAAGGGTCTTCTGGTGGTTCCCTCCCTGCAAGAAGGAAGGTTACAAGGGAACCAGGCAGAGGGCCTTCTTGGTGGTGGTGCCCACCCTGTGGAATGCCCTCTCATTTTGACTCAAGAAAATCACCATTTTATAGTTCAAATCGGGAAAAATAAATACAGTAAATGGACAAAAGTACAAAGATTCAAAAAATGTTTAGGGGTATGCGTACCCCTGCGTGCCCCCCAGAAAAGCACTGATTATTTTATTTTTTATTTTATTTTTTTTAAAAAAACCTTTTAAATCAGTTGATTTTAACTCTGCTCCTTGCTGATAAGTGTTCTTTGCTGCATTTTTCATTCCTGTTTATTATTATTTTATTGCCTGATTGTCATGGGGTTTTAATTCAACTAAATCACTGTGCAAGCAGAACAAATTCCCCATGCGCAACAGAACTGCTGTCCCCCAGTCTGTTGCAAATGGTTGGGGGGAAAGTAGATTTGGGGGGCCTACAGGATGAAAAGATATTCCACTGTGCTCACAGAAGTTGTTCTGTCTACATAACAGTTGCACACAGCCCATGTATTTTAACTTTCTTCCAAGGGAACTCTGTGTGTCTTTTAAAGAGCAAAGTATAAATATTAGAAATAACATTTAGTTTGTGAATCACATAGCAACCACCTCTGTTCTGGCATTGAGATATGTAAGCCTGCATGTTTCACTCCCCCCCCCCCCCGTTGCTATGTCAGATGAGTATACAGCCACTGTCAAGCTTGTTATGGACTAGTTTAATAGCACAATATGCACTATACAAATCTGGTACAGTGGTACCCCGCAAGACGAACGCCTCGCGAGACGAAAAACTCGCAAAACGAAAGGTTTTTTCGTTTTCGAGTCGCCTCGCAAGACGAATTTCCCTATGGGCTTGCTTCGCAAAACGAAGCTTGCCCCGGGGACAGCGGGTCTTCTCTTTTGAAGCAAGGGGCGGCGGGGAGATCGCTTCTCCCCACCGCCCCTTGCTTCAAAAGAGGTCCGGGGGCAGCGGGAAGCGCTGCTGCGAAGCCGGGCGGGGGGGCGGGAACACCTGCCCCAGCCACCCCGCTTCGGAACGCTGCTCCGAAGCGGGGTGGGGGGGGCGGGAACACCTGCCCCAGCCGCCGGGCTTCCTAGCGCTGCTGCGAAGCCGGGCGGGGGGGGCGGGAACACCTGCCCCAGCCGCCGGGCTTCCTAGCGCTGCTGCGAAGCCGGGCGGGGGGCGGGAACACCTGCCCCAGCCACCCCGCTTCGGAACGCTGCTCCGAAGCGGGGTGGGGGGCGGGAACACCTGCCCCAGCCGCCGGGCTTCCTAGCGCTGCTGCGAAGCCGGGCGGGGGGGCGGGAACACCTGCCCCAGCCGCCGGGCTTCGTAGCGCTGCTGCGAAGCCTGGCGGGGGGCGGGAACACCTGCCCCAGCCACCCCGCTTCGGAACGCTGCTCCGAAGCGGGGTGGGGGGCGGGAACACCTGCCCCAGCCGCCGGGCTTCCTAGCGCTGCTGCGAAGCCGGGCGGGGGGCGGGAACACCTGCCCCAGCCACCCCGCTTCGGAATGCTGCTCCGAAGCGGGGGGGGGGCGGGAACACCTGCCCCAACCGCCGGGCTTCGTAGCGCTGCTGCGAAGCCAGGCGGGGGGCGGGAACACCTGCCCCAGCCGCTGGGCTTCGTAGCGCTGCTGCGAAGCCGGGCGGGGGTGGGCGGGAACACCTTCTGAAGGCGGGCGGGGGGCGAAAGTCTTTGTCCCCCCTGCCTGCCTTCCCAGGGGCTTTTAAATCGCCCCGGACAGCGGAGAAGTCCTCCGCTGTCCCGGGGCGATTTTAAAATGCCGCCCGCCAGCATTTTAAGATCGCCCGGACAGCGGAGAAGTCCTCCGCTGTCCCAGGGTTTTTTAAAATGCTGGGGGTGGGAAGAAAAGCCCTTGTCCCCCCCCCCCCCAGCCTTCAGAAGAGGTCCGGGGACAGACTGTCCCCGGACCTGGTCTGAAGGCGGTTTCCCTAGGAACGCATTAATTGATTTTCAATGCATTCCTATGGGAAACCGTGCATCGCAAGACGAAAAAACCGCAAGACGAAGAGACTTGCGGAACGAATTAATTTCGTCTTGCGAGGCACCACTGTATATGTAATATAATAGTATTTAGAACTTTATATCTGGCATTAGAGCAAGAGATGAAACATGCCTTTGCCTGAGAGGCGTATTTGTAATATGTACTCCTTTTCTTAGGTACAAATTATTACAAGCCAGCATCTAGGAGGCATAAAGGGAAAATAGGTAAAGTCGAGGGGTACTTGTTTATATATCACATTCAGATTATATATGGGATGTGTGTGTGTGTTTCTATCTTCATGCACTAAACAATATTTTCAAATCAGAACTACAGTATGAATGGAAAGAGGTGCGGCTGCTGTAAGTTTGTCACTTGTCACATCAGAGGACTGATTTGCAGGGCTGTCTTAAGAATATATGGCGCCGGGGTGCAAAGATTCGTTTGGCGTGCCCCCCCCCCCGGCGCACAGGAGAGTGGAGCCAGCCGGCCACCTCAGTGTCTCGCTGGCTTGGTCACCCCCGAACTCGTGGCTCAGATCCGCCCACAGAAGAGCTCACCATGGCGCTCTGACCGACGGGTGGTCTCTTCCCCGGACTCAACTCTCGGCCCCGGACTCTTGGCCTGGCTCCCCTGAGAGCCCAGTGCCCAGGTGCTCCACACCCCTAGCGCCTATGTTTAAGACGGCCCTGCTGATTTGAGTCCAACCAGATGCATCAAAAAGGACTTGTTCCACAGCACTAATGGAACTTAGGAATAGCCGTTGTCAGCGCTATAGGGGACAAAAGCCAGCAAGTTTGACTGCTTCTACAATGCAGCAGAGACATCCCGATAGCCCACGTACGAAAATGCGCAAGAAAAAGTGACTGGAACCAACATTACCGAACAATGGAAAGCAAAGCAAAATTCATACTTACGGGCTGAGGCTGTTCTGCAATACAGCAGTTGAAACACAACCAGAACTCGCTCATTTTTGCTTCCAGTTCAAAGTGCAAATACAGAGGTTAGGAGCGAGAGATAAAGCTCCAAATCTGTGAGATAGTATCTCCTCTTAGTCAATGTGCACAGGTCCCACAGAGGGTAAATAAAATCCGTCTTTTAAACTTTCCCCTGCAGTTTGAGTTGGCACCAGAGTAGCTGCTTTCTCCTTCTCTTCCCTCTCAAGATATCGGGCCCGGCATTACAGAAAACGATGTTTTACTCCAGCTTCCAAATAGTAACCTGGGAAAAGAAAAAGTAAAAATAAAATTCACAATGCTTGTTACATGGTTTCTAAAGCAACTGGTTTAAAATCTGTTGCTTGGCACTTAGAACCTACTAGGTTTGAGAACATTCTAGGTTCTACAACATTATGCACCAGACATCATTCAATTTTAAAAAAATCCATTTTTACTCAGTAGAAAATAAATCTCAAAATACAGCGAATCAGAGCACAAACACTATATTACCTTTCTTCCTCACTCATGAGTATTAAGGGCTTAATAGTATCCCCATCAAACCCACGCAAATAGTCTATATCAACACTTTCTACATTGTATTGCAATGTGGCAAAGGCAATGAAGGCCTCCTCCAGCTTTAAAAATATTCTTTTTTTCTTAACACAATTAAGGTGCTGACAGAGTGCCCCCTCCACACCACCACTGTTTGTTCATACCACAAGCTCATTAAATAACCCAGCCTTGTTTAAGTGTGTTTCAACAACCTCGTTGGTGTCCGCATCCTGCCAGACGGGCATAATTTACTACTGCTATCCTGCTGCTTCAAGTAATAGTGTTTTTCAAAATGGAAAATAATATTTGAAGTATGAGCTGCTACCTTAAAAGGTTTTAAGCTCCTGGAGCGGAAAAACTGAGACGCACAAAATTCCACCCATTCTTTTGTGAAACTGAAGGGCTAGTTAATCTCTAACCTGAAACTATATAGCTGTTACACTTTGAAAGGGCAATGAAGCGTTACTTTGGTCATTTGGCATATTACCTATTTTCCCAGTCTTGCCTTGTAAATCAAGGTCAAAATATATTACGCAGAAGACAGAGAATGCCGAATGCGCCATTGTGAGCCCTTTGTGAAATTCATATAATCGCGTGCTTCCTCTTAATGCTGATTTTGGGTGGTCCTATACTTCTCAGTTTGGAACGAAATGGGCCATTAAAAAACAGAGATAACCCATTCTGCATACAAAGTGAGCTCCCCAGGTATGCAGAAGTATAATACTTTGCAAATTAAAAATGAAAGAAACGGGGGTGGGGGGGATACGCTGATCAAGACCTATGTTCCTTGCCTTCCAGCACCTGCAGAGAACAGATGAGCTATGAAATTTTGTGGCTATTAGTCCTTTAGCATCATATAGCACAGTGGTGGAAAGTTTCAGGATGGTGGGAAAGAACGGAAAAAGTATCCCCCCCCCCACTTCCAAAACCTTTCTTCTACCCCCCCCCCCAAACATCTAAATAGTGCTGGAAGGCTCCTATTAGAAATTGGGATAAACATCATTTTGTTGTTGGGGGGGGGGCTCCTCTTGAATTCTGGTGTTAAAAGTAAGGACAAGTGTAATATCTCTTGTGGGCGAGTTCATTATGACAAGCTGTAAACCATGGATAAACTAAGGCCTGGGGGCCGGATCCGGCCCAATCGCCTTCTAAATCCAGCCTGCAGATGGTCCAGGAATCAGCGTGTTTTTACATGAGTAGAATGTGTGCTTTTATTTAAAATGCATCTCTGGGTTATTTGTGGGGCATAGGAATTCGTTCAATATTTTTTTTCAAAATATAGTCCGGCCCCCCGCAAGGCCTAAGGGAGAGTGGACCGGCCCCCTGCTGAAAAAGTTTGCTGACCCCTGCTGTAAACTACTGTCATAATCAATGTACCATTGATATTTAAAGCATAAAAATGAAAGTCTTTTACAAAAATATATACAAATAAACACCACAAGGACGTCAGTAGCTGCCCATGACATTTAACAAAGTGGACTCTTTTGTAGAAGATTGTGTTTTAATAGTATTAATTGTCTGCTGACAGGATAACAGACAGAAGTTATTTTAAGCAATGTTGCAACATAATAACTCAACTGTGTGACTGGATAATACATGCCTAAAAAAACAAGGTACGTTGTTGGTGACCACTGGACTCAGAACTAGTCCATGACCTGGATCTGGATTTTGATCTAGATCTAGAATGCGATCTCAACTGAGATTTTGGATCTAGCTGGTTCTTTTCACATTGAGTAGTAGTGTTACCTTCCATAGTTTAAGGAGACAAGCATTTCTGAAGGCAGGGGGCAATTTGTGATTAAACCACTGTGCCGCTTGGGCTTGCCGATCGAAAGGTTGGTGTTTTGAATCCCTGCAACGGGGTGAGCTCCCGTTGCTCAGTCCCAGCTCCTGCCAACCTAGCAGTTCGAAAGCACACAGTGCAAGTAGATAAATAGGTACTGCTCTGGCGGGAAGGTAAGCAGCGTTTCCGTGCGCTGCTCTAGTTTAGTCATGCTGGCTTAGTGTGATGGCCTGGGATTCGGACTCAGAGGCTGAACTTGAGGGATCCCAGCCTGCACAGGATTCACCGCCTCCAGAACCAGCTGAGCTGGGGCTGGGGCATGAGCCTGAAGGGTCCTCATCTGTGCTGGATCCTCAGGTGCAGGCACGAGCTGTGTCTGCTCTGGCTCCAGAGGTGATGGAGGACCCATTGCCTGCAAGTGCTCCACTCTCAGCCCCGTCAGAGGAAGCTGAGGTTGCCTCTGAGTCCGGTAATCCTCCAGCCTCTCCTGAGCTGCAGAGGCTCAGGGCAGAGAGGCGGAGGGAACTAAGTCCCCGCAGGAAGAGTGCTCACCTCCAGGCCAGGAGAGGCGAGTCACCTGTGGACCGGGGCCGCCCTATGCCTTGGGGCAGATAAAAGCCAGCCAGCCCAGTCCCAGGTTGCGGGAGCAACATTGTTGGTAGCCTGTTCCTGCCTGCACCCTGTCCTGCTCTTCTGCCAGAGTTCCTGACCTCACCCGACTCCCTGCCTTGGACCCCGCTTCAGTTTTGATGGACAGCCTCCCTACTGCACCCTCGACCTCGGACTGGACTCGGACCTTGCCGCACGGTTAACCCTTGGGACCAGCACACTTAGTCATGCTGGCCACATGACCCGGAAAAACTGTCTGCAGACAAACGTCGGCTCCCTCGGCCAGTAAAGCGTGATGAGTGCCGCAACCCCAGAGTCATTTGTGACTGGACTTAACTGTCAGGGGTCCTTTACCTTTTTAAGAAAAGACTGTGCTTCTTTCTTTCCTCCATGACTGCAAGAACCAGGCCCAGTCTGTTGACACCGGATGCTATAGAGAAAGCCTGAGCCTGTCTGCCAGTCACAGTTTGGGAGGCTGAGGGCCAACTCACACAACTGCCAAATGTGTGGCCAGCAACTTTTCCTTCTTGGCCCAGATTGCATGTTGCTTCTGGTGAATGGATCAAAGCTTTCGACGACTCATGCGAGAGACGGAAAATCTACCTCTAAATGTGTGTTTCCATCTGCCGGTTCCAACACCTGCAGATGAGGCACTCCAATTAATTCCTAGAACTTCCTGAATAAATACTGCCATGAAAGCACAGGTTTATTACATGAAGTATAATTAAGCTAAGTCGGGCATATAATTATTACTGGATTTTTAAGCAAGGAATTTTGCTACGGTACAACTAGTTCCTCTAGGTAAAAATTAATCTTTATTGTTTTTCGGAAATGGAGTTATTAAGCTGTTCGTGGGGAGAAAAAGTAGTTTGAAACATTCTGGTTCTGAGCAAGTGAAGTGATGGTGGCTACACTCTTGGTGGGGTATGGGGAAGTAGGGGCTTCAAATATTCGGGAAAAACTTTGCATTGCTCAAAACATAGTGGGGAAGACAGTGTGCTAACTATTATCCAGGTGCTAACTATTTATGAGCATCAAGAGAACAGGCCTTTTCTGTGGTGGTTCCGGGATTATTTTATTTTTTAATAATAATAATAATAATAATAATAATAATAATAATAATAATAATAATAATAATAATAATTTATTATTTATACCCCGCCCATCTGGCTGGGCCTCCCCAGCCACTCTGGGCGGCTTCCTTAGAACCCAAAAATACAGTAAAATATCACACATTAAAAACTTCCCTGAACAGGGCTGCCTTAAGATGTCTTCTGAATGTCAGGTAGTTGTTTATCGCTTTGACATCTGCTGGAAGGGCGTTCCACAGGGCGGGCGCCACTACTGAGAAGGCCCTCTGCCTGGTTCCCTGTAGCTTTGCTTCTCGCAGTGAGGGAACCACCAGAAGACCCTCGGCGCTGGACCTCAGTGTCCGGGCAGAATGATGGGGGTGGAGACGCTCCTTTGAGCACAACAATTTATTTTGAGTACCAGAGCTGAATCGAGTTCACAGCCTTTCTATTTTTCTTTTCTCTCTCTCCTTTTAATTTTTTATTTCATTTTGACAAAGTATTATCCGTAAATAAATAAGAATAAAAAATGTGCACCCCACCACTGAGACAATTCCACTGTAACTATCCAACTTCCCAAAATTTCAGCCCTCTTGCGATGGTTTGACCCTGTTCCGTTTCAACAGTACAAATTCTACAAACACCCTCCATATCTCCTCAAAACCATTTCTCCTGCATATTCCCCATCTTACCTTAATGGCACATGTTAATTTATCATTAATAACTATATCCCGCACCTCTTTATACCATTCTTCCATTTTATATTCTGCTTGCCCCTTCCACTTCCAAGCTATAATAATGCATGCAGCTGTCAAAAAAATTGTGAACAAGTCCTTCATAGCCTGTGAACCTTCCACCTCACTGTAAATTGATAATAATGCTCCCCAATTGTGGAATTCTCTCCCCAGAGAGGCTTGCCTGGAGCCAACACTAAATGTCTTTAGTCACCAGGCAAAAACATTCCTCTTTACACAGGCCTATGGCTATTAAATACAGTGGTGCCCCGCAAGACGAATGCCTCGCATTTGGAGGTGCTTCGCAAAACGAATTTCCTATGGGCTTGCTTCGCAAGACGACAATGTCTTGCGAGTTCCTGCTGGTTTTTTCCCCTTCCCCCCTTTTTCTAAGCCGCTAAGCCGCTTATCAGCTGATCCGATCAGCAGATAAGCCGCTAAAAGCCACTAAAAGCCGCTAAAAGCGCTAATCCGCTAATCCTTCAATGGGCTTGCTTCGCAAGACAAAAAAACCACTAGACGAAGAGAATCACAGAATGGATTCTTTTCGTCTTGCGAGGCACCACTGTAATCTATGGCCTGGGAAAGTATGAGGGAAAGGACTGTTATTATGATGACTATTTTATTATTAGGCTGCCTGTCAGTATGCTTTTTATTAAGTTTTTATTTCATTTTTATCATTGATGTTCTGAAATGTTGTACACTGCCCTGGGATCTTCTGATAAAGGGTGGTACAGTGGTACCTCCGTATAAGTCTGCCCCATCCAGCATCCATTTCGGCAGACGTCTCTGGCAGGTGCAGAAAAGCTAAATTGCGCTTTGCGCATGCGCAGCGGTGCTTTGTCGAGCGCCCTTTTTGTCAAGCGTCCGGGGCTCCGGAACAGATCCTGGACTCAAAACAAGGTACCACTGTATATAAATAATAATAATAATGACTTCAAGGGGCCTGCAGCTCTCCCTTCTTCCTGATGTTCATTATCTTTTAAACAACACTTGGACCAGAAAGCCCTTCAAACAGAGGACTGTCCTCTGTAAAACAGGACATGTGGCCATCCCCAGGGATTATATGACATTTTAAAAATACATTTATCTGTGCATAAGTATAATAAGATACCAAGCATTCTAAATATAATTTTTTATTAATACTGATCTTTGGGAAACGCAGCGTAATGTGAGGAAAGTTCAGGACCTAAATGCTGCACTCTGAGAGACAAACCAAATTATTACATGTAGTACAGTTCTTGCCTGTCTAGGTTTCTCAGATTAATGAAGGCCCATGAGATTATCCCCTTAAACAAGATTGAAGTATAGTTGCAGACAACCAATATTTTTAATTGGCTAAAATTGTAGCGTTGCATAATTCAGCAACGCCATTCTAGATAAGGAGACTCCTGCAATGCACTCCTAATCACTTTATATCCCTAATCTTATTAGCTAGAGTGATGAATTTATTAAGAACTTAGATTTACAGCTAGCACTAAAGCTCAGAATTGGAGAAGCTTCCCTATCTTCTTCACCTACAACTATATTTGTGGTGTGAGAAACAGGACCATTATTCTCATTTCATAGATGACTAACCAAGGCTGAAGAGCTTGCTGTTTTCCCCACTGAAACTGTGCTACTGCCTTCCTTTAACAATATCACCTGGTTCCTGTAATCTTACAGGTGAAAGAGAAGAGAGGTTTTTCAGAAGGGAACTTCCAAAACCTTTTCATCTGTAAGGCAGTATGTAAGGACCTAACCCCAGGTTTATTAACTTTACATGGGTACCTTAGCCAAATATGCCTATGCTTTCAGACTGAGGCTTTCGACACCCATTACTTGCATATTTCTTCACACAACCCTCCAGAATTCACTACCACAAGATGTAGTGACAGCTAGGGCCGGGCTATATATCAATATATTGTCCAAAATTGGTGCTATCGGTTTCATAATTTTTGACCTGGAAATATATAGCGAATCATGAAATTTGCTAGAGCTGGGCAATATGTTGTCCAAAACTGGTTTGAAGTCCATATTGTGGTATCAGTTTCATAAATTTTAACCTGGCAGTATATCACAAATTGTGTGTGTGTGTGTGTGTGTGTAAAAATCACAATGTGGGGAAAAACGTGAGGCCATCCAATGCCTCTACATAGCTCCATCCATATTTCAGACATCATGCTATATCAGTACAGTGGTATCTCGATATATGAACTTTATGATCTGTTCCGGAAATCTGTTCTTAAACTGAAACCATGCGTAAACTGAGGCACACTTTCCCTAATGAGGCCTCCCGCCGCCGGTGCCCTTCCACCATTCGGCTTCTGTTCGTAGACTGAGGTAAAGTTTGCAAACCGGGACACTACTTCTGGTTTTGTGGAGTTTGTAAACCGAATAGTTCGTAAACAGGGCTGTTCTTAAACCAAGGTACCACTGTATATCATGATGTTGAGCTGGTGCTATATCATGATGTTGAAAACCAGATATCACCCAGCCCTACCTTTCACCTCTACATAGTTCCAACCTTATTTCAGACATTGTGATATATCAATATATCGTGATGTTTAGCTGGTGATATATCGTGATGTTGAAAACCAGATATCGCCCAACCCTATTGATGGCCACCAACTGAAAGTGATTTTGACAAATTGTTGGAGGTTAAGGCTATCAATGGCTAAGAATGGCTACTAGTCATTACGGCTGTATTCTAGCTTCAGGATCACAGGTAGCACATCTCTGAATACCACTTGATGAACAACAGTAGGGGAGGGCCATTGCCCTCATGTTTGTAGCTTCCCAAAGGAATCTAGTTGTTGAGTGTGGGAAACAAGGCATGGAACAAAAGGCAAAAGTTCTTACGTTAAGGAAACTAATAATATTACTAGTACACATAATAAAACCACAACCAAAGTAACAGGTATGCTAGCTGTACTTAGGTCCCATCAAGTTATTGACTTACCTCTCATTTATTTCAATTAAAATAAGCACAACTAACTTTTCCAAGCACAATTCAAAGTGTTGGCGCTGACCTTTCAAGCCCTAAATGGCCTCGGCCCAGGATAACTGAAGGAGTGTCTCCACCCCCATCATTCAGCCCAGACACTGAGGTCCAGCTCCGAGGGCCTTCTAGTGGTTCCATCACAGCGAGAAGTGAGGTTACAGGGAACCATGCAGAGGGCCTTCTCGGTGGTGGCACCCGCCCTGTGGAACACCCTCCCATCAGATGTCAAGGAGATAAGTAACTATCTGACTTTTAGAAGACATCTGAAGGCAGCCCTGTTTAGGGAAGTTTTTTTATGTTTGATGTTTTATCGTGTGTTTTTAATATTCTGTTGGGTGCCGCCCAGAGTGGCTGGGCAAACCCAGCTAGATGGGTGGGGTATAAATAGATAGATAGATAGATAGATAGATAGATAGATAGATAGATGATAGATCCAAGGCAACCTTATAGAAATGAAAAAGAAACCAACCAACCTTAAACTAACAACGCCACCAGGGCAGCAAATAAAGACCTCCATCAGAAATGATAGGGAGCATGTGCCATGAACAACTCGGCAGGGCAAATTCTCAACAAAATAAAGAATGCTTCACGAGGCAACGGACACAAATGAAGGAGGAGATACATATCAACTAATTGAGCTTAGATGCCTCTCCAGCCCCTTTTAATTCATGGGCAGGGTTATGGTATTAGCTGGGGACTATAATGCATAAAAGTGCCAATTCATGCTTGCAGTCCATAGGGGAGCGCATCAGGGCACAAAGGGTCGCTGTCCAATTTGCGACACGCCCTTGTTTCTTTGAAATGGTGCTCCCTTATGGTGGCTACCTTCGTGGCCATTGCAATTTCTGCAGTCGTGATGGCTTTGCAAAGCGCTGCCATGAGCATGCAAATCCCACTCGCTGCATATATGCAGGGCTGGATTTCGGTTTGATGAGGCCCTAAGCCAGGCACTCCCAAACTCGGCCCTCCAGGTGTTTTGGGACTACAACTCCCATCATCCCTAGCTAACAGGACCAGCGGTCAGGGATGATGGGAACTGTAGTCCCAAAACATCTGGAGGGGTGAGTTTGGGGATGCCTGCCCTAAGCTACTGAAGATAATGGGGCCCTTTATATGTCCAGCTGTCCTTTGTCAACAACAAATTGTCACTGTTTTTTGTGTTGAATATATGCTATAATATGGTAATTTATGGACCTAATAGGTATCTAAAGCCATTTGCACATAACAAAATATGTATTTTATCAAAGTAATTGTTGAACTGAAATACAATTAAGAATAAGTACTGTATATTAACAGGTCCATACACAACACAAAACACTGTTGCTGTGTGTAGGTTTTATTTTGTTTTTATCTTATATTTTGGAAATGTACATCCAGGTTTTTTTGGGGGGCAAGATAGTGGGGCCTAAGCTATAGCTTGTTTAGCTTATACGTAAATCTGGCACTGCATATACGGACCCAAAGAGTAACAGTCCCTACTTGGCTGCATCTCAAAGCCTGCCAAGGAGCTGGCAGCAAATATGCCTAATAATTCCAAAAACACTTTCGAGCTGCATGTACCCTTCTTGTTCTAATGAACGAGAGGGATCTTGTCTCTCTCAAAAGCAGCATTTTTTCAGTCCTTAATCAAACCTCTTAATGAGTAACAACGGAGAACATGAAGTTACTAACTGAGAGCGGTGAGGTTACATAGTTGTAACTCTGAAGCAGGGTAAAGTAAAAGTGTTGCTCAGAGCGAACAGACTGGAACCAGGATGATTTCAGAGCGGCAGCAGAAGTTTAATGTTCATAAACTCTCACAAGGCGACGTAAGAAAAAACATGGCTTTTGTCGGGCTGCAGACCCCTCTCCCTCTATCTGAATATAAAGGCAACATCCAAATGAAATTGCTAAGTTATTACCATTCAAGAGCAGAAACCCCCTCGCACAATTTTTAAATAGTTAAGAGGCTCACTTTTAAGGATCAACCCTTCTTTTCTTGCTTTCTGGCTGCCTTGCTTCTTTGCTGCTACTTCAGACAGGAAATGTGGTAATGCAGCTGCTTCAGTATTGGGAGGAAGAGATAAAGAGTACAGAAAACCAGAGGAAGAAGGACGACTGCAGGTGTTATGAGGGTTTTGTCTACTGAGTATCACTTGTCTGGGCTTCAAATACACTTGGTGTGTGTGTGTGTGTGTGTGTGTGTGAGAGAGAGAGAGAGAGAGAGAGAGAGAGAGAGAGAGAGAGAGAGAAGAGGCAGTATGTGCAACATTGCCAACCGGGTTATGGTCGATTCTGACCAAACGAAGACTCCTAGGCTTAGTTTATATAAGTGTATACAGTGGTACCTCAGGTTACAGACGCTTCAGGTTACAGATGCTTCAGTTTACAGGCTCTGTTAACCCAGAAATAGTACCTCGGGTTAAGAACTTTGCTTCAGGATGAGAACAGAAATCATGCAGCGGCAGCAGGAGTCCCCATTAGCTAAAGTGGTACCTCAGGTTAAGAACAGTTTCAGGTTAAGAACAGACCTCCGGAACGAATTAAGTTCTTCACCCGAGGTACCACTGTACTGAGTTCTTCCTAGGCCTTTGCTCTAAGTGGCTTCCTTTGGTCAGCATCAAGTAACACTCCCAGAGTTACGCTAAATATGTTACTTCCAGCAAATGAGCCACCATAGCCATTAGAGGGCCTTGAAAATTTGTCTCCCTGGCTTCTTAGACTCGTCTACGCATCTACTATCTGAAACCCAAGTGGTGCATTGGTTGCCAGATCCGATTCTTTTTCAGCTTTCCTACCCCACTAGGGTGGAGGCAGAGCTGTTGGGGCACAATTATTAGTTCAGGGTCTGTTACTTAGCGAAACCCTGCGCCTGCCTTGATGCCATGCTCTGGTAGTAATGGAAATAACAAGTCACAGTCCAGGGCCATCATTGTCTTGAGTTGTGCGTACAATGGACTATTTCTGTTTCTTGTCTGCCAGTGAATGCATGACTATTTCTACTTCTTGTATTTGAATGGACGGGTGTATGAACATTATGTGTCTGATGTCAAAAACAGGCAAATGGGACTTCAAATGTTTCCTACGTGCTTAACTCTTCTGATCATATGGGGCATGTGTGCCCCCTTACTGGGAGGTCTGCAACTCAGTGGACTTCCTTTAGCTACCTGCTTTGCAAGGAAGTTGGTTTTTTGTTTTTGTTTTGCTTTCCGACCATGGCACAGTTGTAGCCTGGACTGAGTTCCAAGATCATGTACAGACATTACGCAGTGGGGCAGGAATAGTAAGAATGGAAGGAAATAGCTTTTGTACTGGACCCTTGCTTTTGGACCTCATGGGGCCTGAGAGCTCCATCAAAAAACTCTAACGTCAAAAAATCTCTTCTACAACAGTATTCTTTTCCCAAGGGGCCAAAAGATGCTAGTTGGGAGTCATGCAATTCACTCCAGCCATTTCTAGCTGAAATAAAGCAGGTGATGCTTCACTGAGCCTCTTGGGCTTGCCGATCAGAAGGTTGGCGGTTCGAATCCCCGCAACGGAGTGAGCTCCCATTGCTCAGTCCCTGCTCCTGCCAACCTAGCAGTTCGAAAGCACACCAGTGCAAGTAGATAAATAGGTACCGCTGCGGCGGGAAGGTAAATGGTGTTTCCGTTTGCTCTGGTTTCCATTGTGCCAGAAGCTGAATGTCACATCCACTGCCAGGTGTGTCCTGTTGAAAATAAAAAAATGGCTTTTCCTTTGGCCTGCCTTTATATCCACTCAGTTGCCAAGTGCTTTTGTGACATCACAAGAAACCCACAGCCAATGGCAACAGCTGGGGAGGCATTGTCTTCATTGGTTTGAGCCTCACAATGGCGGGTGGACCTTTGTGTGCTTGTTTATTTGGGACATGGGTGGTGCTGTGGTCTGAACCACTGAACCTCTTGGGCTTGCTGATCAGAAGGTTGGTGGTTTGAATCCCCGTGACGGGGTAAGCTCCCATTGCTCTGTCCCAGCTCCTGCCAACCTAGCAATTCGAAAGCATGCCAGTGCAAGTAGATAAATAGGTACCGCTGCGGCAGGAAGGTAAACGGTGTTTCTATTTGCTCTGGTTTCCATCACGGTGTTCCCTTGTGCCAGAAGCAGTTTAGTCCTGCTGGCCACATGACCTGGAAAGCTGCCTGTGGACAAACGCCAGTTCCCTCAGCCTGAAAGCGAGATGAGTGCCGCAACCCCATAGTCGCCTTTGACTGGACTTAACCACCCATGGGTCCTTTGCTGTGGGAGTCATGTAATTCACTTCAGCCATTTCTAAATGTTATCACAGCAACATTGAGAAGATACCACAGAACTCCATAATGTATGTGATGTTCTTATATTTAGCCTGGGCCTTCCCTGGATCATTCCCCACCCCCCCAATTAGGTTGCACAGTGTGGATAAAACAGGAGGTTTGTCAAGTACCTGGCAAACTATGCTACCTGGTTTTGTAGACTACATTTGCCCCTCCATTCATCACATTCATAGGCTGGGCAGGCCTGCTTCAAAACTACTGCAGCATACAAAATGCCAAAGAGCTCTGAAGAATTATCCTATCCTTGCTGGTTATGGATGTGGGTAGAATAGAAACTTTCCTACATTTCTCCCCACCTCCACCATTCTTCTTTTTTCTTCTTCACCATTCTTCTTTTTCAGTTAGTTAGTTAGTTAGTTAGTTAGTTAGTTAGTTAGTTTATTTATTTATTTATTAAAGTTTTATTGGTTTACAAAGGTATGTGCAATGTCTCTTTTTCTAAGTTACATTTTCCATAGGTCAGTTTCATCTGTTGAGACATTAGGGTTAGAAAATGGGGGGGAGAGGTGGAAGGGGGAGAGGCGAGTAGGGGTGGGGCTGGGAGGCGATGTTTCTTATTTGCTTGATGTATATGTGGGGTTTTGTGTCTGTGTTGTTTGTGCGGGTTCTCTTTGCTATTCGCTTGTGCTCCTTTGGTGGTGAGAGAAATTGGGGTTGGCCTAGGGTGCAGTTGCTTCTTTGTGACTAGCTGTGGTGAACTTCATTTTCGTGTGTGAGTGGGGTGGGTGTGTGTTTTTGAATCAGGTTAGCCATATTGATTCGTATGCTGTTGGCGGATTCTTGTCGTTGTCTTGTTGGGCTGTGTATGTGATAAAGGGGAGCCATACTGGGGTGAAGGTAAAGGTAAAGGGACCCCTGACCATTAGGTCTAGTCGCGGACGACTCTGGGGTTGCGGCGCTCATCTCGCTTTATTGGCCGAGGGAGCCGGCGTACAGCTTCCGGGTCATGTGGCCAGCATGACAAAGCAGCTTCTGGCGAACCAGAGAAGCACGGAAACGCTGTTTACCTTCCCGCCGGAGTGGTACCTATTTATCTACTTGCACTTTGATGTGCTTTTGAACTGCTAGGTTGGCAGGAGCTGGGACCAAGCAACGGGAGCTCACCCCGTCGCAGGGATTTGAAACGCCAACCTTCTGATCAGCAAGTCCTAGGCTCTGTGGTATCTTCTTCTATTTGTCCCCATGTCAGTTTCAGTTTATTGGTTATTTTTTCTACTAGGGCTGTTTCCCATACTATTTGGTACCATTGGTCCATGCTTACTCCTGACAGGTCTCTCCACCCACAACATTCTTTAGTATAAAACAGGTTATAAATAGTTCTGTGCACAGTCAGTTATTAAAATTATATTGCACTGAATTAGATATTAAAACTAATGCCTGAATTAGATTGGCCCCTGCACTCGAAAGCAAAATGAATGCATGTCTTCCCCACATTAATCATAATCTAAAAGTTTGTGTATTTTAAAGTTACGCATTACCATTCTCTTTCACACAGTACATCATGTTGCAGTTACTCCCACACCACTTCCTCTTGCAGCTAACGGGGCCTATGACTATTTAAGGTCTTGTAAGTAATGTGGTTATTTTTGGATTTTTGCTGCTTTGTGAGTGTTACAGTACTAGACAAAGCTTGACTAGAAGGAGATACATTTTTGCTGGATCTGCAGACCCTGAAAAAGATTTTAAGTCTTCTCCATCCTCCAGGCCTTTGCCCAGCTTTAAAATGATGCAAACCATTTATGTCTCAACACAACAGATAGCATCAGTGAAGTAATTAAAGAAAATGTGAATGCTTTGGAAACAGACATTCGTTAATGCAGCCTCTGAGCTGAATTTATAACTCTGAATTTTTCATCTCTACCCTATAATTTTCTAAAAATAAGTTTCCCTCACTGGTTATTATGCATAGCTTACTTGGATTAAAGATAATACACGTCAGTGCCACCTCCTGAACTTTGTTTATCCAAGCAGTCCAACACATGACACACCTACACCTGGCTTGCCAAATAATAACCACAATATTCATTTTAAAATGAAGTTAACACTTAGGTGAGAGGCAAGATGTCAACTATATGATCAAATTTGTATTGTTTGAGGAGTAGGACAATCATTTAAGAGACCAGGAAAGCCAATTTTATATCCCTCCCCATATGCTCTGATCACCATAAATAAAATGTGCAGGACTTGACCGCCTCCGTTATTTACTTATTCTCATGGTCTCTAATCTCATCCATCAGCCACTCATCAGATGAAGGGCATCGTAAGTCAGACAGCATGATTTCCAGGTAGGGATGAAACCCAGCCCCTCTCAGTTAAGCACTGCTCCAAAGAAAAGCTGAGAGAAAGAGAGCAGAACACACCAGCAATATGTCTGGCTCCCCCCCATTTTGCAAAGCTTTTTGCTCCACTTCTCTTATCACAACAGACAGTCTGCTAAGGGAACAATACCCAAAATTCTAACACACAAAATTGCTGCAATCTAGCGAAGAGGTGAATGCACAACTCCCATTTTCAAGCACAGCACTGTTGACAAAACTCAGTCATTTGACCTCATCATGGACACAAAAATTCAGTTCCCAACAAACATAATCTGATTTACAAAACAAGAAAAAAATTTAGCAGCTGGGAGTGGTAGACCTAAACTGAGCGCTAGTTTGCCTACAAGTAATACAATCAAGCCACATTTCCATCTATTGTAAAGTATTTATGCAGCGATGACAGGCACCAAGTATCATAATGAAATATTTATCTTTTAAATGCATACCGCCTAGCTTGCACAAGTAAGGTTTCAAAAAGTCTCAATTAAAATATCCTCACAGCTCTAAGCAAACTGCCACATTTTTTGTGAAAATCTGATTTAGCCCTTTGGTTTTTGTGTATAATTTTGTCATTTAAAAGATTGCTGGGTTTCAAACAATATCCATAGCTACAGTTTCTGCTTTAGCTTTCATTTCATAATATCTGAAAAACAATTAAACAGATCGCCTTCCGATTATGGAACAGCAATACAACATGAATAGATTATCCTCAATTTGGCTTTCAACCCACCAAATTACCTATCTTTTTCTTCCCCTGCTTCTTCAATCAGTTTTGCTTCAAGTTTGTTTTGATCAACTGGGGGGAAAACATAAACCTAATAAAGTTGCATGTAAAATGAATCTAAAGCTGCAGTTTTAGTTCTGCTATGACTGAAATATGTCAGGAGTTATCTACTTATGGTCTCAATTCAACCTTTGAACAATAGGTTATATACGATTTTATTTTACCTGACGTCGGTACTAAGGAGAACATTTCAGAGATGGGAAAAACTGCAGTGGTTATTTTTGCACCTTTAGGGCTGCTGCCCTGAGTCAGTCTCAAATATATCACACAGTATGCACATATACAATGATATTAAGAGAACAGCTGCTTGAATCCAGTTATAAAAGTTAGTACATCTAAGAGAAAATACAATGCTAATTAACTATCTGCTACACCTAATATGCTGGAACATAGAACGTAGGACCCAGTCAAAGACAGCAAACCCCTGATAGAGTGAAAGGATGTAACAGACCATTTTGTGATGGATGCAGATTCCTTGTATAGGTGCTGGGTGGGTGTGGCAAGAGTTTGGGGTTGTTTCTGAGGTTTGCAATGGCACACACTTGTTTTTTTTATTTCCAATCTGATTTCTAAATCCATACAGAACTTTTACAGTTCAGTTTGTTTGGCCTTTTGACCATAAACATCCAATAGTCACCTTAGGAGTTTTCACATCTATATCAGTCCTCATAGTAGTACTAATCAGATTTTATTTTTTTCCCTGACAAGGGTAAATCACATTAACAAAGGAGAAGGAACTGAGATGCACGGAATTGAAGCATGAGGCCATGTAGATATAGATATATTGATACGTAGATATATAGCCTGGAGTGTCTGGGAGATTGCAAATATCTTGTAAACAGCTGATGTAAATAGGGGGAAAGGGGGGGTATAAATAAATATGATGATGATGATGATGTGGAACTGCTTTATTAGCTTTTTTAAGCATCTGAATACTGCATATTTTATGTTCAGCTTGCAATTCTTTTCACATGTGCTGCTACCAAACCAGATAACCAGGGCTGTCTTAAGCATATGCGGCACCGGGGTGCAAAGATCCACCCAGCGCCTCCTCCCCCCCCAGTTGCCCAGTCCCAGGCGTGCAGGAGGGTGGAGCCATCCGGCCACCTCAGCGTCTCACTGGCTCAGTCGCCCCCGAACTCGCGGCGCAGAGCCGCCCACGGCAGAAGAGCCCGCAGCCACGCTCCGACTGATGGGTGGGCTCTTCCCCGGACTCAAATCTCAGGCCCCGGACTCTTGGCCTGGCGCCCCTGAGAGCCCAGCGCCCGGGTGCCCCACACCCCTAGTCAGGGACGCGGACTTATAAAAAATATTGGGGGGCCCCGGGAAAGCTCATGAATAATAAATAAGCTCATGAATATGCAAATAAAGTGGCTCCGGCCCTAAATAGGGCAAGCCACGCCTCCCCAGCCAGCCGATTGGCTGGCTGGGAGGTGTGGCCAGTCGGGATTCCCCTGTTCTCGCGGGATTTCCGGCAGTGCCTTGACAGTGGCGGTGGTGCTGCGAAGCAGCGAGGCAGGAGCCCCCGCCCCCGGGGATTCCCTAATCTCGCGGGGGACGGCCGGGGCTCTCCGATTAGGGCGCGCGGCTGGCTGGCTGGCTGGCTGGCGAAGGAGCAGGTGAGGAGGAGGCGGGGGACGGCGGCGGCGCTCTGCTGGAAGGGCGCCCGAGATTATTGGGGGGGCTGAGCCCCCCAAAAAAATTTTTTGAGGGGGCTCGAGCCCCCTCAAGCCCCATGGAGTCGGCGCCTATGCCCCTAGTGCCTATGGGTAAGACGGCCCTGCGGATAACCCTCATTCTGTATGTGTGTTTGCTTTTTTTGCACCCATGCAGGGTTTTATCATTTATCTCTCTTGAATATCATCCTATTGGTTTTGGCCCAGTGTTCCAAATCTGTCTAGACCAGGGTTTCCCAAACTTGGGTCTCCAGCTGTTTTTGGACTACAATTCCCATCATCCCTGACCACTGCTCCTTCCAGCTAGAGATGATGGAAGCTGTAGTCCAAAAACAGCTGGAGACTCAAGTTTGGGAAACCCTGGCCTAGATCAATTGAATCTCGAGTCTTCCATAGTGTTAGCTATCCCTCTAAGCTTCATGTCATCTGCAAATTTGTTTTTAAGGCTTGCGTGTTATTTGTAACCAAAAGAACAGTCTTAGTAAACTGCAGAAATAGCACAGGAAGTTCAGAATGCATATCAAAGCTGGACAATAGCACAACTAAATCCAGCCTGCAATACGCTTCAAAACAAACAATAACTGGCAGGCTTAAGCTTTTGATTCTTGTCTAATTGGGGGGGGTGTGTTTACAACTAGATCTACATCTAAGGAAAATAACACTTCATTCGCTTACCTCATGTTGAAAACAAAGGTAGTATCTCACCATGCTGTGGACCTGGATAGCAGACCCAACAATGTTCCTACTGTTTCCCAGTTCTGGAGGACATGAGATAAGTATTGCTTTGAGAATTGGCTGACATTACATATAAGAATTCAGCACCATACACCACAAGACATTCTCCGGCGGGGAAGGGCACAGTACGATTGTAAATCTGCTGTGTGTGCATGTATGAGGGCAGTAAAGAAGATTTAAACATGACATTTTTATTGCCTCTACTGCAACGCCACAATTTGCTTGTTAACCAAGCAGCTCGTATTATAACTTTCATCCTGTGCCTCAAGTTGAGCTAATATATTAAATATAACATTCCAAGTATAGGTCCTGGTGCTTTGTCAGCATATATATATCTAGGTACCAATCACTCAATACATCCATTAGGGCTATAATGCCCCTGATTATAGCTGAACAGATATAAAGTAATCTGATCTCAGTGAGATCAGCACCTGTTAGCATGGCTTCCGGCAAAATTATTCCTGGCCTACACAAAGCAGCAGCAGCACGCAGGTGTTTTAGTAAAATGCTACGATGATGTCAACAATTTTATAAATAAAAGGAGAAAGAGAAATCCTCTTAGCCAGGCACTCAGACAACCTTCAACAAGAGTGGTCAGCTGAAGTTTAAGCTTTTCAGTTCGAGCTGTCCATAATATGTATTCAGATATATGGGCAGCATCACTCTGAAGAGGTCCATTTATGGAACTTAAGGTCCATAAATAACAACACTTTGGAGGTCCCGAACCTCAAGGAGGTTAGATTGGTCTCAACTAGGGCCAGGGCCTTTTCAGCCCTGGCCCCGACTTGGTGGAATGCTCTGTCACAAGAGACCACGGCCCTGTGGAATTTGACATCTTTCCACAGGGCCTGCAAGATGGAGCTGTTCTGTCTGGTCTTTGGCTTAGAATCACTCTGACCCCTTATATGAGATTTGGTATATAAATTTTCCCTTGACTTTTTTTGCTGGCCCATGTAGGACCAGCATGGATAGCTGGCCCAGGTGAATATCTGATGTTTTCTCTCTTTACGGTCTTGATCTATGGGCTACTACTAAAATGATTCTGTATTTTAAGCTGTGTTTTAAGCTGCATTTTAATTAACTGTTGTGTTTTTTTTTGGGGGGGGGGGTTCCCTATTATGTTTTATTGTAATTTATATTTGGTGTTAGCCGCCCTGAGCCCAGCCCTGGCCGGGGAGGGTGGGGTATAAATAAAAAATATTATGATTATGATTATTTTGCCAGGTCATAAAGAAAACAAGGGGCAGTGGGTGTCTACAGTGTGGACTCCCAGTGGCTAAAAGCTTGCTAGGATCAAATAAAAGCCCACGACACACTTCCCAGCTCAATCTGCTCTCAACCCAGTGCTTTTTTTAATAGAAAAAGAAGTGCCAGAACTCACCATGAATGCCTCCTGTGTTCTCTTATAATGGCAACAGCGCCCACCTGAGAGGTGCCGAAACAGAGTTCCAGTGAATTCCAGCTGGGGAAAAAGCCCTGCTCTCACCTATATATGGTTTCAGAGTTACCATAGCAGAACTGTTCAGGGATTTGCTGCTATAGCGAAGCAAACAACAGCAGCTAAACGAGATCCATAATAACGGCATGTTAAATGTATATGATTTCAAGGCTAAAGCGTCAAACCACTGCATGCAACTGTTAAACATGTACAGTGGTACCTCGGGTTAAGAACTTAATTTGTTCCGGAGGTCCGTTCTTAACCTGAAACTGTTCTTAACCCAAGGTACCACTCTAATGGGGCCTCCCGCTGCTGCCGCACGATTTCTGTTCTCATCCTGAAGCAAAGTTCTTAACCCGAGGTAATATTTCTGGGTTAGCAGAGTCTGTAACCTGAAGCATCTGTAACCTGAAGCGTCTGTAACCCGAGGTACCACTGCATCTACATAGCTTAGTTGGTTAGAGGATGGTCTGATAGTGCCAAGTTTGCAGGTCCGATCCCTGTATGGAACAGCTGCATATTCATGCTATTGCAGAGGTTTGGACCCTTAGTGTCCCTTCTAACTGTACAATTCTATGATTCTATGGCATTGCACTTTTTCTAGGGAGAACTGTTCTCAGGACCGCAATACCTCAAGGACCGCCTCTTTCCATATGAACCTTCCTGGACCCTGAGATGATCTTCTGAGGCCCTTCTTCGTGTGCCTCCTCCTTGAGAGGTCAGGAGGGTGGCGACACGAAAAAGGGCCTTCTCTGCAGTGGCTCCCCATCTGTGGAATGCTCTCCCCAGGGAAGTTCGCCTGGCACCTTCATGATACACCTTTAGGTGTCAGGCAAAAACGTTCCTTTTTAACCAGGCCAAATCAACCAGGTTGATTTGATTGACATGCTATGCCCTTTACAAATGTGGGTTTTTTGTGGCAGAGAGTTATTGGGTTGTCATTTTTATTTTTATTATGTATTTTGTGGTTTTATGTCTTGATTTTATTCTGTGAACTGCCCTGAGACCTCCGGGTATAGGACGGTAAAAAAGGTAAAGGACCCCTGACAGTTAAGTCCAGTTGCGAACAACTCTGGGCTTGTGGCGCTCATCTCGCTTTACTGGCCGAGGGAGCCGTTGTTTGTCCGCAGACAGTTTTTCCGGGTCATGTGGCCAGCATGACTAAGCCACTTCTGGCAAAACCAGAGCAGCACACGGAAACACCATTTACCTTCCTGCTATTTATCTACTTGCACTTTGACGTGCTTTCGAACTGCTAGGTTGGCAGGAGCTGGGACCAAGCAACGGAGGCCCGTCGCGGGGATTCGAACCACCGACCTTCCAATCGGCAAGCCCTAGGTTCAGTGGTTTAGACCACAGCGCCACCTGCGTCCCATATAGGGTGGTATATAAATTCAATAAATAACTACTACTACTATTGGCTCACTTATAGCAGCTCTGTCCAATCTGCACGAAAGCACACATTTTAATCAGGTTTTACATAGTGTGAACAGGAACAGTAGCACAACTATACCCTTGTGGGAAGGCTGTGTCTTGCCTCGCCTCCGTTACATGTGAAATCACATTACAGCTGCTGAAAGGGGAGTTGTACTAGTTAGAATGCTATGCATATGGAAGGCTGCAGGAGCGTGTTCAGATAACAGCTTCTTTAAGATAAAGAGATCTGTAAAGGAAGCTGAATAGATGCCATTCAAAGGCAGGTCTCTTATCGTGGACTCAAAGCACACATTCCCTTTTGCAGACTGTACAGTTCAAGTGGGCTTCTGCAAGAGCCCCGGCCTGGTGTGGGTTGACAAGAGATAAAAGGGAAACGGGATGACGTTGTAGGCAGACATTGGCTGAAGGCGCCCTGTCAAAAAACTCCAAGAATCAGACTTCGCACATCTGCAAGTGACGTTTAAAGGACATGGGCTGCTATTTATCAGCACTGCACACAGGTACACCAACTAAGCTAAAGGAAAGAGAAATGCTGTCTTATACAGTGGTACCTCGGGTTACATACACTTCAGGTTACAGACTCTGCTAACCCAGAAATAGTGCTTCAGGTTAAGCACTTTGCTTCAGGATGAGAACAGAAATTGTGCTCTGGCGGCACGGCAGCAGCAGGAGGCCCCATGAGCTAAAGTGGTGCTTCAGGTTAAGAACAGTTTCAGGTAAGTACGGACCTCTGGAATGAATGAAGAACTTAACCAGAGGTACCACTGTACAAGATCAGATCAACGGTCCATCAAGCACAGGACTGTTGAAACTGACCGACAATAACTGAACAAGGTTTTAGGCAGGAGTCTCTCTATAAGCAAAAGCAGGTTCCAAACTCTGTTGCTTGCAGGGGGGGAAATTAAGCTGCATCTCGACAAGCTCCTTTGCTGACCGAAGCCTCAGTCAATCGTACACATAGGTTGCACAAGGCTATGTTTATATCTGCATGAGTGGTATTTTTGCTTCTCGTGGCTGCCCTATGGATCATGGCCTTATATAATAACAATCTAGCTCAGTGGTTCCCAACCATTTTTTGGCCATGCCCCACCTTGTTGTTGTTGTTTAGTTGTGTCCGACTCTTTGTGACCCCCTGGACCAGAGCACACCAGGCACTCCTGTCTTCCACTGCCTCCCGCAGTTTGGTCAAACTCATGCTGGTAGCTTCGAGAACACTGTCCAACCATCTCGTCCTCTGTCGTCCCCTTCTCCTTGTGCCCTCCATCTTGCCCAACATCAGGGTCTTTTCCAGGGAGTCTTCTCTTCTCATAAGGTGGCCAAAGTATTGGAGCCTCAGCTTCAGGATCTGTCCTTCCAGTGAGCACTCAGGGCTGATTTCCTTCAGAATGGATAGATTTGATCTTCTTGCAGTCCATGGGACTCTCAAGAGTCTCCTCTAACACCATAATTCAAAAGCATCAATTCTTGGCATATAATTCTTATTATTCAAAAAGTGAACTCCCATTCACATGGAGGAGGCCCAAAAGGCCATTCACTGTTTATAACTCATTCTCGAATTGCCCCCCTTAAAAATCAGATTGCCCCCTCTGTGTGCCTCATGTTGGGAATGATGGCTCTAGACAGTATCATGATGATCATTTAAGCCTGGCAATTGCATCTTGAAGCATTAAATTGCTTTTGCACTCCCTAGTTTTGCATTAAAATCCATTTCTTTTCTTTTCTTTTTGTATAATTTTTTATTAATTTTCCAATACCATTATACATTTTCATCCAAATTTTAACAGATTATCTCTTTTTGAACTTCCTTAAGCTTCTCTGGCAATCATCCATATTTATCTCTTCAGTACACATTCCCTTCATTTGTATTGCCATTTGTCTTCCCTCCCCCTTCTATTATTTTTTTTAACAATACATCTCAGCCTTTACAGTGCTACCTTGAAACCCCGCTAGCGTTGTTTGCACATCACATACATTTTTCAGATATTCTACAAACTTTCCCCAGTCTTCGATAAATTCTTGGTCTTTCACGTATCTTATTTTCCCGGTTAGTTTGTCCAATTCCGCATAGTCTGTCAGTTTCATTCTCCATTCTTCTATTGTCGGTATTTCCTCTTGTTTCCATTTCTGGGCCAATAGAATTCTTGCTGCTGTAACTGCATACTGGAAAAGTTTACAGTCCTTTCTTCTTATTTCCTTTCCTGTAATCCCTAAAATAAAAGCTTCTGGTTTCTTTACAAAAGTATATTTTAATATCTTTTTCAATTCATTATATATCACTTCCCAGAAACTTTTCACTTTCTTACATTCCCGCCACATATGATAAAACGTTCCCTCTTTTTCTTTACATTTCCAACACTTGTTACATGTCTTATACATTTTTGCTAGTTTTACCGGTGTGATGTACCATCTATAAAACATTTTCATGACATTTTCCTTCAACACCATACATGTAGTAAATTTTAAATTTTCTTTCCACAGTTTTTCCCAATCATCAAATTGAATATTATACCCAAAGTCTTTGGCCCATTGTATCATTACTGATTTAACCTCTTCATCTTTCATATACCATTCCAACAATATCTTATACATTTTTGACAAAATTTTGCATTCATTATTTATTATATCTGTTTGAAACTTTGAATCTTTTTCTGCATAACCACTTTCTTTTATATCTTTTTTAAACATTTCATTAACCTGGAAATAGCATTAAAATCCATTTCTAGACCTGAACAGAGGAAACCTACCCCAATCCTATTCGTTCCACGTGGTCTTGCAAAAATGCCCTGATTGACAGTACACAGGAAGATAGATAGCTTGCACTGAGTCTGATCATTGGTCCATCCACCCTAATACTGTTGACCCAGACTGGCAGCAGCCCTACAAGCTTTCGGGCAAGGGCCTGTCTTCCCAGTCCTACCTGCAGATACCAGGAATTGAGTTTTGGACCTTTGCAGTGTGTGCTCTGCCTCTAAGCCAGGCCCTCTGCCCCTTCCCCACAGCCTTGCTGCCTTCTGTGTGGATGTGCAGGAAAGCATTCCTATTAAAAGCATGGAGAAGAACAAGAGGACTGACAAAACAAAACAAATAATAATAATAATTCCTTCCAGTAGCACATTAGAGACCAACTAAGTTAGTTATTGGTATGAGATTTCATGTGCATGCACACTTCTGATTCCAGTATGGAATATGAAGATACAGTGGTACCTCGGGTTAAATACTTAATTCGTTCCGGAGGTCTGTTCTTAACCTGAAACTGTTCTTAACCTGAAGCACCACTTTAGCTAATGGGACCTCCTGCTGCCGCCATTTGGCACAAAGTAGCACTATTTGACTTGCTTTTGGGGGGAAGTCGCACTCCCATCTCCTGCCAAGCCAGTAGTGCAACTCTGCTCATGGAATCACATTAAACAGCTGGGTAATTAATGAAGCCTATTGTATTCACATCAGCACTGTTATCCTTATTAAACCCGTGCTTACGCAAACAGCAAATCACACGGCTGAAGACACACATATCTTATTCCCAATGAAAGATTTTGCGTTAATGCCATCAAAGGATTATGCTACAATAGGTACTGCTCACCAGCAAGAGTTTACACCCATCTACCCCTAACTTTCTAAAAGTTGCATCAACAGACAGATGGGATAGAAAGAGAAATTAAAAGTATTACATTGAGGTTTTAAAGTATCAAGAAAGAGGGTTGTTGTGTTTTTTAATCAGTGCATGTTTCTCTCTCTCTCTCTCTCTCTCTCTCTCTCTCTCTCTCTCACACACACACACACACACCAGTGCCAGATTTATGTATAAGCTGAACAAGCTATAGCTTTGCCCCCCCCCATAAAATTAAAGGGGAAAAACCTGGATGTACACTTCCAAAATATAAGATAAAAAACAAATAAAATAAAACCTACATATACAACAACAACAACAACAAAATTTTATTACGGCCGTGGGCCCATACAGATAAAAACAAGACATAAATAAAACCTACATATAGCAACTGTGTTTTGTAGGCTCCTATGATGTAAGGGACACGGGTGGCGCTGTGGGTGAAACCACAGAACCTAGGACTTGCTGGTTGGCGGTTCGAATCCCCGGGATGGGATGAGTTCCCGTTGCTCAGTCCCAGCTCCTGTCAACCTAGCAGTTCAAAAACATGTCAAAGTGCAAGTAGATAAATAGGTACCACTCAGGCAGGAAGGTAAATGGCGTTTCCGTGCGCTGCTCTGGTTCACCAGAAGCTGCTTTGTCATGCTGGCCACATGACCCGGAAGCTGTACGCCGGCTCCCTCGGCCAATAAAGTGAGATGAGCACCGCAACCCCAGAGTCGTCTGCAACTGGACCTAATGGTGAAGGGTCCCTTTACCTTTATGATGTAAGTAATGGGCCCCGCCTGCTAGCCTGGTCCCTAAAATATCACTGGTTTGCTCATTTCTATATATAGGGTGCCTACATTCTGCACGTGCAAATGGCTTTAGATACCTATTAGGTCCATAAATTACCATATAGCATATATTCAACACACAAAAAACAGTGACAATTTATTGACAAAGTACAGCTGGACATATAAAGGGCCCCATTACCTTCAGTAGCTTAGGGCCTCATGAAACCTAAATCCACACACACACACACACTCAAAACAATATATGGATGTTTAAGGCTACCTAGTGAAATGGAGGGTGAGAAAGGGGGAATCTGAAACTGGCTTAGGTTTTTAAAAGTTTCGCATGCATGCAAATCCTCTTCATGCAGTCATACAAGTTCTGAGGCTCCAGCTCACCATATATAATAAGTAGATTACACACATAACAGCAGCAGTCTGGAAGCTGCTGTTTAGCTGTTTCAAAACAAAGAAAGAAAACAAAAATCTACCCTTATGCCTCAGGAAGGTGCTTCTCTTGCTTATCCAGAAGCTTGGCATTTCATGCATCTCCAAATCTCTCTCTCTCTCTCTGCCTTGCATTTTGGAAGGCTGCCCTAATTCTTTTCTGCCTGGTCTTGTTGCCAGGGTTGCAGCTGCACAGCCAATTCCTGCTGAAATGCAGGTCTTTGGAGGGGGTACAAAGGCCTTCATTATCTTTTTTTCAGTGCACAAACACAGAGAGAATAGAGCCCTTGCTGTCCCCTCCCACTTGAACAATCCCAGCCACTCAATCATGACTATTTACATATGAAGAGTCATGCAAGGAATACGGCCCAAGTTTCGCAAGTCACATGTGTCTGCCAGAAGTTGTTCCAAGAAAGCAAAACGCTCTTCAAGACCATTTATTTGGAATCCAGTGGCTTTACTCTAAATAATCAAATCAGGCATATGATTATTATTTTTATTTAAAAAAAACACACACTAACTTTTAAAGCCACATCTTGGGATTTGGAGGCCTGAATCCTGCAGTGTTCTTCACCCAACAAGGCAAAATAGCTGGCAAAATGGTATACAAGTGAAAACACTGCGTCTGAAAAAGTCATTCGTGGAATGTAACAGGAGACAATGAAATGGAATGAACTGGGAATTCAGTCCTGGGTAACAAAATCACAGACTTTCACAAGAGTACTGGTTGGTTTAATTGAATCCCCTGCAAAATTTTGCCTTCAAAATTTTGCAATCAAAAGGAAGCAGAATCATGTTTTCTACAAGGAACTGAACATTTGAACTAGTTTACAGTAGCGCCAGCAAACTTTCAAATGTAGTAACAATAAGTATCAGAGGCAAATCAGATGGTGCAAATTTTGAGAAAGCAGGCAGAAGCAGCGTAGGAACAACAGGGTGATGGCAAAGCAGCATAGATTGGTAGAATACTCAACTGTGAAAACATAGATCTCATATTAATTCATTTAGTACCGTGTAACAATGGTTCATTGTCGTGCTGATATAATCTTAAATGCTTGACGGGACTATCTTTTTTTACTGGAACAAATGACTGCATCTTGCAGCTGTATTAACCCAGAACTGTTACAGACAATAAGAGGGTCACCTTTGGCTATAGTTGGTTCAATGCAAGTATCCAGTTAGGTGTGACAACTTCTAAGCCTTTCAAATATTATTATCTGAAGTGTCATTATAAAAGCTAACTGAAACTAAGGAAATGACCCTTAGAAGATTAGAAGACAATTTTCTCACCTCTTAATTAGAGAAAAACACCGATGATGGAAGTTTCTCTGTCATTTTAAACCAGGATAAAGTGAGAATTTCAACAAAGACCAGGTCTACTGTTAAAATTCAGCTCACTTAAACAATTGTGTTGGATTTAAGCTACTAGTTTTTAAACATGTTGCGATTTGGCATTGTAGAAGCACTAACAAGATGAACTTAAATGCTGCAGCAGCAAATGACAGTCCACAGTCCACAGTGCCTTCTTTCAAAGGTGACCTGTAGCAGCAATCCCACCAGATGTCAAAGAGAACAACAACTACCAGACTTTTAGAAGACATCTGAAGGCAGCCCTGTTTAGGGAAGCTTTTAACGTTTTATGGATTACTGTATTTTAATATTTTGTTGAAAGCTGCCCAGAGTGGCTGGGGAAGCCCTGCCAGATGGGCAGGGTATTATTATTATTTTTTATTATTATTATTATTATTATTATTATTATTATTATTATTATTATATCATTACTGGTTTTCAGAACAGCTATCTGCATAAAGATCTGTGCTTCTACCATAGATAAGTATTTAATATTTGGCTCTGTCAATAACAAAAACAAACTTTGGTTGGAAGAAGAGGGACACAGAGATGTGCCTGAAGACCAATGATTATTTAGCAGCACACCAAAACCAGAAAACCTCTGAGAAATTTCTGTTTCATTATGAGCACCATCTACGACACACCCAAGGGAATCAAGATACTGTACTATGACAAAGTTCTTCTACCTACTTGCAGGAAGAGTAGGAAGAAACCCAACAGCAAAGTTTGACATGCTTCCAATAATTATAAAAAGAATGTGCTACAATATGTTTTAACAGAATTACAGTTTAAAAATAAAAGCCACCTTGTTATATATGCATAGGGTACTAAATGTAGGTAACTGTGCAGGCAATTTATTCTATCGCTTTCTTTTGGCACGAAAGGTAAAATATTGAACCCTATAAATAATGAATGAATGATTGATTAGTAGGTGCAACAGTCCTGTGCAAAGATGGCTATAAATAAACATCCCTGTGGATTGTGTTACAGATGTTGCAAATTATTAGCAATCTAATCAATTAGCTGACCAAACAACTATCATTAAACAGAGTTGAAATAAATGGACTTTCTACATTAACAAATCTAATTGCATGCACATCTCTGAAACTCTCTGAAAACTTATTTTTTTTTTGCTTTAAACCTTACCCCTTAATAGTGTTACTTATTTTTCCTGGCCCCTTGGACAACTGTGTGTCCTTACACTGAACCAATTTACGCGAAAGTTAAGTCCCACTGTGTGTCAAACTATGTGGCAAAGTACAAAGCCTTAGGGAAGCGCTGTATATCCCAGCATTACACCAGCGTATAAAAGTATGCAGCTAAAACCCAATGGTGTTTGTAAACACTATTGTATTTGCATCTTGGACTTCGACACATGAACACAGATAATGAAAGATGAAGTTACATGCAAATTTTATTTCAACCCTTAGGTGGAATTAGGGTCTACTTCATACATTCATACAGTGGTACCTCAGGTTACATACGCTTCAGGTTACATACGCTTCAGTTACATACGATTCCGGTTACAGACTCCACTAACCCAGAAATAGTGCTTCAGGTTAAGAACTTTGCTTCAGGATGAGAACAGAAATTGTGTTCTGGCGGCGCTGCAGCAGCAGGAGACCCCATTAGCTAAAGTGGTGCTTCAGGTTAAGAACAGTTTCAGGTTAAGTATAGACCTCCGGAACGAATTAAGTACTTAACCTGAGGTACCCCTGTATTAGGAAATGTGCTCACATAAAGGTAAAGGTAAAGGGACCCCTGACCATTAGGCCCAGTCGTGGCCGACTCTGGGGTTGCAACGCTCATCTCACTTTATTGGCCAAGGGAGCCGGCATACAGCTTCCTGGTCATGTGGCCAGCATGACTAAGCCGCTTCTGGTGAACCAGAGCAGCGCAGGCAACACCGTTTACCTTCCTGCCGGAGCAGTACCTATTTATCTACTTGCACTGGTGTGCTTTTGAACTGCTAGGTTGGCAGGAGCAGGGACCGAGCAACGGGAGCTCAACCTGTTGCGGGGATTCGAACCACCAACCTTCTGATCAGCCAGCCCTAGGCTCTGTGGTTTAACCCACAGCGCCACCCGCATTTCCTCTCATATTGCCTAACAATGAGGGCTAGAGACTTTAACAAAGGAAAAGCTAAGAAATTCAGTGGGTGAATGGCAGCACCTCTGGCTATTTGGGCTGTAGGGAAAATCTAACCAAAATCTATAGCCTTATATATGAAGTCATGTTTCGGGGGTGGGGGGATTCTGGATTGATTGAAAATAGTACTCTTAGTTGTCTTAACTGAATTTAGAACATGGGCATCATTCCTCAGCCACCACCTCCTTGAAGTTCAAGCAAACTATACACATTCAATTTAATCTTAGTGTGCCACATTAAAAGATAGGGGAAACAAATGCTCAAACAGTATTCATAAAAAGGACTCAAACATAATTGCCAATCATAGGTGCCTGTTGTTAAAAAGAAGCTTACATAAAGGGTTGCAATCCCCGCCCCCAAGATGGTACTCAGAAATGACAGAAATGTAGCATATTTCAGGAATAAAAAATATTCTAGAAGGAAGATCATGTTCTATGATACAATAAAAGTTCTAATCTAGAATAACCTAGACATTTTGTCCATTGCAAACATCTAACTTGTTTCAACACGTAAGTATTTTTCCAACGGAACAATTCCCCTTTAAATTTTGATGAGAACAATGGCCTTCATCCTCATATTGACTAGTGAATTGTTCCTCCCATGCCAAAAAAGCAAGAAGCAGAAAATTAGTCTACTTCTAAATTAAAGGTAGACTGGATGCCATAAACACTACTAATTCCAGCAGGGGAAACAGGAAAAATAATTACTGTCAAAAATAATTCACTCAATTAACCTTTTGTCAAAGTTAGTTTGTATTATATATGAATATTAATAAGTCTGTTTCTATTGTGGAAACAAAAGATATTTGCATATCATAATTCCAATGTACTGCTCTTCAGAGGCTCGTTACCAGAGAGGTACTTCAAATGCTGTTTAGAAATTCATGAAAGAACGCCATGAAACCAGATCAAATCTATTTAAGGTTAAATGCCCTGTCATGCTTTGCTGAGCACAGTACCATGATGAATTTGCTTCCCCATCTGTTCTTGCTATTTAGCCTAACCATTTGGAGGGTTAAAAGCAAACAGATAGATTTCTGATTGCCTGGTTTCATAATCAGGCTCTCTTGCACCTCCAAACACCCAGTACAGGCAGCAATGTTTAGTAAATGGAAATGATTCTTCTTCGTTGCAGGAGCTACTCTGAAGAAGTGCTGCAGAAAAACAAGAAGCTAGCATAATGAATCAGCACTAGAAAGACCACAGCTGTAGAGTTACAAGAGGAGAGATACGGTGGGAAATGCGGTTGGAAACTTCAACACAGGTTTGAAGTCCCAATGGCTTCACCCAAATACAGGGCTGAGCTTGTGTCATGCTCAGTTGCAAGTTAAAGAGATGCAGAATGGCATACAGAAAGCGCTACTTTGTTGACCAGGCAAGATTAAGAGGGTATTCCTGTTCACACCAGGTTTGCCAAACATAAGGTAACAGGTAAAGGTAAAGGATCCCTGGATGGTTAAGTTCAGTCAAAGGAGACTACTGGGTTGCGGCACTTATCTCGCTTTCAGGCCGAGGGAGCCAGCATTTGTCCACAGACAGTTTTCCAGGTCATGTGGCCAGCATGACTAAACTGCTACTGGGGCACAGAGGACCTCGACAAGTGCCAGAGCCCACGGAAACGCCATTTACCTTCCCACTGCAGCAGTACCTATTTATCTACTTGCACTGGTGTGCTTTTGAAGTGCCAGGTTAGCAGGAGCTGGGACAGAGCAACATGAGCTCACCCCGTCGCAGGAATTTGAACCATTGACCTTTTGATCGGCAAGTCCAAGAGGCTCAGTGCTTTAGACCACAGTGCCACCCGCGAATAAGCAAGCACACAATTGCAGATAGGTCCACCTGCCATTGTGAGGCTCAAAGCAATGAAGATGATGCCTCCTCAGCTGTTGCCATTGGCTGTAGGTATCTTATGATGTCACAAAAGCACTTGGCAACTGAGTGGATATAAAGGCAGGCCAAGGGGAAAGCCCTTTTCTATTTCCAGCAGGACACACCTGGCAATGGATGTGACATTCAGCACTGCCCAGGTTTCTTCCACTTGGAGGAGGCAAAGTGGTGAATGGAAGGAGGCCATCCTCTGACAGTGGGATGCTAGGGAGCGATAAGGGAGCCCAAGAGGCTCGGTGGTTTAGACCACAGTGCCACCCGTGCCAAACATAAGGTGCTATACTTTCACATCTCTATTCTGACCTGTCCCTAAGAAGGTACCAAATCCTGAGCATGCTCAAAGCCAAGAAGTTCACTAGGTTACCGTATTTTTTGCTCTATAAGACTCACTTTTCCCCTCCTAAAAAATAAGGGGAAATGTATGTGCGTCTTATGGAGCTAATGCAGGCTGTACAGCTATCCCAGAAGCCAGAACAGCAAGAGAGATTGCTCCCTCTTGCTGTTCTGGCTTCTGAGATTCAGAATATTTTTTTTCCTTGTTTTCCTCCTCCAAAAACTAGGTGCGTCTTGTGGTCTGGTGCGTCTTATAGAGCGAAAAAGACGGTAAGTTCCAGCCTCAAACCATATGGCTCCCAGTTCACACTCATTAACTAAATGTATTTCCAAATTTTTTCAAATACTTAAAAAGGGTAATAGAAGCAAGGATATTGGATGCCTATACTCCTATATCCCCAGAGAATAGGACAAAATCAACAAACACCAGGGCTAGGTTTGAAAAAACATAATGTTCTGAGGAACTACCGAAAGAAAATTAAAGACTGATTATGTATGCAACGACGGCAGTGAGAATGCTTCTAGCCCAGAGATGGAAGGAAGGAAGAAGTACAGACCAGAGAGGAATGGCAGACCAAACTGATGGAATATAGTGAGGCTGATGGGAAAGATCAGAAACCAGGAAGATCAAGTATTCCTAAAATATCGGAATAACTTTTTAACATACTTAAAAGGCCACCTTAGACAGTTAAAATCATTGGCAGGGAGACAATGACACTTGTAATGTGAAATAAATTTTGGTTACTATGATTATGTAACAGTTAGATAACGGTAAAAGATGCAGAAAAAAAGAAAAAATATTTGTAAATGGAACCCATGGAGGGAGGGGAGGAGGTCTGTAGATTCGAAAGAACCTTTTTATTTTTTATGTTTTGGAATGGTTACAGTTATTGTGTAAAAATTTATGTAAAACCAATAAAAAATTATAAAAAAGAAAGAAAAAACATAATGTTCAAGTGGCGATAGCTATCAACTGTACAGACAGAGAAAATGTGAGCAAATCTTAAGTTTTTTAGACATGAAGTCACCAGCTCAGATGACATACATGTAGATTGCTTTTTATACAGAGCTTTTTCTGGTGGGCAAAATACTAAAAGTGAAAACTAAAATCCTAATTTTCACATTACAATGCTCTCTATTTCTGCCACAGAAGTTTTCATGGCTGAACTGGCATTTGCTGAGAGTGCCTTTAGGTACAGAACGTATCATCTTCCATGCAGAGAGTTGGGCTAAGTTGCACGCTGGCTAGATCCTCTCCAGCTCTAATGCATGTTTGTCTCAGCACTAAATTGTCTCAGCACTAAATTGATTTATGGAGATTTGCCTCAAGGTCTTTAATGGCAGGGGCAGCAGAAAGGAAAAGGGGAGGGGCATGCAAATGAGGTGCTGTAAATAAAAATGAAGGCTGAATTCTGGTAGCTCACAACTACATTCACTGCAAAACAAGTACAGAATTTTTTAAATTTTATTTTAAATCATGCTGTGTTGTACACTCAGTTAAATTATGGGCTGTCAGTATGGCTTTATTTTACCTTTCTATATCAGCAGGATGGGGGTCAGCAAGATCATGCAGTATCAAAACAAGAATTAGATATGAGTTAAGTGTTTAAACATAATTTTGGCAAATTGTGAACGTCAGCAAACACCTGCAAGGCTACCTGCCTCTCTTAATTTGTGAACCCCTCAGTCGCTAGATGTGCCTTTTACCATTTTCGGTTGGTAAGACTATGGGCCATTGCTGCATTGGGTAGATTGACAGCTGGAATTGTGCATGCATTGCCAGCCTCACAGTTGGATTACTGTGATGTAAACTGAATCCAAGCCAGCTGTATAGCATAGTACTGTACTGGTAAACCCCTGAAGGGGTAAGATCTCAGGCAAAAAGCAGCACATTCTTTCACCTTTGGTGGACGTGCCCAAGGCTTTCTGGGAGATGATCTATAATGAAATGAAAAAGATATTTAAATATACCTTTCTGAAGAAACCAGACGCCTTTCTCCTGGGCATGGTAGACCAATTGGTGCCAAAGAAGGATAGAACTTTCTTTTTGTATGCCACAACAGCAGCAAGAATACTCATTGCGAAGTATTGGAAGACACAAGATCTACCCACCTGGGAAGAATGGCAGATGAAGGTGATGGACTACATGGAACTGGCGGAAATGACTGGCAGAATCCGAGACCAAGGAGAAGAGTCGGTGGAAGAAGATTGGAAGAAATTTAAAGACTATTTACAGAAATATTGCAAAATTAATGAATGTTAGAATGATGTCAGAATGAAGTTAAGTGGTTTTAGCAGCACTGTTACAAAGGAGTATGTAAAAATGGTTTGTTAACAGGTGAGAATCCAAAGTTACAATATATTAAGTTAAAGGATTAGGATAAAAACAAAGAGGGAAAGGATTTGCTGAATTAACTAACTGAACTGGAATACAAAAAAGGGAGGTGCGAGGAGGTCAGGGAAACAAGTAAATGAAAGACAAGACATGGAAAGATTGATTTGTTTTTAAATGTTTTTATTTTTCTGTATTTTGTATTTTTTCTTTTCTTTTTTTCCTTTTTCTTATTTTTGTAACCTTTTTTTGAAACTTTAATAAATATCATTTAAAAAAAAAAAGATCTCAGGCAAAAAGCAAATCCAGAAAGAGAAATTGCATGCATACAAACCTTCTGAATCTGAAATGGAAGGCAGAATTGGCACCAGTTACACGGAAAAGACAACCGTGCACATATGTAACATGCACAATAATTTGAAAATATTTTTTAAACAAATTAAAATATCAGTGCATTACTGAGCTTGATGGCAAATAAAGGTTGTCCAGAGTCTCCAAGGCTACAGCTAGCACAGGAGAAAACGTGCTCATTTCAGAAACATTGCCCTTTAGGTTGACATCTGTAGCATGCAGAAATAAGGAGACATAATGTATTCATAGTTGCTTTGACTCTTTGTGAGCACATACAAGGGGGAAATCAAAACAGACTACAGAGATGCCTATGAACATCTAGTTTTCATCCCTAATTAGAATCACTCTACAGTTGTTCAAAGAGAGCAGTTACTCAACGGGCCTAAGAAAATCAACACACACACACACACACACACACACAATTATTAAGTAGCACATTGTTAAAAACACAGTCTTTGGTTATTTGGTTCTTGCAGTTGTCTGGCCGTTACACCCAGAAATATTCAAAAGGAGGAAAAACCCCTATCCCAAGCAGTTTAGTCTGAAAGTGTTTGAAACACAGATCCTTGGCCAGTTCTGATACAACCATAGGCGCCGACTCCATGGGGCCTGAGGGGGCCCGAGCCCCCTCAAAAATTCGTTTGGGGGGGCTCCGCCCCCCCAATAATCTCGGGTGCCCCTCCAGCAGAGCGCCGCCCCTTCCCCAGCCCAAAATGCACAGGGTCGGGCTGCATGCCTCCTGCCCTCCCTCCCGAGCAAAAGCTCCACCCAATTTCCTTCGGAGCTGATTAATAGGCGCAGCACGCTCTCCCCTATTCGCTCACGAGGAGGCGGCGCCACTTTATCTGCATATTCATGAGCTTATTTATTATTCATGAGCTTTCGCGGGCTCCCCCAATATTTTTTATAAGTCGGTGCCCCTGGATACAACATGCATCAAACAGGAATAGCTTGGTTCTGTGCCTTACTGGAATCACACAAACAATGGAAACTATGGCTTAAGGGGGTCACATGTATATGTGGGTTGCTGGAGAGGTGCACATTGACCCTCCCCGGTCCTTTTTGTTTCCACCCTGAGCTAAGCAAAGGTTTGACTAAACTGGGACTCATGGTGAAGAACAAACCTTGCCTACAAATAATAATAATAATAATAAACTCTATTTATACCCCACCCTCCCCAGCCAAGACAGGGCTCAGGGCAGCTAACACCCGATATAACAACAAACTGATTGAAATACAACTTAAAAACAAGATTAAAATACAGTGGTGCCCCGCAAGACGAATGCCTCGCAAGACGAAAAACTCACTAGACGAAAGGGTTTTTCGGTTTTGCGTTGCTTCGCTAGACGAATTTCCCTATGGGCTAGACAAATTTCCCTTCGCTAGATGAATTTCCCTATGGGCTTGCTTCGCAAGACGAAAAAGTCTTGCGCTTTTTTTAAAAAGCCGCTTGAAGAGGCGCAGTTGCGACGGACCGTGCTTCACAAGACGAAAAACATCGCAAGACGAAAAGACTCGCGGAACGAATTCTTTTCGTCTTGCGAGGCACCACTGTACAACATTAAAACATTAAAATACAGCCTCATTTCAATGGAAACTCAAATCAAAAACTTTTGGGGGGGATGAAAACGTCAAGTCTTCACCAAGGCTAACTTTCCAGACTGGTCCTACATGGGACAAGAAAAAGCCAGGGAAGTCCCCAAATAGGAGTTCCATCACAGGAGGAGAAAGGTAAAAAGAAGAGGGGGAGGGAATCTCTTACTCACAGGCTGAAGATATTCTAGTATGTGTCCAACATCAGAGTAACCAGGCCACAGAATCTTGCATAAACCTCTTGTGGAGTACCCCCTTTGTGTCAGTTCAATTCATGAAAACACTGTTTGTAGAACACACACACACACACACACACACAGAGAGAGAGAGAGAGAGAGAGAGAGAGAGAGAGAGATCACTAGGTTTAGTGCTAATGGTTTAGTGCAATATGAGCAATTTCTGAGCAGAGGTGGTTATCATCTGTCAGTGGCTAACAGATTAGCACCCTGAGTACCTTCTTACACAAATCATGGACAATGTTTGATTAGTTGTTCACCCTGCATGTTAGCGATTTCACATTGCTTGTGACAAATGGCAATTTTATAGCCATTTCGACTATATGCATGGCCTTGTTTTACTACTGCATAACCCACTTTGGGATGCTCTGGTGAAGGATATTACCCAACAAATAAAGTGAAAGCTACTGAATACACAACAATATCCGCAAATGACACCTGGCACTTATTTGTGTGGGTGTGGGTGTAATTTGAAGGAGAAAAAAACCCTCTGGCAAATGGAAAGTAAAAACAATAACCAAAATAAGCAGCACAGACTGCTCTTTCCCATTGCCAGGTCTGCATGAGCCCATGTAAAAGTAAAGGTAAAGGGACCCCTGACCATGAGGTCCAGTCGTGATCGACTCTGAGGTTGCGGCGCTCATCTCGCTTTATTGGCTGGGGTACTGGCATACAACTTCCGGGTCATGTGGCCAGCATGACTAAGCTGCTTCTGGCGAACTAGAGCAGTGCATGGAAACGCCGTTTACCTTCTCACCGGAGCAGTACCTATTTATCTACTTGCACTGGTGTGCTTTTGAACTGCTAGGTTGGCAGGAGCAGGGACCGAGCAACGGGAGCTCACCCCATTGCGGGGATTCGAACCGCTGACCTTCTGATCTGTTTAACCCACAGCGCCACCCGCGTCCCTATGAGCCCATGTAGAAGGCCTTATATTCCATCCCATTTGGGGAAGAGATTCCTGCCTGTTGCAGATGCAGCACAGCATTTAGCAATATAAAACATATAAAGGGTCTTCTGGGAAGCCTGAGGCTGGGTGGTAGCAAACATCCCTCCATGGCAGCAGGAAGCAGCCATTTGGCAGTACCCTTGGAGTGCATATTTGAGACCACTCAAAGAGGATTATGTTAATCAGATGCCTACTTTCCTGACAGCCCTGGTTCAGTTTCATTCTGACCATCCCATTCCAGAAAGCTTTGGTACTCACAGTAGTGAAAATACTGGTATCTGCACCTTGTGCGCACAGAGACCCTGATTCCACTCACATCTTGCATGATAAACTGAACGTCACAGGAGTAGATACCTTTCTGCCTCTCATCCCCTGGCTGCAGTTCTCAGTCTACCCCTTTGTCACTCTAACCACCCTGAAAGAGATTAAGATAAAGTGGCTAAGCTTTTCTCAGTCTAGATTAATTTAACCACCTTCTTTTAATCCAATCACAGTTCTTTAAAGGAGTGGTAAAGGGATGAGTTTTCACATTGTCTGTTATTGACAAAAGTGACTCTCAGTGAGAGAATATGAGTAGGAGACCTAGGAATTGTTGTTATACTAAAGAAGAATGGCAACTTAAACAGACGGAATACATGCAGCTTGACAACTTAACATATAGAATAAGAGAACAAGAAGAACATAGGCTTAAGGAAGATTGAAAAAATGCTTATTGGAAATATGGGGGGATTGTGTACACGTGGAAACGTTGGCAGCATTAAGATAAATTCAACAGTGTAAATAGGTTTTGATGGATGTAGTAATGGAATACTGAATAGTTTAGTTTATGTAAAATATGCAGGGATTTATGTTATGCAAAATGAACCATGGAAAGAGAAGAAGGGAAGTCACTGATATTTTAAGGTTGTTTAAATTAATATTCTACAAGGTAAAACAGAAAAACGTAATAAAAATGATACCAAAAACGGGAAGGAATTGTTGTCATAAGGTTGTCATCTTCACTGAAACAGCATTACTTGGAAGTAAAGTTCCTCTATGTTACTTTACAGCAAGTCCAAGTACTTATATCTGACATATCAGCAAAATACACTCAAGTCAGCTGTCTAGCGCAGTCCTGGAGCCAGCATGACATAGTGGATTGTGAATGGTCTTAAGAGACCACAGAGAAACCCCGCTTGGCTACAAAACTCTGTGGGTAACTTTCAATCTACCGTAATTTGCCGCACAGGAATGTGAGGATTAAAGCTGGGGAGGGGGAGAGGGGGAATCTTGAACTGCTGGCAGCTTTCTTCTGAGCACAGTGGTTTCAGGAAATGGGAATACTGTTCAGGACCACAGTGTAGGAGGGGAGGAGTTTCAGGATGCCTCCTCCACCAATCATAGCACTCCCAATCATAGGAATATAGGAAAGTGGCCTACTCTTGCCTAAGTCATAGAATTTTAGAGTTGGAAGGGACTCGGAGGGTAATCTAGTCCAACCATACTCATACCATTGGTCCATCTAGGACATGGGAGGCGGGTGGCACTGTGGTCTAAACCACTGAGCTTCTTGGGCTTGCTGATCAGAAGGTCGGCAGTTCAAATCCCCGTGATGGGGTGAGCTCCCATTGCTCTGTCCCAGCTCCTGCCAACCTAGCAGTTCAAAAGAACACCAGTGCAAGTAGATAAATAGGTACCGCTGCGGTGGGAAGGTAAACAGCATTTCCGTGCGCTCTGATTTTCATCACGGTCTTCCATTGCACCAGAAGCGGTTTAGTCCTGCTGGCCACATGACCGGGAAACCTGTCTGCGGACAAACGCCAGCTCCCTCGGCCTAAAAGCAAGATGAGCACTGCAACCCCACAGTCACCTTTGGCTGGACTTTACCACCCAGGGGTCCATTATCTTTACCATCTAGCTCATGGGTAGGCAAACTAAGGCCCGGGGGCCAGATCCGGCCCAATTGCCTTCTAAATCCCTCACGCGGATGGTCCGGGAATCAGCATGCTTTCACATGAGTAGAATGTGTGCTTTTATTTAAAATGCATCTCTGGGTTATTTGTGGGGCATAGGAATTTGTTCTTTTGGTTTTTTCCAAAATATAGTCCGTCCCCTCCAGGTCTGAGGGACAGCGGACTGGCCCCCTGCTGAAAAGGTTTGCTGACCCCTGATCTCGCTCATTATTGTTTACACAGACAGACATCAGCTCTCCAGGTTTCAGGCAGGAATCTTTTACCAGACCTGCTTGGAGATGCTAGAGATTGAACCAGGCATTTTTATTTTTGCATACAAAACATATGCTCTACCACCGAGCAACGCCAGGAGTCCCCTGTGATGCTTTTCAAAAACACACATGCAAATGCACAACATATTAAAAATGGCATGTAGCCTGAGCTTTGTTCTTTCTGCAGTTAAACAACCTGCTTAATCCTGTGGTTACTCTTGAACCCCCAGCTCTTGTGCCCTTTCCACAAAAAGGACTCTTTGGGTAATGGTCCTTCCTTATCTTCCTAACTGCAGTATTTCCTTGTTCCTTCAAAAGTGAAAGCAACTTAAGCTTCCAGAAGCAACATAGTTCCTAAGCTCAGTGGAGTTGCATCTGTATTGGCAATGACAACTGTTTACAACATTTCACTCAAGTCACCCCTAAGCCCCACCTCCAAAAATGTTGGTGTGTATAATGGAGGATAAACACTAAGATCCAGATTATAAACATGTAAAATAAACACTACTTTATAAATATGCAATAAATGCACCATTTAATATGCCAGCAAGGGTGTTATGCTCCAGAGGTGGTAGAAACTATGTGGGAAGTCACAGATTCCCTTGGGTTGCAACAATTTGCCAGTTTGTGGTATGCTGCAGCAGCAGAAAGTGATTTAGAGAACTGGAAATAGGAACTTTGCACTGACACACTGTAATCTCTGCAAAACTACCCATATGAGCAGTTCTGTCAGTGATTTCAGTATTTAAGTTCAGGAAACACAGTTTGCTACTTGAAGAGAACATCCTAAAAGACAGGCTGACGAGTTCTAAGCAGGCTTCCCTTTTTACCTAAATCATTTGTATCAAAGTAGTGCTCCTGTTGCGACCCACCTTGGATTAGGCCAGGCTTCCTCAAACTCGGCCCTCCAGATGTTTCTGGCCTACAACTCCCATGATCCCTAGCGAGCAGGACCAGTGGTCAGGGATGATGAGAACTGTAGTCTCAAAACATCTGGAGGGCTGAGTATGAGTAAGCCTGGATTAGGCTGTGACCAAGTGGGTCTTGACCCACCGCTCGACAACCAATGCCATAGTGTGTGTATATACAGAATCAGAAGATACCTTCCCTGTCATCTTACACAACTTGTGCATCTGATGAGACAGAAAAGAAGCAGGTTGTGACTTACGAAATATTTTGCCAAAATAATCTACATAGCAGTGCGTTTGGATTTGGGTGTATGTACCATGGGAGTTGGGGACGTGGGTGGCGCTGTGGGTTAAATCACAGAGCCTAGGACTTCCTGATCAGAAGATCGGTGGTTTGAATCCCCGCAACAGGGTGAGCTCCTGTTGCTCGGTCCCTGCTCCTGCCAACCTAGCAGTTCGAAAGCATGTCAAAGTGCAAGTAGATAAATAGGCACCGCTCCGGCGGGAAGGTAAACGGCATTTCCGTGCACTGCTCTGGTTTCGCCAGAAGCGGCTTAGTCATGCTGGCCACATAACCCGGACGCTGTACGCCGGCTCCCTCGGCCAGTAAAGCGAGATGAGCGCCGCAACCTCAGAGTCGGCCACGACTGGACCTAATGGTCAGGGGTCCCTTTACCTTTACCATGGGACTTCAGTCAAACTCACTGCATAAAACAGCCATTAAGCAGAGTTGTCTTTACTAGGCAGACACCAACAAACACCACTATGCATACACACACTATTTACAGATGCTACAAGTAGTCTTCTCTCTCTGACCCCAGAGAGGGTTCCTTGCTTCAAAGTCCTTGCTGCCAAGTCCTAAATTCAGCTGATTTCAAAATCTTGCAACTTTTCAGTCTTGTCCAGAATCCCAATTCTTCCTCTTCCTTTTTCTGTTCCACACAGTCTCACACAGATTCTCCCAACGTCCTACCACAATAAATGCCGTAGCCTGAGCGCCTTATCTACCTAGCCTCATGCACCAATTCAGGCCAGCAATACCGATAAGGCAGTTACAAGACGTCTGCAGCTGCCTTGTGGGGAGTGAGTCGTCTCTGCTGACTCATGGAGAATTAACCAATTTATCACTTTCCTTCAACAGGCTTAATTTACGGCCTGGTGATTTTGATAGGAGCTAAGCACAACTAACTTAGCCAGAACCCAACCCAGCACCACTGAACATAGACAGAGTGGATCCTTCTTCCTTATCCAGTGCTGGCCCAACTGTGCATGAAACCTAGTTGCTTTAAGACAGCAACTTTTAGGACATGAGTGAAGGAGCGCGCAGTCGGAGAGGTCCACCTACAGGTCCTGTTTAATGTCACAAAGGATGCTGAGTCAGAAATGCTGCATTGTGGGTAAGTGAGCATGATGAGAGATTTTCATCTCAGCATCCCCTACAACACTAAAAGAAATCCTGAACGACCCTCTTGGTTTATGCAGTGCAGCAACTCACAGCTGGTAGATACTCTCAGCCTGATCCTGCCCACAAGCAGCAATTCATAAAAGACAGTTTATCAAGGATTGTGGGGAAAAGCTTTAGTGTTAGGTGCTGTCATGAGTAGGAGCACTTCTTCTCAAAACAAGGCTCTCTGCTCAATTCCTATCACAGATTCTGTACATGTTCGAACTGGAGTGGCGTAGTTGGGGCAAGCATTCCCCACATATTTGGGGCAAGTGAGAGCCTTGACTTAGCAGAGTGTCCTATTCTTCAAAGCTGACACCACAAAAGCTGTGATGGCCTGGGATTCCGATTCGGAGGATGAAACAGAGGAATCCCAGCCTGCACAGGAGTCCCCGCCTCCAGGGCCGGCTGAACTGGGGCAAGGCCTAGAGGCTGAAGAGCCTGCACCTGTGGCAGTGCAGCAGGAGCTGGGCCCAGGTGAAGTCCTCCTGGCCCCAGAGGGGCCTGATGACTCAGTGGCCACAGGTGAGCCTCCTCCAGGGCCCAGTAACCCTTCGGCCTCTCCTGATCTGCAGAGGCTTAGGGCAGAGAGGCGAAGGGAACTAGTTGCCCCCAGGAGGAGTGCTCGCCTTAAGGCCAGAGTAGGCGGGGCTCCTGGGGGTCGGGACCGCCCCTGACCTTAGAAGAGGATAAAAGCCCACTCATCCCGGCCCCAGGTTGCGGGAGCAACGTCGTTGTTGGCTTCGGACCTTCCTGTGATCCTGATCCTTGCTCGGCCTCCTGTTCCTGACTAACCGGTACTCCTGTTCCCTGCTCGGCTTCCTGTTCCTGACTATCCAGTACTCCTGTTCCCTGCTCGGCCTCCTGTTCCCGACCATCCGGTGTTCCTGTTACCTGCTCAGCCTTCTGTTCCAGCGTTCCTGTTCCCCGCCCGTCTCTCTGCATCGGACCTCGCCCCGCTTCGTGTGGACTCTGCTACACTCACGGTACCTTACCCCCGGGACCAGCACAGTTTGCTCCCGCCACACCCGCACTCCCCCTTCGTAGGGGTGCGTTCGGGAAGAGCCAGAGGCCATGGAGGACCAGGCGGCTGCACTGGTGACTTTGGCCCAGGAGAACCAGGCCTTAACTCACACCGTGCAGCAGCTCAGTGACGCGGTCGAGGCACTCCAGCAACGCTTAGAAGCCCTACCGGCTCCTGGGGCCGACGCCCCGACTCCTGGCAAGTACCCAGTGGCTTTGCCTGAGAAATTTGATGGAGCCCCGGCCAGCTTTCCTATGTTCCTGGCCCAGGCCAAGCTATATATTCAGGGGCGAGCCCGGAACTTTCCTGACGACCGCACCAAGGTGCACTTTTTGATTAGTTTGTTAAAGGACCAGGCGGCCAAGTGGGCGTTGCCGCTACTCAGGCAAGACTCCACCTTGCTGGCAGACTATACGGGGTTTTGCAATCGTTTGGAGGCCGCGTTCGGCAACCCCCAGAAAGGGAGTCAAGCCAACCGGGCGATTCGGCGGTTGAGACAGGGCAAGTCCACGGTGGCCGCATACACCACAGAATTCCGGCTGCTGGCACAGGACTTGACCTGGAACGACTCGGCTCTCCGGGACCAGTATCTCGAGGGGCTTTCAGATGAGATACTGGACCAGCTGGCCACGATGGAACGCCCCACCACGCTAGACACCCTTATCCAATGGAGTTTACAGATTGACGATCGGCTAGAGGACCGGCGTCAGGCTCGGGACCGCCGGCACCTCCAGTTCTTGGCCCCAGTGTCGACCAGCAGCCCCACGGGTCCAGCTAAGTCATTGGAGGAACCTATGCAGCTTGGGGCAGTGCGGCCACGCCTCTCCCCCGCAGAGAAGTCGCGGCGTCGGGAGGGGAATCTTTGTCTCTATTGTGGCGGAAGCGGACACTATGCAAGGTCCTGTCCTGAGAAACGCCAGCCGCAGGGAAACCACCAAACCCCAGTAGCTGATGGCCCTGGCTACCGGGGGTCCCAAACAGCACAGAATGGGGCCGCACCAATTGAATTACAACACCTTATGGTTCCGGTACATCTATACCCTCCAGGAGGGCCATGGATTCTTACCCATGCGCTGGTGGATTCGGGCGCAACCCGCTCTTATATGGACGCTGCTTTTGCTGCCCAGCATCGGGTGCCACTGCGGAACAAGCCAGAACCGGTGCAGGTGGAGGCAATCGACGGACGGCCCCTGCGTTCGGGTGCCGTCACTCAGGAGACCCAGCCCCTGGTCCTGTGCCTCCAGCAGCACCGTGAGATGCGAACTCTGGATATTGCCTCCATGCCCCGGTTCCCCCTGGTGCTTGGGATGGACTGGCTGGAGGCTCACAATGTGCGGATTGACTGGGTCAAACGGACTGTACACTTCCCAGACCCCAGTTCTCCGGCTGAGACTGAGATGCTAGCAGCTGCGCCCACTGAGGAGGTTGCTGCAACGCTCCCCGCTGAATACCGGGACTATCACGACGTGTTTGAGGAATGGGGGGCAGACCAGCTGCCGCCGCATCGGTCCTTTGACTGTGGCATAGACCTCCAGCCCGGAGCGCCTCTACCGGTGAGTCGCTTATACTCGTTAACCGAGCCAGAGCGCGAGGCTTTACAGGACTTCTTGCGCAAGAACCTGGAGCGTGGGTTCATTAGGCCTTCTACCTCGCCCACTGCTGCGCCAGTGCTCTTTGTTAAAAAGAAATGTGGGGAGCTCCGCCTTTGCCATGATTACCGGGCCCTGAACAAAATCACCATCCCGGACCGGTACCCTTTGCCCCTTATTTCGGAGTTACTGGAGCGGGTGCAAGGGGCGCAGGTGTTCACCAAGCTAGACCTCCGGGGTGCCTACAATTTGATTCGGATCCGCGCCGGGGATGAGTGGAAGACCGCATTTGGGACCCGGTACGGACAGTTCGAATACCTGGTTATGCCCTTTGGTTTGTGCAACGCGCCTGCTGTGTTCCAACGGTACATCAACCACGTGTTCCAGGACTTGCTAGACAAGTATGTGGTGGTGTACTTGGATGACATTCTGGTTTACTCCCGTGACCCGGCGTGCCACGAAGGCCATGTCCGGACAGTGCTGCAGCGCTTGCGCGAGCATCGTCTGTATGCAAAGCTCAGCAAGTGCGAGTTTCATCAGCGGTCAGTGGACTTCCTGGGTCACCGACTCTCACCAGGTGGGGTGCAGATGGATCCTGGGAAGGTGGCAGCGGTTCGAGAATGGGCGGCACCTCGGAACCGCAAGGATCTACAGCGTTTCCTGGGGTTCGCCAACTATTACCGAACCTTCATTGCGGACTATGCTCACCGCACCACCCCGTTGACCCGACTACTGCGCCCCAAGACGCCGTTTTCCTGGGACAAGGAGGCGGAGGAGGCGTTTCAAGGGTTGAAGGCCTGTTTCCAGAGAGCGCCAATCTTGCAACATCCGGATCCTTCTCGACCCTTTGTGGTAGAGACTGACGCCTCCAGTACGGCTCTCGGTGCCGTCTTGTCTCAGCAGCACGGACCGGAAGCGCCACTTTTACCCTGCGCCTTCTATTCCCGCCAGCTCCTCCCAGCGGAGCGTAACTATACTGTGTGGGAGCGGGAACTACTGGCCATCAAGGTAGCCTTTGAGGTCTGGCGCCACCATCTTGAGGGGGCACGACATCCGGTGGAGGTGAGAACCGACCACCGGAACCTGGAGTACCTCCAGACCACCCGCAAGCTGAACCAAAGACAGATCCGGTGGGCGTTGTTCTTTTCCCGGTTCCAGTTTCGGATCCGCTACATCCCTAGCTCTCAGAATCAGAAGGCGGATGCTCTGTCCCGGAAACCTGAAGACAACGCAGACACGGTACAGCAAGCAGAACCCACCACGATTCTACCTCCGGCTGCATTCCTGGCCACCCAGGAGGCGCAGCCACTGCAGGTTCGGGTGCGGGAACAACAGCGGGTCGACGCTTGGGCCCAGGATCGTCTCCGGGAGCTGGCTGAAGGGTCCAGTCCACAATATCCGGGGCTGGTCCTGCATCAGGGCCTGCTGCTGCACCACGGTCGTCTGTACGTCCCGCCAGGGCCACTACGGCTGGAGGTTCTCTGGATGGCCCATGATGCCCCAGCAGCGGGGCACTTTGGACGGTATCGGACCACCCATTTGGTCAGTCGGGAGTTTTGGTGGCCCCGCCTGAAGGCTGACGTGGCTCGCTACGTTGCTGGTTGTGATGTCTGCCGTCGCGCCAAGGGTCCTACCGGGCGACCCCCCGGCCTACTTCAGCCATTGCCAGTTCCACCGCGCCCTTGGCACACGGTTTCGTTGGACTTTATAGTGGAATTACCCTCGTCTCGTGGCTGTACCTGCCTTCTGGTTTTCTCCGACCATTTCACCAAGATGGTACACTGCGCTCCCTGTCCATCTGTACCCACAGCCAAGGAAACTGCGCAGCTGTACCTTCAGCATGTCTTCCGCCTGCATGGACTACCTGAGCGCGTGGTGTCCGACCGGGGCGTTCAGTTCACATCCCGGTTCTGGCGAGCATTACACCAGACCCTCGGGACAGAGGTCTGCCTCTCGTCAGCCTACCACCCACAGACCGATGGCCAGACGGAACGGGCGAACGCGGTGCTAGAGCAGTACCTCCGGTGTTACTGCAGCTACCAGCAGGATGACTGGGTCGACCACCTGGCATTGGCGGAGTTTGCCTATAACAACGCGGTGAATGCGTCCACCCAGCAGACCCCGTTCCAGGCCAGCTATGGTTATCATCCACGGCTGTTTCCAGAGGTGCTGCCGGCATCCGCGGTCCCGGCAGTGACGGAGTGGCTTCAGGAGCTCCAGTCCCAGCAACAGCTTTTGGTGGAGCAACTGCACCAGGCCAAGGAAGCGTACAAAGCCCAGGCCGACCGCCACCGCCAGGTGGGGCCGGAACTTCGCGTCGGTGACCTGGTTTGGCTCTCCACTCGCCATCTCCACCCCTCTCGACCTTCGCGGAAGTTGGACGCCCGCTTCACCGGCCCGTTCCCTATCGTGGACCAAGTCTCTCCTGTGGCATTCCGTCTCCGGTTACCCGCAACCCTGAAGGTTCACCCGGTCTTCCACAGGTCCCTTTTGAGTCCTGTGGCCCCACCCGACGAGTTCCACCCGAACCGTCCCCAACCGCAGCCAGTGTTGGTTCGGGGAGAGCCTGAGTACGAGGTGGAACGCATCCTGGACTCCCGATACCGCAGGGGAAAGCTACAGTATCTCATTGACTGGAAGGGGTACGGACCGGAGGACCGTTCCTGGGAACCAGCAGCCAACGTCCACGCACCTGCCTGCCTCCGAGAGTTCCATGCGACGTACCCCGGCAAGCCGGGTCCGGACCCTCGGTTGAGGGGGGGGCCTGGGAGGGGGGATGGTGTGATGGCCTGGGATTCCGATTCGGAGGATGAAACAGAGGAATCCCAGCCTGCACAGGAGTCCCCGCCTCCAGGGCCGGCTGAACTGGGGCAAGGCCTAGAGGCTGAAGAGCCTGCACCTGTGGCAGTGCAGCAGGAGCTGGGCCCAGGTGAAGTCCTCCTGGCCCCAGAGGGGCCTGATGACTCAGTGGCCACAGGTGAGCCTCCTCCAGGGCCCAGTAACCCTTCGGCCTCTCCTGATCTGCAGAGGCTTAGGGCAGAGAGGCGAAGGGAACTAGTTGCCCCCAGGAGGAGTGCTCGCCTTAAGGCCAGAGTAGGCGGGGCTCCTGGGGGTCGGGACCGCCCCTGACCTTAGAAGAGGATAAAAGCCCACTCATCCCGGCCCCAGGTTGCGGGAGCAACGTCGTTGTTGGCTTCGGACCTTCCTGTGATCCTGATCCTTGCTCGGCCTCCTGTTCCTGACTAACCGGTACTCCTGTTCCCTGCTCGGCTTCCTGTTCCTGACTATCCAGTACTCCTGTTCCCTGCTCGGCCTCCTGTTCCCGACCATCCGGTGTTCCTGTTACCTGCTCAGCCTTCTGTTCCAGCGTTCCTGTTCCCCGCCCGTCTCTCTGCATCGGACCTCGCCCCGCTTCGTGTGGACTCTGCTACACTCACGGTACCTTACCCCCGGGACCAGCACAAAAGCTTTGAAATTTTACATGTCCTTTAAAAAGTCTTGGCAAACATTTCAAATGTTAGCAAAGCAGTCTCATACCTCAACAAGTCGACTGCGGAGTGTTTAATGAATCAGGACCTTACAAAGGTTCCCACTGTCGCCACCTTTCTAGGGACAACAACCTGGTTGCATGAGATAAGCCCACCCATAGCTGTTTCCTATCAAATTTATTCTCCGGGAAGAAATAACGGCTATATTAGCTCAGCTAGAGCTTAGATAAATGGGCTGTATCTTTTAACAAAGGGGTCTATTTGTTAAAGGAGATGAACTGTATGCAAGGACAAATGGGTGTTTTCATCCAAGTTATGTGTGATTAAGGAAGTTTTTCAAACAGTGGTATGAGTAATTCTGAAAATGTCAGAATTAAAGACGAACTTGGATGGATACTAACAATGGTAGAATAAGACTTGTGGTTCTGCAAAAATGAAGCTTTATTTCAGACACAGGAGCAAGTCTTCTCCGATGATGTATGGTAATTCTTCAATTATAAATAATTGTATTATCATTTAATGTTTCATAATAGTTGTTTCAACTGTTCTATACCAATAATTTGATTGTTTTGCTCTTTTGGTGAACTGCTTTGGCGCTTTATGACAGTCAAATGGTGTGTAAATGTTGTGAAGTAAAGAGAGGTGATTTTTTGTTTTGTTTTGTTTCCAAAGATGGCAGTTAATTAACAAGAGAGATAACTGATCCTTGGTAAATCCACCACTCTCATTTACAGCCATTGAACACAAAGTATGGATTTGTTTTTATCATTCACACTATGTCAAGATTCTGTTATCTCACACATACTCTAACAACCCCCCCCCCAAACATTCCTAGGGAGGACTCCGTCATACCTTGCAATACCTAGGACTCCCCCCCCCCCCATTAACTCCTGATTTCTCTGCCTTAAAACATTTTTTCTCTAATTAAACTAAACACTTACCTAACCTACATTTGCTGTAATACATGAACTCTGAAGCTCTGAAGATCTTTGCCACGTATTGCCAACTCAACCAACTAACCATCAACCATGCTAAGTCCAAGATTCTGATTTTCTCCAGAAGCCGGAGATTATACAAATGGAAGCTTGGTGGAGCAAAAATAGAGCAAGTCCTAAAATTTCAATATCTAGGAGTTATTTTTCAATACAACTTGGGATGGAAAGCTCAAATTCAACACCTACTTAACAAGGCCAAAACCCTGTCATATGCGCTCCTCCGATTTTTCTTTTCGGACGGAGCTTTGCATGTTCCCTCGGCCCTAAAGGTGTTCAAGGCAAAAGTGGTTGCAGTGCTTGCTTATGCTGCCCCGCTCTGGGCCGTGATGACAGACCTTGCTCCCCTTGAGACTCTGCAAAGCCAATTCCTACGTCGGCTCCTAATGCTCCCCCTGTGCGTAAGCAACGCAGCCATGCGACTAGAATTGAAGATCGCATCCTTAGAAACTTGCCTGTGGAAGCAAGTCTTCAATTACTGGTTATCATTGTGGCATAGACTACCAAACCATTACCTTGTCCAATGCTTATGGCGAGATGAATTCTCCAGCCTTTGGACTAGTAAAATTCATGCCAAACTCCTGAGCTATGGAATCTCTCCCTCAGATTCCCTAAAACTAGACCAAATCACTGCTCAAAGACTGATCCGTCAAAGACTGGATGACATCGACTTACAGCAAAATTATATGCTGGGGGGAGGTGTTTGTTCGCCCCAGAACATTGGTATCACTTTAACTTATTGTGTTCCATCATACCTCTCCTCCCTCTCGACTGTTGCCCATAGACTGGCCTTCACCAAAGCGAGGTTCAACGTTTTCCCCTCCAATGTCCTGAGACATAGATTCTCAAAGGGCCAAGACCCCGCCACGTGCGAATGTGATAAGGTGACGCCGGAGTCGCTCCAGCACATTATGTTCACCTGCCCCTTGTTCAATGTGCCACGGGCAAATTTGTTGGGACCATTCATACAGAAACTAGAGGGTACCCCACCAAAATTCCATCTTGCCCAAATCTTGCAGGATAAGGATTCCCACACGACCCTGAAAGTGGCTAGGTTCCTGGTCGCAGTCCTCTCCCAAAAGCGACGCCAAGGAGCGCTACAAGCTAATTAAGGCGTAACTTGCCTTTCCATCTTATAGTATTTTATTGTTATCGCGGTGTTTTAGCGTCTGTTTTTTCTTTTTTCTTTTTTTTCTTTCCCCCCACGGCACAAGCTGTCACTTATGTGTTGTTTTTACCTGTATGGGCCTATGGCCGTAATAAATATTATCTATCATGAACTCTGCTTCATCTGTAATGAGCAATTTAGCTCATCTCTTTTATTAACCCTCCAGTTAACCGGTTTCTGACTGAAGGTATACAATTTTTTAATAGCAATTCTTAGGCAATCTCTGCACTTCAGCTGACTTTTATTTTGATGTTTGAAGTGATTAAACTGCATTTATACTTTATCACGTACTCCTTCCAAGAACTCCACACTGATAAAGGCATCCCTATGTTTGGTTAGACCGAATGAGTGATTCTCTTCATATTTTCATCTCCTTGAAATGAACGAAAGAAAGGAAGGAAGAACTGCAATTCTTTGCAGATTCGCCTACTCACAAATAAAGCAGGATTATTAGGCATAGTACCCTCCAGTCACTATTGGACTACAACTCTCATCATCTTTGACCATTGGCCATGCTAGCTGAAGCTGATAGGAGCTGTAGGCTAAATCACCTGGAGGGCTTAAGGAAGGTAAACAGAACCTGTTTTGCAAACAGAACTGTTCAACAGCAATGACAAATACTTCCAAACAGCATAATATGCATTTTTCAAGCCACTACATAGTTATTACTAAGACAACTCTTCCTTCAACACTGGTAAAAATGTAAAGGTAAAGGACCCCTGGACAGTTAAGTCCAGTCAAAGGCGACTATGGGGTTGCAACACTCCTCTCGCTTTCAGGCTGAGGGAACCGGCGTTTGTCCACAGACAGCTTTCCGGGTTATTTGGCCAGCAGGACTAAACCGCTTCAGGCACAACTGGACACCGTGATGGAAACCAGAGCACATGGAAACACTGTTTACCTTCCTGCCACATCTATACCTATTTATCTACTTGCGCTGGTGTGCTTTCAAACTGCTAGTTTGGCAGGAGCTGGGACAGAGCAACGGGAGCTCACTCTGTTGCGGGGATTCAAACTGCTGACCTTCTGATCGGCAAGCCCAAGAGGCTCAGTGGTTTAGACCACAGCGCCACCACTACCAAGAGATGTCAACAATTTCAGCACAGCCCACACAAGCAGTAGCTATCTCCACAGCTGGCTCCCCCAATTCACCGCGGATGGCCTCAGAAACAGTGTTTCCCAAACTTGGATCTCCAGTTGTTTTTGGACTACGACTCCCATCATTCCTAGCTAGCAAGACCAGTGGCTAGGATTGATGGGAATTGTAGTCCAAAAGCAGCTGGAGACCCAAATTTGGAAAGCACTGCCTCATAGGGAAAGATGCTTGGTTTTTTTTCCTCGAAGACACTTTCCAATCACAAAGAGAAGCCTCGATAAAACTTACATTGCTTGCCATACGCGAGTACAGTAGTGCCTCGCAAGATGAAAAGAATCCGTTCTGTGATTCTCTTCATCTAGCGGTTTTTTCGTCTTGCGAAGCAAGCCCATTGACGGATTAGCGGATTAGCGCTATTAGCGGCTTTTCTGCTGATCGGATCAGCTGATAAGCGGCTTAGCGGCTTAGAAAAGGGGGGGGAGGGGGAAAAACCCGCAGGAACTCACAAGGCATTGTCGTCTTGCGAAGCAAGCCCATAGGAAATTCGTTTTGCGAAGCACCTCCAAAACGGAAAACTCTTTCGTCTAGCGAGTTTTCCGTCTTGCGAGGCATTCGTCTTGCGGGGCACCACTGTACTGGCTAGGCATATCTAATCTGTGACATTGTTCAATTTTTATTTTTGGAGTAGGGGGAATAGATGAGAGGTCAATTGAGGTGAGCATACCTGAGGCCTGTGGCACGTAAAGACAAACGCAGTAACGTCCCCCAAGGAGACCTCATAACGCAGAAGTGTGCTTGTGGGTACAAAAATGCATGAAGCTGACCTTTGCTTTCCAAAGTCAGTGTAAGCATAATTTGCAAGTGATGAATTGCAGGTTTTAAACTAAACTTTGCCAGAACCTCTATTATGAGAAGTGCTATTAAACTTGAGTGTCCCACATAGACTCGGGCTCAGAAGTGCTTTGACAAGAAGTGCCAAATTAAATAAAAAACCTAACAGCACATTATCTAAATGAAAGTGACTTCCACAAATTCCACGGGCTGAGATAACTATTCTGACTAGCTCTGAGCGTTATGAAAACAGGCAGGAGTGAGAATTATAGAAATCCCTTAAAAGTTATGGCTCTCCCCATGGCATGAATGAAACTCAGTTAATTCACATTGTAACTAAAAGAGTACAACCAATATCTTCCAGGTGCTATGTTTAAGTTTCACACGTACACACAAAATTCAGATACATCCGGTATCAGATACATTGAAGTAAATATGAAGTGGCATTCACAAACAAACACTTTTCTTATTGATGAGAAAAGCTGCAGCTGATTTTCAATCACAAAATTAAGTGCCTTATTGTATAAAATGAGATTTTTAAAACACACCCACAAACCTAGTCCATATCTGAGACGCTGAAGAGCTATGCTACCCAAATGCAATTTATAAAACATCCTGAAGGTCCCAGGCCACAGAGAGGTTAGGCTGGCCTCAACTAGAGCCAGGGCTTTCTCGGCTGCGGCTCCAGTCTGGTGGAACGCTCTGTCACAAGAGACTAGGGCCCTGTGGGACTTGACATCTTTCCACAGGGCCTGCAAGATAGAGCTGTTCCATCAGGCCTTTGGTCAGGGCGCAGCCCGACTCCCTCCTCTGGCAATCGGCACAGAATTTTGCTTAACTGTTGCCATCAATTTGATTTTAATTAATTTTTATAATGAAATGATTTTAGAATGTGGGATTATTTGATTGTTGTTAGCCGCCCTGAGCCCGGCTTCGGCTGGGGAGGACGAGATATAAATAAAAAATTTTATTATTATTATTATAACACTTTGTATTTATTATTGTAATTGGCTTGCAATTTAGCCCTCTACCTGCATAATCATACAATTGTAAACACAGCTGCATTTTGCATGCGTAGATAACTTCGTGACTGTCACTGTAGGTCTCACTTCTTCTCCCCAGAAGCTGGTTCAGGAATAGAAATGACCGCGTGCTTGCTGAGCACTGCAATTTTGGCTATTATGAGATAGGCCATGTTCCAAATCTCAAGCAACAGGTGTAAAATGCTTGTAGCTTCCTGCTAGAGAGACTTGATTCATTTTAGCACTGACCATATAGTTTCAGTGCTGTCTGCTGTGTCTGCTCTGGTCCTGGGATATTTTACTGTCCAAACTGCACCCCAAAACTGCTTCTTGTGACCCGTGTTCACAAGAAGACTGTGTCTTTGCTTCTACGTGAATTTCTGTGGCTGACTTCTAAAGAGAGTCACAATTATTACTGAGAGCAGTCAAAGCACCTGCTATCAAAGACAATTGAAAGCCACTATATCTTTTTTGGCAGCCATCAATGTCTGCCAACTGGAGCTGTTTGTTTCTTCCACACGGCAGCTGAGATCACCTTCTGAGGCCCTTCTCTGCGTGCCTCCTCCTCAAGAGGTTCGGAAGATGACAACATGAAAACGGGGACTTTTCTGCAGTGGCCCCCTGTCTGTGGAATTCTCTCCCCTGGAAGGTTGACCTGGCACCTTCATTATACACCTTTAGGCGCCAAGCAAAAACGTTCCTTTTTAACCAGGTCTTTGGTTGATCTGGTTGACGTCCTATGCCTTTTTAAAATGTGGGGTTTTGGGGGGAGTGGGTTATTGGGTTGTTATTATTATTTTGATTATGGATTTTGCAGTATTATATTATGATTTTATTCTGTAAACTACCCTGAGACCTGCAGGTATAGGGCAGTAAATAAATTCAATTAATAACGATGATAATGGTCCCAGCAGGACCCTAGAGAGCAAATCTGCTGTGCTTTTCCTCTGCATGGCGCTGTTGGGGTAGGGGGAGATAGCGTGCTTGCTGAGAGTGTTCATGCATGCTACCGAGTCTCTCTGTTCCCTCCACTGTGTGCATGTGCTGTGTCAGTTTGCACATGTATGACAGGAATGCACAAATGATGGCATGCAGTCCTCAGAGGGGTAATCAACCCTCAATGTGGCTGGGCAAAAAAAAAGGTTAGCCACCCCTGCTCTAGACCCATGGGCACAATAAATAAAAAATTGAAATTTGAAAAATAAGCTAGTAATGTTCCAAAAAACAAACAAACCCAACAAACACCCTCTCTCACTTACCTACATGGACTTACTGGGAGCCATAGAACCTGAACAATGGGTCTAGCAAGCTACAAGCTACTTATTGCCATCACCTCTGTGGAATTTATCATATACATGGCAAAGGTAAAGGGATGCAGATGGTGCTGTGGTCTAAACCACTGAGCCTCTTGGGCTTGCCAATTGGAAGGTTGGCAGTTCAAATCCGCGCAATGGGGTGAGCTCCCGTCGCTCTGTCCCAGCTCCTGCCAACCCAGCAGTTCAAAAGCACATCAGTGCAAGTAGATAGATACCTCTGCAATGGAAAGGGAAACTGTGTTTCCATGTGCTCTGGTTTCTGTCATGGTGTTCCATTGTGCTACTGTTAGGTCCATCATGAGACGTCTGCCAGCTTCTAATCAGAGATGCCAGCAGCCTTCAAGCAAGGAAACTTGCCTTATTATCGCTCCATAGCATCCCACTGCCAGAGGATTGCCTCCTCCATTCACCAATTTGCCTCCTCCAAGTGGAAGAAACCTGGGCAGTGCTGAATGTCACATCCATTGCCAGGTGTGTCCTGCTGGAAATAATAAAGCGCTTTCCCCTTGGCCTGCCTTTATATCCACTCAGTTGCCAAGTGCTTTTGTGACATCACAAGAAACCCACAGCCAATGGCAACAGCTGGGGAGGCATCATCTTCATTGCTTTGAACCTCACAATGTCAGGTGGACCTATCAGTGATTGTGTGCTTGTTTATTTGGGATGCGGGTAGCGCTGTGGTCTAAACCACTGAGCCACTTGGGCTTGCCAATCAGAAAGAAGGTTGGCGGATTAAATCCCCGCAACAGGGTGAGCTCCCGATGTTGTGTCCCAGCTCCTGCCAACCTAGCACTTTGAAAGCACACTAGTGCGAGTAGATAAATAGGTACCGCTGTGGCAGGAAGGTAAATGGTGTTTCCGTGTGCCCTGGTTTCTGTCACGGTGTCCCGTCATGCCAGAAGCAGTTTAGTCCTGCTGGCCACATAACCCGGAAAGCTGCCTGTGAACAAGCACTAGCTTTCTCGGCCTGAAAGCAGAGATGAGTGCCACACCCCATAGTCAATTTCAACTGCACTTAACCATCCGGGGTCCTTTAACTTTATCTTTGGCCAAAGCACAAACAGCAGGAGAAGCAGGAGAAGCTTAGCAAGAATGTCTATTTGTGGCAGTCAGTGTCAGTACTGCAGAAAGTATTGAGCTAGGGCGTGGTTTTTTAATAACCATCCAGGGGTCCTTTACCTCTTTTCTTTCTTTTTTAACATATACATGGAACTTTTCTTTTTGCAAAGAACCTCACAGCCTTTATTGTACTTAGCCCTCGCAACAACCCAATGAGGACATGATTTTGTTTGTGGGGAATTGAAACTCAGAGAGAGCGACTTGCCCATACAGTGAATTAATAACGCAAGTGGAACTTGAATCCAGTCCTTCTAAAAACTCTCTTTTCCAATAGACCTCTCTCCCTGGCACACACACCCTAACTTGAGAGCAGGAGCAAGGGGGAGGAAATGCTAGAAAAATAAGTTGCAGCGCCCTTCCCCAGAAGGCACTGCCCACAATACCACCCTTACCTTGAATTATGGTAAGGAAAAGGCATACAAGGGAGTTGGGAAAAGGTCTGTTATTTCAGACAGGACAAGAGGCATATTTTTTATTTTAAAAACCCACAGCTTGTTAAAATAATATACAACAGACACAACAAAGTATTCCAGACCAGATCAGGTGTGCATCCCCTGAACTTTTGCACTAACAAATAATTATTTTTGATACTAATGGAGATGTTTCCCTAGAAGTTACAACATTCCAGTACATGCAGTTAAAAAGGTCCTTTGCCCAGCAACATTATATTTTGGGTGTAGGAGACTTAATGTCTTCTCTATAGAGATCTTTAATTTCAAAGTACTGTACTGGGCAGAGAGAATAATGAATGCTTTGAGTAACGCAACTAGTAGTTTTCCAAACATTATACCTACATGTAATTACATAACTTACATTAGGCAACCTAAACAAATAATTATGTTTAAACTTTCCATTCTAGTCTTAAATGTCAATGTCTCTACTGTTCTGTCCTCAAGCGTTCCCACAGGATCTACTAAGCGTAACACCTGAGTATGCACCCTACTGGGACAAATCTCTTATTCACCAGAGAAAAAGAAATCTGCAGATGGTTTTTGAAGGTTAGTTGTATCTTTACAAAGTTGCCTTACTATATTTTTGAATGACCACATGGTAAACTGGTTCTGCAAACAATTTGTAAAGGCAAAGAATCATCATTTGAACCACAGCGGCTTCATGCAATTGCATGAGGATGAAGAGGGGCACACAAAAGATTGCAAAGGAATTAGGGGGAAATCATGACTTGATATGATTAATGCACAGTACTTAATGCATTGCCAAGCATAAGGCATGGAAGCAAACGAAAGTCTCTGACCACTGTGTTTTGCATAAGCATCTACAACCACAGTGGTTAGACAAATTGCCACTGTTGTACCAAAATTCCTTCTGGCATCATGGATCATGAAATCTCCTTAGACACGGAAAGGGGAATGTGAACTACACAATTCTCATGAACGTACCTTGTAAACAACTTAATATCAAGTTCCTTTCAGAGAGTTAGTAACTGCATTCTAACTTCTGGGAATCCAAATTCAGTGATGGAATAAACTTTTAAAAACGAGACAAAATAAAGCACTCTTAAGATTTGGTCATTTTAGCTTCAAGTCTACAGTACTGTAAATATATTTTGGAGGGAAAGTAGCAAAGTGTTTATTTAGTCAACAGTTTTCCTTATCTAAGTAAAAGGCATCAGACTAATACTATTTTAGGTGAGGAACATGAAAGCTGACAGAAGTGATTAGCAGAAGATAAATCCACCCAGAGGTTTATTTTCTTTTAAAGTTCACTTAGCACCGGTTAAGTATCGGAGGATCGAAGCCTTTGCAGCAGATCTCAATCTACCTGGTTGTCACTAATGTAAAGGTTACGGAATATATAAATCAATCAATCAATCAATCAATCATGATTTTGTAAGGTAATACAGGGGACAAAGGCTTATGGGTCAGATAATGTCTCCCCTTCCGTAAAACAAAAAGTAAAACGTTCCACAACTAATGAAGATCGACAACATCAACATTCTTATGAACAAGCTAGTTTTCAAAGCTGTCTAAACAAGTACAAAAGATTATTGTGCTCGATTGAAAGAAAGAAAGAAAAAAACCAAAACACACACGCAATAGTTTGTTTTTATACAACAGTTTTCTAAACATCGGTGGAAGGGTTTTGCTAAATATTTTCTTATTTCTTATTTCATTCAATATATACATATGCCACGGCATATACCTATATTAAAATGGATGCAGAAGAATATGAAATACTACCTGCCTAACACCACAATCTCCCTATCTGAAGAATTGTGTACTTCACAGATTTGAGTTGCTATGAAAACTGAACCTGAGAGGAAGAGTGGAAGAGAGAAATTCATCTGCAAGCAAGAATTACACAATTAATTATAACCTTATAATACATTAGTATGTTTAGAAGCCACGTGTGACCTCTAGTTATTCTGCAAACAAATGGCTTGCTGTCTCTGGATCCTGTTTTATACAGAGAGAGAACAAATGGCTCATTGTTCTGCCCGAAAATAGTTGCAGAGAATTAAATATTTTATCCCTACTTGTGTCATAAAGTACTACTATTGTACAAGTACTCTACTGTGAAGATACATTAGATAAGATTTGGAGCAAGCAAAAATCAATCATCTTGACATCTAAGGAACCACTTAAGCTAACTGTTCAAGAAAAAGAGCCACATTAAGTCTGTAGCAGCCAGATGACAAATATATAATTAAAATGTTGTGGCACCTTTGAGGCTAACTGGTTTATATGTGGGCTGAGTTTTTGCTGGTCAATAGCTTACTTCATCAGATGCATTAAGCAGACAGACAAGATCATAGGCATAAAAGTAAAAGGTAAAGGACACCTGGATGGTTAAGTCCAGTCAAAGATGACCACGGCGGGTTGTGGCGCTCATCCTGCTTTCAGGTCAAGGGAGCCAGCGTTTGTCCACAGACAGCTTTGTCCACTGACACACCATGAGGCCAGCAGGACTAAACCACTTCTGGCGCAACAGGACACCGTGATGGAAACCAGAGCACATGGAACCACTGTTTACCTTCCCACTACAGTGGTACTTATTTATCTACTTGCACTGGTATGCTTTCGAACTGCTAGATGGCAGGAGCTGGGACAGAGCAACGGGAGCTCACTCCGCCGCGGGGATTCAAACCGCCGAACTTCTGATCAGCAAGCCCAAGAGCATGGGTAGGCAAACTAAGGCCCAGGGGCCTGATCCGGCCCAATCGGCTTCTAAATCCGACCCGCGGATGGTCTGGGGATCAGTGTGTTTTTACATGAGTAGAATGTGTCCTTTTATTTAAAATGCATCTCTGGGTTATTTGTGGGGCATAGGAATTCGTTCATTCCCCCCCCCCAAATATAGTCAGGCCCCACACAAGGTCTGAGGGACAGTGGACCGGCCCCCTGCTGAAAAAGTTTGCTGACCCCTGCGCAAGAGGCTCAGTGGTTTAGACCACAGCGCCACCCACGTCAACCTGGATAGCCTATGACAAATCAAGTTTTAAAAGCAGAAGTTTAAGATAACATAACCCACTTGCCAGAGCACAGAGTGTCAGTTGGATGCAGTAGCTACGTATACACAATGTAAAGTTGACCAGCATGATGCAATTAATGAATTACAGTGGTGCCCCGCAAGACGAATGCCTCGCAAGACGGAAAACTCGCTAGACGAAAGGGTTTTCTGTTTTGGAGGTGCTTCGCAAAACGAATTTCCTATGGGCTTGCTTCGCAAGACGACAATGTCTTGCGAGTTCCTGCTGGTTTTTTTCCCTTTCCCTCCCCCTTTTTCTAAGCTGCTAAGCCGCTTATCAGCTGATCCAATCAGCAGATAAGCCGCTAAAAGCCGCTAATAGCGCTAATAGTGCTAATCCACTAATCTGTCAATGGGCTTGCTTCGCAAGATGAAAAAACCGCTAGACGAAGAAAATCACAGAACGGATTCTTTTCGTCTTGCGAGGCACCACTGTAATTCATATTCTAAATCCCCCTATATCATCAACTACCCTTCTAAGTTTTCACTTAACTAGCATGATGCTGGACCGGTTCACACATTTGAAAGTCTGTCTGCATGGAGCAGCCTGAAGATGCAGCTGCACGGGAGAAACACAGCCTGTCCCAAGCACATTCACAATTACTTTGTGGCAGGCAGCACATTTCCCAGTGAACAGCAGAAGTAAGCAGGGATGTGGCCACTTATCCAAAGCCCTGAACAAGCCCTGTAAGGAAAGTTTTCCTACTGATACAAAGATTCAGCATGAAACTGGGAACCAACTTCAGAAGTGGTCCAGACATTGTAAGTTTTTATATCTGGCAAACAGCCAATATTCAATTTGTATATATTCTCTCTATCGCAAGCCACTTTGGTTGAGTGGCTGGGGCAACACAGTCAGATGGGGGGCATATAAATTTATTATTATTATTATTATTATTATTATTATTATTATTATTATTAGCCACCATGGAGGTCCCAAATCCATCTCAAAATAAATATGGCACAAACTGAAGTAGTAAGCTACCATTAAACATCCAAAACTAATTTTAGGGCACACCAGCATCCAAGAGATCGTTTTATTTAAGGTGTATCAGTAACGCATCAACCTCATACTTCGTTTCTAACCCTGATGTGTTAATCACCTCTAAAGAAAGGAGACCAAAACCGCTTAAAATGTCAATGCAAATCTCATTTAAAATTCTAATACAAATAAGCTTAATAGAGTAGTAAAGACGCCACATTATTGATCCAGCTTCCAAACAATTAAATAAAGTCATTCTTGATTTGGGATTCAAACAGGAGCAAACCAAGGAAGGGAAGGATGAAGCAGGTGGAAATCATATATTTAAAAAAAATAATGCCGAACACTATCAACAAGAGTGACAACCAGTAGCCTCGGTCACAATTAGTGGTTTATTTACAAGGCAGAGGTTAATTGATTTTATGTCCGCAATCCATTTTCCATTACATGCTTCTAGGGGACAATATGGCATTCACTCATGAAAATGCTAATTGTACCGATTTGTACCACGTCAACATGTTATTTTTCTTACACTTTACTGCAAAACCAACAAAAAAATTGTGCCGTAAGAAAGAATGCATGCCACCCTGAAGAGATACAACAGGGAAATAGACATCACTGATTTTAATAGGTCTACTCTGATTGCAACACTGGGTTGCTTTTGGCTATGTCCAACTCAAAGCAGACCCACTGAAATGAATGAATCTGAATTAATGCTACTCTGAGCAGGCCTCTGAGTCTGAACACTCTTGCTGCCTTTCGGTTACAGACTGCCCTTCCCTCTCTGCTGAATTCAGTCAAATTTTCTCCCCCTTGTCATAGGCAAGGAATACCATGACAAGATGTTGAAAAAACTCTTGCTGTCTTTCTGTCCTGACAAGGCACGAGGAGCCTTTGCTCATATAATGGCAGTTCAAGTGAAGCAGGCTGCAGGAGAGCAATATGGGGGTCAGCGTTACTGAAAGGCCACTAGGCAGATTGCTTTATCTTGCTGCAGGGATTTGGTATGCAACTGCTTATAAGTCTTTGTACCAGAGCAAAGTTGCTTGCACTGGATTTCAGACATCTGATACAGATGTGCAGTGACCCAAGAACCCCCGTTCTCTTTGTTCTCCTTTTAAAGGCAGAAATCCTGTGCCGAGCTACTCAAGCTTATTAAATCTACAGTAACTCACAAGAAGGAAAAGGAGGAGAAGAAGAGTTTGGATTTGATATCCCGCTTTATCACTACCCTAAAGGTAAAGGGACCCCTGACCATTAGGTCCAGTCGTGGCTGACTCTGGGGTTGCGGCACTCATCTTGCTTTATTGGCCAAGGGAGCCGGCGTACAGCTTCCGGGTCATGTGGCCAGCGTGACTAAGCTGCTTCGGGTGAACCAGAGCAGCGCACGGAAACTCCATTTACCTTCCCGCCAGAGCGGTACCTATTTATCTACTTGCACTTTGACGTGCTTTCGAACAGCTAGGTTGGCAGGAGAAGGGACCAAGCTCACCCCGTCACGGGGATTTGAACTGTCGACCTTCTGATCGGCAAGTTCTAGGCTCTGTGGTTTAACCCACAGCGCCACCCGCGTACCTATTATTATTATTATTATTATTATTATTATTATTATTATTATTTATTAATTAAATTTATATACCACTCTGCATCCAAGGAACACATAAAATGACTTAAATGACTAGGAAAATTGATAAGACTCCTCAGTTGTGGAAGCATTTAATGACTTAAGGCCTTATCACCCTCCCAATACTTATCTCTAACACAGTGTTTCCCAACCTTTTTTGGGCAAAGGCACACTTGTTTCATGAAAAAAATCTCAAGGCACACCACCATTAGAAAATGTTTAAAAAATTAACTCTGTGCCTATATTGACTACCCTATTTTTCGCCCTATAGGACGCACCGGCCCATAGGACGTACCTAGATTTTGGGGGGGAAATAAAGGGGAAAAAATTATTTCCCCCCCCAGACGCGGGGCTGGGGCGGGAGAAGCCCGAGCTTCCCCCGACCCCAGCCCCCAGAATGGGAGCCAGAGTGGCTCCCGGAGCTTGCGGGACTGGGGGTGGGGGAAGCCCGAGCTTCCCCCGCCCCCAGCCCCCAGAAAGGGTCCGAGAGCGATGGCAAAGGTGAGCGCACCTTCGCCATCACTCCCAGAGCTTGCGGGGCTGGAGGTGGGGGAAGCCCGAGCTTCCCCCACCCCCAGCCCCCAGAAAGGGTCCGAGAGCGATGGCAAAGGTGAGCGCACCTTCGCCATCACTCCCAGAGCTTGCGGGGCTGGAGGTGGGGGAAGCCAGAGCTTCCCCCACCCCCAGCCCCCAGAAAGGGTCCGAGAGCGATGGCAAAGGTGAGCGCACCTTCGCCATCACTCCCAGAGCTTGCGGGGCTGGAGGTGGGGGAAGCCAGAGCTTCCCCCACCCCCAGCCCCCAGAAAGGGTCCGAGAGCGATGGCAAAGGTGAGCGCACCTTTGCCATTGCTCCCGGAGCTTGCAGGAGCTGGGGGTGGTGGAAGCCCGAGCTTCCCCCGCCCCCAGCCGCCAGAGCAGGTCAGAGAGCGATGGCGAAGGTGTGCGCACCTTCGCCATCGCTCTGGGACCTTGCGCGGGCTGGGGGCGGGGGAAGCCGGAGCTTCTCCCGTCCCCAGCCCGCAGAGCAGGTCGGAGAGCGATGGCGAAGGTGTGCGCACCTTCGCCATCGCTCTGGGACCTTGCGCGGGCTGGGGGCGGGGGAAGCCGGAGCTTCTCCCGTCCCCAGCCCGCAGAGCAGGTTGGAGAGCGATGGCGAAGGTGTGCGCACCTTCGCCATCGCTCTGGGACCTTGCGCGGGCTGGGGGCGGGGGAAGCCGGAGCTTCTCCCGTCCCCAGCCCGCAGAGCAGGTCGGAGAGCGATGGCGAAGGTGTGCGCACCTTCGCCATCGCTCTGGGACCTTGCACGGGCTGGGGGCGGGGGAAGCCGGAGCTTCTCCCGTCCCCAGCCCGCAGAGCAGGTCGGAGAGCGATGGCGAAGGTGTGCGAACCTTCGCCATCTCTCTGGGACCTTGCGCGGGCTGGGGGCGGGGGAAGCCGGAGCTTCTCCCGTCCCCAGCCCGCAGAGCAGGTCGGAGAGCGATGGCGAAGGTGTGCGCACCTTCGCCATCGCTCTGGGAACTTGCGCGGGCTGGGGGCGGGGGAAGCCGGAGCTTCTCCCGTCCCCAGCCCGCAGAGCAGGTCGGAGAGCGATGGCGAAGGTGTGCGCACCTTCGCCATCGCTCTGGGACCTTGCGCGGGCTGGGGGCGGGGGAAGCCGGAGCTTCTCCCGTCCCCAGCCCGCAGAGCAGGTCGGAGAGCGATGGCGAAGGTGTGCGCACCTTCGCCATCGCTCTGGGACCTTGCGCGGGCTGGGGGCGGGGGAAGCCGGAGCTTCTCCCGTCCCCAGCCCGCAGAGCAGGTCGGAGAGCGATGGCGAAGGTGTGCGCACCTTCGCCATCGCTCTGGGACCTTGCGCGGGCTGGGGGCGGGGGAAGCCGGAGCTTCCCCCCTCCCCAGCCCCCCGAACAGGTCAGAGAGCGATGGCGATGGTGTGCGCACGTTCGCCATCGCTCTCGGGGCTTGGGAGGCTGCGGGCGGGGGAAGCTGGAGCTTCCCCCGACCCCAGCCCCCCGAACGGGTTGGAGAGCGATGGCAAAGGTGCGCGCAGCTTTGGCATCGCTCTGGGAGCTTGCGCGGCTGGGGGGATAGCTTCCTTAAGCCTGGGGAGCCTCCCTCCCACGGCACACTAGGCAACGTCTCGCGGCACACTAGTGTGCCGCGGAACACCGGTTGGGAAACACTGCTCTAACACAGCATGCATGGGCAAAGAAGGAAGTGTCAGTGTAAACCCAAGAAACAAGACGACACAGAGCAAAACACAAGGCTCTAAAATAATTGGGACATGGGGAAAATACAGTATGAGAGGGGCTTTCAATAATAGCTAAGGCCACGATCCTAAACCCACTTACTTTGGAGTCAGTTCTAACCAAGTCAGTAAGGCTTACTTTTGAGAAGGCTTACTTTTGACTGCACTGAAGAGAACAGCTGAAAATAAGGTGACTCAAACAAACCAAAAGGGTTTACATAATAAAAAATTAAACAAGACATTATGGATATCTGGGCAGGTATCAAATATTGATCGGCCTACATAACTCCATTAAGTGAATGGAAATTGAACGGGGGAAATTGTCCAAGAATAAACTTTATGGCCTCATCCTGTTAACAGTATTAGTATACCATGCCAACAATGTGCACGGCACTTTGCAGAACAAGAGCCAAAAGAAAGGTCCCTGACCCAAGGAGCTTCCAATCTAAGATTTGCTACAGGTGAGTAACGGAGGAAATGGAAAGTAAGCAATGAATGGAAATGAAAAATGTGTTTTTAGTTACATGTGTAGAAATAGGGTGGGGGGAGAATCTGAACCTACCAAATATTTTATTTGTTTGTTTAATTTGTAGATCTTAGGGCAGTTTACAGCATAAAATGTGCACTTTCCAAAGAAATACATGAACTGAAACACAACCATTTCTTGAAACGCACACATTCAATTTTGTAGTGTAGTTTTCCAGCCATGTAATGTGTTTACAAAATTGCACATATTAGGGCAAGGTGGGCATAGAAGGAATATATGAGTGATAACAATATACAAAATGCATTGTGCTAAGGGACACTGCCTTTGCAAAAACATGCATATTAGGGAAACTGCACACAAAAACATGTGTATTAGGAGAAATTCACAGTAAGATGCTGGTTGATTTTTATGAGGATTTTTTAAAAAAGAACTGTAAACAGATATAGAAATGTGGAGAACTGATTTAAGATTGGAAAAACGAAACAAGAAACGAAATTGCCCCATTTCCCCATTTCTAGTACATGTATTTATGTTTACTTTCACTAGGAGATGACTAAGAGGTCGTGCCAAAGGCTTCACGGAAAAGGTAGCTTTAAGGAGAGGTGGTACCATACGTGCTCTGCAAGAGGGGTCCACATTTAAGTGGGAAGTGGTGAGGAAACGTCAAAAAATATTTAAGGGAGCTGGAGATCTTTGGGCAGATGAGGGTGGTGGATCTGGAATAGTGAAAGCCACAGAGCAGGAATATTTTGGGATATGAGCAGAGTGCTAAGAGGCGCAAGGCAAGAGAAGGGTTTAAGGGTTAGGAGGAAGAGTTTATGGCATAAACTTTATGCTGCATCCAGGAACAAGGGCATTCCCAGGATTTTTTCTACAAAGCAGTATCTCACGCACAAAAGTGAGAAAAACAGTACCTGTACATTTAACCCATAGCTCAGGCTCTTCAAATCTACAGATTCCACAAATCCTTAAAAACATACTCTTTTTTAAAAGGCGAAAGCTGGCAATCTGGGAGTTATGGTTCATTCAGGGGGGCTATGGATGCCCATAGATAGCAAACCAGTGTAGGGATTTAAGGATAGCCTGGGATTTTAATGTGGCCTGAATGACTAGAGAGGTGAATTATTAGGAGCTGGGATAGCTCAATCAGTAGAGCATGGGACTCCTAAACTCAGGATTGTGGGTTTGGGCAAAAGTTTCCTGCATTGCAGGGGGTTGGCCTAGATCATAGCTGTCAACTTTTCCCTTTTCTTGCGAGGAATCCTATTCGGAATAAGGGAATTTCCTTTTTAAAAAGGGAAATGTTGACAGCTATCGCCTAGATGACTGTCAAGGTCCCTTCCAACTCTCCAGTTCTATGATTCCATTTTGTTGGGAAAGCTCTGGCTAGAGGTGAGAGGGCTGTGTGAAAGCAGGAGGATAAAACATCTCGTTTTTCTGAGCTGAAACCAAACCAGAACCGAAGGTTAGTGATTAACATTCTACCCTATATCAGCTGAGTTGCTGAAAGAGCATGTTGACAAAACAGACATTTAGGATGGGGGCGTGACTCCTAAATCAACGCAGCATTATAGCTAGGGTGGGGGACAGATTTGCCCTTCCATGAGGGAAACCAGGATGTAACACCACCAGAAAAAAGCGCAGGTTTATATTTCCATGTCAGCAATAGATGCAGCGTAGCGGTTTTATACAAAGCATGGGGCCAGAGAGGTGAAAAGAGGACACAACTGGAAATGACTCACCAAAAATGGCAAGCTGAAGACCTGACAGAGTCACTTGCATAAGAACAACAACAAATACATAATAGTTAAAATCAAGTTTTTTTTAAAATAAATTACATTAGACAGGGAAGGTCTTTCTGCCTCTCTTGTGTTCTTCCTTTCTCTCCCTCTGTCTCACCATAGGCAAGAGTAAACTTTAACAGCCATCACATTGTAGCTGTAAGAAACTTTAAAGCGCCTTGTTACAGCTCCAACATAACATTGTTGCCAGCCAATGAGTTACCACAAACCGAAGTGATTCCCAGGTTTTCTTTTTGCCCAGGCCAAATATAATAATAATAATATAATCATTTATTATTTATATCCCACCCATCTGGCTGGGTCCCCCCAGCCACTCTGGGCAGCTTCCAACAAAACACTAAAATACAATAACCTATTAAACATTAAAAGCTTCCCTAAACAGGGCTGCCTTCAGATGTCTTCTAAAAGTTTGGTAGTTATTTTTCTTTGACATCTGGTGGGCGGGCGTTCCACAGGGCAGGAGCCACTACCGAGAAGGCCCTCTGCCTGCTTCCCTGTAACCTCACTTCTTGCAGTGAGGGAACCGCCAGAAGGCCCTCGGCACTAGACCTCAGTGTCCAGGCAGAACATGAGAATGGCCACACCAGCGTATTCCCTTCATTCTGCCCAATACAAGTGCTGGAAATGTCTACCCAATGGGAACCAATGTGGTATAATGGTCAGCGTGTCAGACTAGGATATGTGGGTTCAAATCCTTGCTCAGACATGACGCTCACTGGGTAAACTTGGGTCATTAACTGCTGCTCATCCTAACTAATCTAATAGGGTTGTTACACCTGGGAATTGAATGAGAAAGGAGAGAACCATGTCTGCTGCCATGAATTCCTTGGTAGAGGGCAAGAATGGGGCTTAAGTACAATAAATAATAAATAATGAGTATACTGGTCAAAGAGAGAAAGAAGAACACACACTTGTACAGTCATGTTCATGTCCAAATATACCTGTGTCACAAACAATATGAATCCATATATAAACATGATCTGGGAATAAATCTTGAAAATGAATATAATCAAAATATTCCAAACTACTTAGTTTCCTTCATTATTATTTTTTTAAAGTATCCTTAAAACATGAACTCATTTAGAAAGATCTAGCTTAGCATTATCACAGTCACTGCTTCTAGGTTAGGTTTCAGTTCAGAGTAACAGGTACATTTCCATTATCTGTAGATATGCCTATGCCATTGTATTTAAACCGCATCTCTTTAAGAAAAGGCAGGATTTGATTTGAAAGCATATTCACTTCAAAGCATGCACCACCCTTTAATTTACATCAGACTGGCCACTCTGGAGCTAGGATCCATGCATTTTGCAGCAGCTTGGAGAAATCATCTGTGAATGGGGAAATTCATCACACAAAAGGAGTCTCAATAAATTCAGGCCAAAATCCTAAAGACACCTCTGTGTCTACTGAAAAGCAAGCCCCAGTGGAGATTACTTCCAGGTAAATGGATATATGACTTACAGACTTATCTGGAATGAAGCCTCATGAATCTCAGACAGTGATATCTTCCGAGTAAATATGCATGGGACTGAGCTGTTGCTGAATGTCAACTGGTAAAAATGCTCATAGAAATTAATGAAAATGGCTAACTTAGGTTAATTAATTTCAGTGGGTAAAACTTAGTTGAATATCACTGAATATATATTCACTGGAATATATATATTATAATATAATCAAATCTATTTTTATGGGGAGGTTTAGCACATACTGTTAGCTAGCTTCCTCTCTTTTAAGCATTTATTTTAGTATATTGTTTTGACAGTGGGAGCTTCGGAAATTAAGCCTAAGGTAACATCTCTTCCCTCCGCCCTGCAAGATCTGTTTCTACTCCACATGCACAAGCAGCAGCCTCCTGCTTCCACGCAATGCTTAGCAGTGCTGCATCACAGAGGCATAACGACCACACCCTCTCTCCCAAGGAAAAACACACACCAAACAAACTACAGAAGTAAAGAAGCCTCCATTCGTCCTTGAGTCCAGGAAATACTGCTGCTGAACAACCTGTACACACCACCTTCTCCCTCGTGACTATTGCCTTCACCCAGAACCAGCAATTAAAAAATTTGCAACTGTTGATGTTGTCCACTTCCGTCAAGTGCACGCTGGCTACTAAAAGATCACACGCTCCCGATTTCCCAGGCAGCAATTATTGCAAGAACGAACCTGGCATCTTGAGACATTGTAAATAAATGGGAGGGTGGGTGCACCTTCTATCGCTTTAACCCCATAAGGAAAATGCAACACATAAATGCTGTCCATATTCTGCTCTGCTATTTGAGTGGGAGAGGAATGAGCGAAGACTCTCGTCCCTTTACTTACTGAGCCCATCAATGGCAGAATTCAGAGAAAACAGAAAACCATCATTTTCCTTCCAACCTCTGCATATACGAAGAAGACTCGATAGGGTATCATTTCCTGAAAATGGCAGAGGTGCCGATTGGTATGGCACCGCGAGACCTACCCAGCTCCTGCCAGCATGGCTGGCTAGCTCCATCCCCAGAAAGCACACAAAAACCAGCCAACGCTTTCCCTTTTTTTCTGACGCTTCCCCCTATTGCCTCTGAATTCTTGTCGGGGTGTGCGCGTTTGGTATTTGAGACCTCACCTTCTTGCCATGTTATTTCCCATTCGGCACCCCTCCTTTCCCTTGGAAGGAAAGGGCAGCGCCATGGAGCCGAGGACGGATTAGGAGAAAAAACAAAACACCCAGGCTTTCACCCCCACCCAGCCCCCAGTACGGATCATAGGGCTGCAGCCGAGGGTGCCAGGGTATGGGGAGGCCTCGGACTCCACACCGCTGGGGAGACGCAAAGGTGGAAGGGGAAAAAACCCCACCCACCCCCGTCCCTCTCCCAGCTTCCCAAGAAGAGCACCTTATATCGCCAAGGGCTGCGCATTCTTGCAGCCACGATCCTTGCCCTGCGCCACCGCCACCTTTACGCAGCCCGAGCGCGCCGCTCCATCAGTGCCTTCTCGCCGCTGCAGGCTGGATAGGCGGGATGCGATTGCGGGGGAGGGGAGGGGAAGGCGGGGGGGGGGGCTTACCTGGTCTCTCCGACACCACCCTCCTAAGCAATGCGGGGGAGGAAGGGGGGGAAGCGTCCCTAACAAGGCGTCTCGCTCTCTCCGCCCGCCACTCACCTCTCCCTCTCCGGCAGCCTCCTTTGTCTCGCTCCCTTTCTGCACCGGCGTCCTGTCGCGTTTGGTCTCGGCTCCCCTCCCCGCAGCTCCGGGGATGGCGGAGAGGAAGCTGCGCTGAAGCCGACGCGGGCGAAGAGGCAGGCGGCCGGGGGAAAGGAGGCGTCGCCGTCTCCGCTCGCTTCCTTTCGCTTTGCGCCCTCGGCTCGGCCTCGGTCTGCCTGGAGGGGCGAAGCCCGCGCAGACGGAGCAGCAGCAGCAGCCCGGGTGGCGGAGGGATGAGGCGGCGGCGGCGGCGGCTCCTGCTCACTCTCCCCCAGCCCCGGCAAGCGGGAGGGTAGATGGGTAGGACCTCCTCCTCTTCCTCCTCCTCCTCCTCCTCCCCAGCCCGCTGACACGGAGCGAGTGCCGGTCGAGAGACGCGTCTCGGAGGGGCTGCGAAGGCGCTTCGGCGGACTGCGAGGAGAACCGCGCATGAGCGGCCTGGGGGGACCCGAGGCGGGGAAGAGGCGCGCCAAAGCAGGGGCAAGACGGGGGAAGACCGGCTGGCTGGCTGGCTGGCTACGGGGGGGGGGGGGAGAGGCGGGGTGTTGTCCAGCGACCAGCAAGAGGCGTCTGCACCACAAATTGAAACGGCTTTATGCTTGTCGTAACCTCGCCTTTCCCCCTCACACACAGACAGACACGCACACCAAAGGACTCTGGGAATTGTAGTTTGGGGGAAAGGGTTCTCTCAGGAAACGCAATGTAGCAGCTGGGGTGGGTGGGTGGGTGGGTGCGCTTTCAGATAGGGCCAAACTGGTTTCTTGTGGTGCCAGTCACAACCTACCCTCTGCCGTTTCGGATATATCACTCAAGCTGATGCTTTAGTTTAAATCAATAGGTGAAGGTAAAGGATCCCCGGACGGTTAGGTCCAGTCAAAGGCGACTATGGGGTTGTGGCGCTCATCTCGCCTTTTCTGGCCAGCATAACTAAACCGCTTCTGGCACAACAGAACACTGTGACGGAAACCAGAGCGCACGGAAACACCGTTTACCTTCCTGCCGCAGCGGTACCTATTTATCTACTTGCGCTGGTGTGCTTCCGAACTGCTAGGTTGGCAGGAGCTGGGACAGAGCAACGGGAGCTCACCCCATCATGGGGATTCGAACTGCCAGCCTTCTGACTGGCAAGCCCAAGAGGCTCAGTGGTTTAGACCACAGCACCACCTGCATCACTTTAAATCAATAGATGAAATTCAGCCTGTATGGCCCTGGTCCTCTCTTTACTTAGTGCCTTCTGGGTTGTCAGGTAAAGATGCCACAGTGATAGCAGAAGCCGCAACCGGCAACATTTCCGCCATCAGGTCTCCTGTTGATCAGCCTCCCTGGCATGTCTTTCACCTCTACCCTCCATTAGGGCTGGGTGATATCAGGTTTTGACGTTGTGATATATCACCAGCTCAGCATCTCAATATACCAATATATCACGATGTCTGGGGGGAAATGGATGGAGCTATGAAGAGGCATTGAGTGGCTTCACGGTTTTTCCCACATTCTGTTTTTGCATCACACATGCACATTGTGACTCATGATATATTGCCAGGTCAAAAATGATGAAATCGGTATTATGATATGGACTTCAAAGTGGTTGTGGATGTAATAATAATAATAATAATAATAATAATAATAATAGTAATAATAATAATAATACATTTTATTTATACCCTGCCCTCCCCGGCCAAAGCCGGGCTCAGGGTGACTAGCACCAGTAAAATTACAATGGAAACATAATTGGGGGACCCAATTTAAAATACAGGTTAAAATGCAATTTAAAAAGCAGCCTCATTGTAAAAGTAGCCCATAAATCAAAACCATAAGGGAAGGGAAGACATAAGGGTCAGACTGAGTCCAAACCAAAGGCGAGGCGGAATATACAGTTGTACCTCTACTTATGTATCCCTCCGGATTCGGGTTGCGAACGAGGCAAACCCAGAAGTATATATTTCTGGGTTGCGCATGCGCGCATGCGCAGAAGCGCTCTATTGTGCCGCGTGCGTGCACAGAAGTGGCGCCTCTGGATACGGACTTTTCAGGTTGTGGACGGACCCCCAGAATGAATTAAGTTTGTATCCGGAGGGTCCACGGTATTGATATATTGCCCAGCCCTACACTCCATACCATACATTGGTCCTTGATAGCTAGAATAGTCCCCCCTCGCATCCCACCCCACAATTCTCTCTCTGCTTACATCCCTGTCCCATCTGCCTCAAGCAACTTACCCTTCCTTCAGATTTCTTTTTTTTTAACCTGGCTCCCCACTCAGCCATGCTAGGATCAGTGGCGTAGCGTGGGGGGTGCAGGGGGGGCCGGCCGCACTGGGCGCAACATCTGGGGGTTAGGGTTAGGGGGCGCAAATCCACGGGTTAGGGGGCGCAAATTACTTGCATTGCCCCGGGTGCTGACAACCCACGCTACGCCACTGGCTAGGATATCTCCCTAGTCCTCTGTCTGCCTGCCCCCATTTGAGATTTGGATACCAATCAGTCAGCTTTTCCTTTTCGCACAGAAGTTGAGCTGAAGACATTTTAAGGATTCTCCTTCCTTGGAGGTTTTTAAGCAGAGGTTGGATGGCCATCTGTCATGGAGGCTTTAGCTGAGATTGCCGCATTGCAAGGATGAAACGGTGAAACCTGCTATGATTAAATGGGCACAAGATGTTGGACATAACATAATGATGGCTGACTGGGAACAGTTATGGACCACAGTTATGAAGTTTACGGCATGTAATGCCTTAAGAGAGAATATTATGAAAATGATATACAGGTGGTACATGACCCCAGTCAAGCTTGCAAAAATCTACCATTTGCCCGATAATAAATGTTGGAAATGTAAGGAAACTGAAGGTACATTCTTTCACCTATGGTGGACGTGCCCAAGGATTAAGGCTTTCTGGGAGATGATTTATAATGAATTAAAAAAGGTATTTAAATATACCTTCTTGAAGAAACCAGAGGCCTTTCTTCTGGGCATAGTCGGCCAATTGGTGCTAAAGAAGGATAGAACTTTCTTTATGTATGCCACAACAGCAGCAAGAATACTTATTGCAAAGTATTGGAAGACACAAGATCTACCCACTCTGGAAGAATGGCAGATGAAACTGGTGGATTATATGGAATTGGCGGAAATGACTGGCAGAATCCGGGACCCGGGAGAAGAGTCGGTGGAAGAAGATTGGAAGAAATTTAAAGACTATTTACAGAAATATTGTAAAATTAATGAATGTTAGAATGATGTTGGATTGAAGTTAAGGGGTTTCTAGCTGTAATGGTATAAAAGAATATGAAAAAAATTGGATTCTTAACAGGTAAATTTAGGTTACAATATATCAAGATTAAAGATCAGGATAAAATAAGGAGGGAAAGGAATTGCTGAACTAATGAATTGAACTGGAATACAAAAAGGGGAGGTATGAGGAGGTCCGGGAAACAAGTAAATGAAAGATAAATGATGAAAAGATTGAATTGTTTTTAACTATTTTTATTTTTTGTATTTTTTCTTTTCTCTTTTTCATTTTGTAACATTGTAAAAACCTTAATAAATATTTATAATAAAAAAAAGAGATTGCCGCATTGCAGGGGGTTGGACTAGATGACCCCCGGGGTCACTTCCAGCTCTAAGATTCTATGATTCTATGAACATTCTGTCCCACCATACAGACCAGCCAGTTGGTGTCTTATTACAAAGACTGTGCTTTGGTCAGTGTGCACTGATCTACACACATAATACAAATTCACGCAGAGGCGTCTTCCAAAAACCCATCCCAAACCCAAACCCCCCAAATGTCACGTGCAAATTGGCAAATGGTAATGGGGGCAGGACCGTGAAAACTCCCACCCGGAAACCTAGGTCCCCACTGTGGAAGGGCATGTGGATCCAGAATTGACCTCCACAGTCACTTACAGACTCACTGTTAAGACCATGTTCATGGAAGACAATCTTACTCGGCTACGAGTGATCACCAAAGAAGAAGAAAGCAAAGGTGTTTGAGACTTCACATCCACAAATACAATGCTATATTTATAAGGTATCTGAAGAAGTGTGCATGCACACAAAATCTCATACCAATAACTTATTTAGTTGGTCTGTAAGGTGCTACTGGAAGGAATTTTATTTTTTTATTTTTTTATTTTATTTATTTGTTTTGTTTTGTTTCGACTATGGCAGACCAACACGGCTGCCTACCTGCAACTAATGCTATATAGCTATCCATGTAAGTTAAAATAGGTGCTACATGGAGGTCAAATAGAAATATGTCAAAGGAGAGTTTTCCTGGGAGTTGGTGGATTGAGCAAAGCAAAGGCTAGAAAGGAAGAAGCGCCTGAAAATTGACTGCAGATCAAACCAATCAATGCATTTGACTATAATATTCACATGCCCACTTTGAAAACACAGCAATGGGTGACATTGTGCATAGAACCACAGAGAAGGCCCTTAGATGAACCTTCTGTAGTGGACTTCCTTTGTTCATCTAACCTCTTGGCTCTGAATGTGGCGCTCCTACTACAGACGATATAAACTCTTAGGCAGAAGTTTCACAAATTGTAAATATTTCTGGAAAACACACAGAGGAAAAAATGGATGTCAAGAAAAGTGAAAGAACTATTAAGTCTGCAGAAGAAGAGACTGTTTCAGTGGCAAGGGGTAAACTCAGTTTGTCAAAGCTCAAACTTATAAAAACTTACATACGCTCAACAATGTTGCAAAAGAGACTAGTTTGCTTGGCAGATATATCAGCTGAACATGCCCCAAGCATCAGCACTTGTCCCTTATAAGTAAGAGTTAGGAAGCTACTAATCATGTAGAGAGATGGACTTGAGACCTTGAAAAGTTAAATCTCCATTAGCAACCTTCATTAAGTTCAACAGAATAAATATTGCCACGGGTTTTAAACTCGACACTTCGTTGGTGTTGCAAATCATTTGAGTGGTTTCAGAGAATTTCAGTGAGCAGGCACCAGAGACAGAAAAGCACTTGTTGTTTATGAATGGGATTCCCATCTACCACCCAAAACAGCAAATTGTGGTTTAAAGGCACATGAAACCACACCACCTTACAGAAATAAAGGAAGTTTGCATCTGGTAAGTGACTGCGTAGGAGACCTCTTGGGAACTGCATGAATGCCTGCCGGATTTCATGGGAGAAGGAAAATGCGGGATATAAATGTGAGAAAATGAATAATATAGCAGAACCATCTAGCTCTGTGCTAACAATCACTGATGCATTTTGCTCCCCCTGCTGCAAACATAAACTATTAGAATAAAATAAATAATGCGAAAATGGTAGTTTAAAGTGGGTAGAAAAACTATAAATAATAAAGCAGTTCTATCTATGTCTTCTCAGAAGTCCATACTATTGAAGTTCAATGGAACTGCCACATTTATCTCTGAGTAAACCTCACTGAACATAATGGGACTTGCTTCTGAAGAGACATGCTGCGTATAGCACAGTAAGTTATTTTGAATTGGGGCCAAATTAGTGACTCCACAGAAATCTGTATTTTACCTATGCAACTTCCCCAAACCTTCCTCCTAAGGTCTAGAAATATTACCTCTTATTCTGGGTAAATTAATATAAAAATATATAATTGTTTGATATTCTTGACCTCCAAAGCAGAATTAAGCCTCGAAGATAAGAAACAGCCATCAAGTTGGTTGATGTTTAACGTATTTATAATACTTCCGGCATCTACTCAAATGAAAACCCAATCCTAGTTTTATAATGCAATGTTCCTGGGTATATTTTCACAACCTTTTGCCTCTGTAGCCCAAGACATTCTCAAATCCCTGGTGGGAATAAACTAAGATCTTTGCGTCCACTTCTTAGGTGTCATTGACTATTACTAACAGACAAAAATATTTAAAAAATCAGTATAGTATAGTATAGAATCAACAGTGATTAATATTTTGGGGAAATTGGGGGGGGGGGGATTGCCTGTTAACACCCATTATATACAAACAAAATGGACAATCCACTTTAATAAAGCATGGTAAATGTTTAACCAATCTTTCATCTGATTTTACTATCTGTATAAATTTGCCTTAGTACAGTGGTACCTCAGTTTTCGAGCAGCTTAGTTCCCGAACAACTCGGAACCCAAACTCTGCAAACCTGGAACTAGGTGTTCCGGTTTTTGAACTTTGTCCTGGAAGCAGAAAGTGCTTCTGAGCTTCCGTTTTTACTGTTGTGCAGCAGATTTTAGTCCCCCGCATAGTCCACACCTTGGTTTTGGAACGCTTTGCTTTTGGAACGGACTTCCGGATTGGATTAAGTTTGAGAACCAAGGTACCACTGTAAGCTTAACAACCTGTTTGATCCAGAGACCAGCACTTTCTGATACGTGGATAGTTTTCACAGGGGATGGTAAATAAAGTGTATCTGGCAGCACAAACTTGTGCACATCTACTTAAAACTAAATCCCATTATCTTCAGTGGGGCTTACCCCTGGGTAAGCAGGTAAGGAGGAAGGTGAGAGATTGGCCCAAGTTCACCCAGAGAGCTTTATGGCCAGCAAAATTTGAGCCCCTGTCCAGCCCTACACTCCAACCCTTACACAGGACTGGCTTTCTCCATTCTTCCGTTCACCCTTGGAGCTGTATTTTATCCACCTGATTCAACTAGATACAGTATTTAATTTATAGACCCGCAAACAAAACTAAATTTACCTAATGGATATGTGGCACTGCAAGCCGGCTGGGAAATATATTTTGGCCCTGGCGAAGGCAATCTGTTACCCCATTCCTTAATTATTGGACTGCCAGTTGCGTTGACAATTTATGGTGACTCAGGCATTGTTGACATTTTTGACTTGCAGCCAATTTTCTGGCTAATTTTGATACTTTCCCCCCAGTTACCAAATGTGATGGTTTCCCTTCTGAACAAACAAAATTAAAAAAAGGAGACAGAGACATATATGCAGTGCCAGATTTACGTATAAACTAAACAAGCTATAGTTTAGGGCCCCACTCTCTTGGGGGCCCCCAAATTTTTTTAAAGGAAAAAAAATGGATGTACATTTACAAAATATAAGATAAAAAACAAATAAAATAAAACCTACATACAGCAACAGTGTTTTGTGTTGTGTGGGATCCTATGATGGAAGTAATGGGCCCCACCTGCTAGCCTGCTCCCTAAAATATCACTGGTTTGCTCATTACTATATATTGGGTGCCCACATTCTGCATGTGCAAATGGCTTTAGATATCTATTAGGTCCATAAATTACCACATAGCATATATTCAACACAAAAAAACAGCAACAATTTGTTGTTGACAAAGGACAGCTGGACATAGAAAGGGCCCCATTACCTTCAGTAGTTTAGGGCCTCATCAAACCTAAATCCGGCCGTGCATATATTGGAAAATAACTGTTGATGTGCTTTATGAGCAATATCAGTATCACTCAAGGCAAATGGTGCGTCAGGCTGCCATATTGCATATGTACCCACAATGCTTTGGCTATAAGTTGAAACAATATATTCTGGATGTTCAACAGATGGCATGTGGCGGTCGTGGGAAACACCTTTCCTTATTTGTAGCAGCAGGGGTGTTACATTGCTGCGAAGGCTCAGAGGGAGATGGTATCAGAAAATTCAGTGGCCATGCCAGAGACTGAAGTGGCAGATTCACATGTGTGCACGGCATGGGCGTATCTTACCTTTCAGGTGTATCTTGAAGAGTTTTTTTTTAAATACCCACAGGCCTTTGCAGTAGTTTGAAATGTCATTGAGTTGCCAGTCATGTTAATCATTGTTTTGCACTGGGTTTTTTAAATATATTGTTGCAGGCCAGTTTGGTATTTTATGAGAGGGCGATATATTAGCCCTTTCCAAAACAAATAACATTTAGAATATATTTAGAATATATTTATCTTATTGTTTATCTGTGCCTTTCAGTCAAAAAATTTAAAAAAGGGCACCCAATGTGATTCCTGCAGAATAATGCACAAATGCAAAATTCAAATGCACCCATACGACTTAGAAAAAATCAAGATAGCAAAATCTTAACTTCAAACAACAACAACCAACCAAACAAACACATTGATGTTCCTGCCAAGAAAGGCAAAGGGCAGCCCCTGCAAAAATGGAAGAGAAAGCAAGAGTAAATATATAGGAAACAGCTCTTCCTTACATGGGACCCAGGTGGAAGAGCTTGCCTCTCTCTCCGCCCCCTTTAATAGTGCCTCCCAGGTAACAGATCCTCATTACAATCCAACCAATGGGGCAAGGCAGGGCTCTCTATCAGCTATCACTTTTCTAGGCCAGATTAATTGAACTCCTATTTGTTTTTGTTTTTTACAGCTGCTCCAAAATAGCAGAACCTGCATCCTTTGCAAACTCTCTTTCTGCTTAGGGAACTAACAAGTCCAAAGCTTGAACTATACATTGCTTTCGTTTACAGGAACACTGGGTTGAGAACACGGTGAATCATTTCAGCCAACAAGCGATAAACACATTTTATACGGCAGCTGCATTGACACGGGGCAAAGTTCCTTCTAGGGTGTAACTTGATAACTTGCGGCAATATTCACAAGTCAGTAGTAGCCCCTCCCCTAAAATAATATATCACTGTATAGAAATGCAGTTTCAAAACACCAATGCTGCAGTGGCGTAGCGTGGGTTGTCAGCACCCGGGGCAAGGCAAGTAATTTGTGCCCCCTAACCCGTGGATTTGCGCCCCCTAACCCGTGGATTTGCGCCCCTAACCCTAACCCCCAGATGTTGCGCCCGGTGCGGCCGGGCCCCCCCCCTGTACCCCCCACGCTACGCCACTGCAATGCTGTCTGGTCTGAAAAGGGTATGGCCTTTGGAAGCGCGCAATCTTATTACCTGAAAATGTGTCTGGGTGAACTTTCTATATTCTTTCCCCCAAGCAATGCTTACCAGTGATGCTCGGACCTCAGGTGTTCACAGCCCAGTCACTGCAACACAGGTGAAGCCTCTCATACAAGTTTGAATCTATGGAAATACAGCTTTAAAGTTTATTAAATGTTTTAAACATTCAAGCAAGAAGAGTACAATCTGAAATGGAAATCACCTTTGGATTGATTGAAACAATGTACAATTTTCACTTTTAAATAATATTTTTCTCAATACCCGAAAATCATCTTGTAATCACATATATGCTCTGTGCTTCAGTGATGGTTTATTTATAAAGTGCCTTTCATTGTCTAGGTGCAGTCAAGGACATTTTTATTAAAATAAAAAAAAACAAATAACAGGCCCTAGGCTTTCTTCTGTCTTATTATCTGTTAAGACATTGTTCAAATGGAAAATGGGAGAAGGAAAGAGGAAGACAAGCAAACCTTTCCAGTTATGTAATAATGACACACACATACACACACACATTTCCAGTTAAGTCAGATGGAACGAAACAACTACATTCAGCCTTATGCAAAAAGTTGCCATATACTTTGGAAAGACTTGTGCGTCAAACCACAATTGCTTGCAACTGAACAGCATGTTTGGTAGCCTGATGTAGAGAGTTGCTAAACACTCTACAAAGACCATGTATCAAACAACATGCTTCCTTTTGGTGGAACAACATGTTTGGTAGACATCATGGTATTGCCAAGCAACTTGTTGCAAGGTAGAGAAGGCTAGGAAGCTGCCTTATATTGAGTTAGCCCATTGGTCCACCTTGTTTTGATATTATCTACACTACCTTTTAATGAGGGTGAAAGAGGAGAGCGCAAAATATGGTTTGAAGCTCAACATCAAAAAAACGAAGATCATGGCCACTGGTCCCATCACCTCCTGGCAAATAGAAGGGGAAGAAATGGAGGCAGTGAGAGATTTTACTTTCTTGGGCTCCATGATCACTGCAGATGGTGACAGCAGCCACAAAATTAAAAGACGCATGCTTCTTGGAAGAAGAGCATAGACAAACCTAGACAACATCTTAAAAAGCAGAGACATCACCTTGCCAACAAAGGTCCGTATAGTTAAAGCTATGGTTTTCCCAGTAGTGATGTATGGAAGTGAGAGCTGGACCATAAAGAAGGCTAATCGTCGAAGAATTGATGCTTTTGAATTATGGTGCTGGAGGAGACTCTTGAGAGTCCCATGGACTGCAAAAAGATCAAACCAATCCATTCTGAAGGAAATCAGCCCCGAGTGCTCACTGGAAGGACAGATCGTGAAGCTGAGGCTCCAATACTTTGGCCACCTCATGAGAAGAGAAAACTTCCTGGAAAAGGCCCTGATGTTGGGAAAGATGGAGGGCACAAGGTGAAGGGGACGACAGAGGACGAGATGGTTGGACAGTGTTCTCGAAACTACCAGCATGAGTTTGACCAAACTGCGGGAGACAGTGGAAGGCAGGAGTGCCTGGCGTGCTCTGGTCCATGGGGTCACGAAGAGTCAGACACAACTAAACAACTAAACAACAACAACACCACACTGGCTGGCTGTGTCTCTCTGGTTTCAGATGGGGGGCATTCCTAGCCTACCTTGAGATGCTGGGGAATGGACCTTGAAACATCTGCATGCAAGGGCGACATTCTACCACAGAGCTTCCCTTGAATTTGTAGGAGGGAAGTGTGAGAGAGTAATTTTTTGCATTAGTTGCTTTTCTTCTGTAACTCTTCCTTTCCAACCAGCAAATGCTAGCATTTATTTTCTGGTCAAGCAAAGAAATGTAACCAGGGGAAAGTTTGTGGAAGATGGAAGGGGAAAGTAGCACGCAGGGAGGAAGTTAAAACATCCCCTTCTCCCCACTGCTTCCTACATGCAAATGCTTCCCAACCATTACTATGCAAAGTTGACTTTGAGAATGAGTGCAGTTCTGCCCTTAAAAGAAAGTTCTGTTGAAAGCATCTTTGCTTCCATTTTTTGAGTAATTGGGATGCTATATTCTGATTGAGAGCTGCAATCCTAGGTGCATCAGAAGTATTATGGACAGAATAATTGCCTCACACAGGAGGAACAAGGATATAGTTTGAATACTTCACCCGTAGAATCATTTAATGTGTCAATACGAATGGAAGTCATTAAAACTGCAGTTGCAATATAAGGGATTGTTATTTTGACTGGAGTGTAATTGAAATTTATAAGATTTTGGAATGCAGAAATAAAGTAAATCATCAAGCCATCAATTCTAGCACATGGGGGCCCCACCTAAATTGAATAATTTGGCATCTCAGCGATTGGTATTATTAATTGTATTCAAATTTGGCATTGCTATAATGAGGCTTTTATTGGATCGTTGTAATTGAAAACGAATAAAAATTATCATCGAAGAAGAAGGTTGTATGGATTTCAGTTACTCCCAGATAAGTGTGTATAGAATTGCAGCCTGACACACTTTTATTTTAAATCAGGGGTCAGCAACCTTTTTAAACCATGAACTGGTCCACCGTCCCTCAGACCATGTGGTGGGCCTGAGGGACAGTGGACTGGACTATATTTATTGGGGGGGGGAATGGACGAATTCTTATGCCCCACAAATAACCCCGAGAAGCATTTTAAATAAAAGCACACATTCTACTCATGTAAAAACATGCTGATTCCCGGACCGTCCAGGGGCCGGATTGAGAAGGTGATTGGGCCGCATCCGGCCACCGGGCCTTAGGTTGCCTACCCCTGTTTTAGATCATAGAATTGTAGAGTTGGAAGGAACACTGAGGATCATCTAGTCTAACCAATGTAGGAATATGCAGCTGTCCTATACAGGGATCGAACTTTCAACCTTGGCGTTATCAACACCACGTTCTAACCAACTTTGATGCTTATTTGCGTCCACCTAAGTGGTTTAGGACTGAAGCCTTTCACAAAACTGGGTTTGGGGTGTATATGGTAAAAAAGAAATGTTGGGGGGGGGAAGAGTTTTTAATTAGCTACATATAGAATATGAAATAAATGACTGTAACTCCCACAGCTTCCAGGTTATGTGAGCATGGCTGCAAATTTAATTTTGAAAATTCACTTTTGTTTTTACTGCACTCCCTTTATTGTATCAGCGAGCAAGCTGCAAATCCTGGTATAGACTTGATTTACAGCCAGTATTGCTATCGAGAGAGAAATAACTAAGAGGGTGTTAGCGAGATCGCCGTCTTTATAAGGCCACAAGCTGCTGGTGGTTGAAGGCTGTGCATTCCAAAAGCCTGCTTTCATTTCAGGCCTCCTTTGCCCAAGGAGAAAATAAATTGCAGAATCCTAGACACCCTTATCTTGACAAGGAGACTGACAAGGAGGAAGAAGCAACTGTGCTACATCCTTCCTGTTTCTTGCTAGTGCTTACCTGCAGCTGGCAGTCAGGTGTGCAGGGAGACAGCTGACAAATAGTTTTCTTTTTTAACAGCAAAAGTGGTGCCTCTTTTTAAGGTACAGTCATGCTCACACAGCATAAAATATGTCCAAAAATGTCAGAGACATCAAAGGTAATGAGTATGGAGTGAAAAGGGGATTGTTCTTTCAATAGAATGCTTGAACTGAACAGGACTACATAGACAGATGGGGAGTTCATATCAGGTGTGTTATTAGAGATTCCTCCCTCTAACTGGCCCATATTTCATGCACCCTTTGGGAGTGCCATTTCAGATTCAACGCCCACCTCTCTGGCATTGGAACAACTGGGATATTTGCCTTCCTCCCCCATCTGCTAATATTGGAATTTGCTCTGGCTGCAAACACAAAACCGAAACTTGCAAATGCAAGTGATCCATGCTCAGTGCCAGACTTACGTATAAGCTAAACAAGCTATAGCTTAGGGCCCCACTCTCTTGGGGGCCCCAAAAAAATTAAAGGAAAAACAACAATGTGATGGACACTTCCAAAATATAAGATAAAAAACAAATAAAATAAAACCTACATACAGCAACAGTGTTTTGTGTTGTGTGGGATCCTATGAGGGAAGTAATGGGCCCCACCTGCTAGCCTGCTCCCTAAAATATCACTGGTTTGCTCATTTCTATATATAGGGTGTCTACATTCTGCATGGGAGACGCGGGTGGTGCTGTGGGTTAAACCACAGAGCCTAGGACTTGCCGATCATAAGGTCAGCAGTTCGAATCCCCATGATGGGGTGAGTTCCCATTGCTCGGTTCCTGCTCCTGCCACCTAGCAGTTCGAAAGCACATCAAAGTGCAAGTAGATAAATAGGTACCGCTCTGGTGGGAAGGTAAACGGCATTTCCATGCACTGCTCTGGTTTGCCAGAAGCGGCTTAGTCATGCTGGCCACATGACCCGGAAGCTGTATGCCGGCTCACTCGGCCAATACAGCGAGATGAGCGCCACAACCCCAGAGTCGGCCACGACTGGACCTAATGGTCAGGGGTCCCTTTACCTTTTACATTCTGCATGGACTGTTTGCATGGCAATATGTAGCATGCAGCTGCAGACTGCAGTGCAGCACAATTGAATGTAGGCCAAGCTGTTGTACCTGTTATCTAATATTAAAGAGTGCTTGTAGACTGGTGATCAGGCAGCATAGGCTAAGGGTATGAGTCTTATGCCTACTGATTGATTTCATGTAATACATAAGTTATTTATTTGGATCCCATTATGGCGTTAGATACCTGTTAGGTCCATAAATTACCATATAGCATATATTCAACACAAAAAACAGCGACAATTTGTTGTTGACAAAGGACAGCTGGACATATAAAGGGCCCCATTACGTTCAGTAGCTTAGGGCCTCATAAAACCTAAATCCGGCCCTGCACATACCCTTCCCAGTCTGCTGGCTTCTAGATTTTTTGGACCAGGTAATGGGAGGAGGAAGAGACCAAGGCATCTAGAGGGCATCAGGTTAGAGAGGGCTGGTTTCCAAGCAAAGAATCTTGCCAGTCTGATGCAGTTAGAAGCAAGGACAGGCAAGACTTCCCCCATAAATGTTGTATGCTGGAGTAGTCACGTGAAGCAACCCTTGGCCTTAATTGAAGAGGACAATACAAAACGGAGAACCCCACCTTTTGTGGGGTGGTGGTATTGAACAATTGCAGGCCAAATGGGAGCAGATTCATCAACATCTGGATGATCAGCCATCAATGAGGTGGTTACTCGGGAATATACTACAAACCCTCACAAACGGATTCATGGCGTGGGCTTCAAGAAATGGGCTCTTCGTGCTCTCAGGGAGATTTGTAAATTTGCAATGAATGAGATGGGGGGCTCCTGATGTACGTATTGACACCAGCTTGAACAAGGCTGTCTGGGCAAAAGGAATAAGAAATGTTCCTTACCATATCCATATGCGTTTATCCAGAAAACGCAATGAAGATGAGGATTCGCCTAATAAACTGTGTATACACTGGTCCCATATGTGCCAGTTACCACTTTCAAAAGCCTACAGACTGTTAATGTGAATGAAAACTAATCTCTAATTACAATTAAAATGTTATGACATTAAAAAAAAAATCAATCTGGAGAACACTACCAGAGCTGTAGCTAGGTGATCCTGCGCTCCTGGCAGAAGCATTCAGATTGCGCCCCCTAGCCACAGACAAATTAGCTCTTCTTTCTGCCTCTCCTCCAACCCCCCCCCCCCTTCAATTCACCCTCTATTAAATACCATTTCTTATGAGGCAACAATCAATATTTATATTTATGGACATATTTTTAGCCGATTTTGTACCCCCCCAAAAAAACACCTGCGCCCCTGGCGGGGGCCCACCTCACCCCCCCCAGCTATGGCCCTGAACACCACATTAGCTACCCCAATAGAGAGTCTTGCTTGCTTATGCAATGACCGAGAATAGTTTGTGTCTCCAAGTTTCCCCGAAGCGATGGCAACAAGTCAATTGTTTCATCCTTCTTGTCCAATGACCCCGGGGCTCTCCCACTTCCCAAACCGTGGAAGAGAGGGCTTTGAAAGGAAATTAAGCATCCACTTGGAATAAACATGGACCGCTTTCGGCTATCATGTGCAACTGATCAACAACTGAGGCACATCTCCTCTTCGTTGCAACAGAAGCATACGACTGCCATAATAGGACCAGCACAAAGTTTGTTTGCCTGCTATTTTCATGGGTGAGTTTAATCGCAAGAAGGATTTCGGACGGTAAGTTTGCCACAGAACACGCGAACCTGTTTTAATAAAAGAAAGCACTTAAGCATACTGTTAGGAGTTTGGATTCTAATTCCATGGATTTAGTTCCTGGAATAGCCAGGCTAGCTTCCTGATGAAGTAATGTCCCTCTAAGTATGGGCCATTAGGGTAGGAAAGGAAGTGGCTCTGTGACAGACGACTAATGGACAGGCTCCCATCCTTCAACTTGCTAGTAGTTAGAAGACTAAGGTCAGAGTTGAAAGCTGTAAAGGTAAAGAGACCCCTGACCATTAGGTCCAATCGTGGCAAACTCTGGGGTTGCAGCGCTCATCTTGCTTTATTGACCGAGGGAGCCAGGGTACAGCTTCTGGGTCATGTGACCAGCATAACTAAGCCGCTTCTGGCGAACCAGAGCAGTGCACGGAAACGCCGTTTACGTTCCCACCGGTACCTATTTATCTACTTGCACTTTGACGTGCTTTTGAACTGTTAGGTTGGCAGGAGCAGGGACCGAGCAACTGGCGCTCACCCCGTCACGGGGATTCAAACCACCGACCTTCTGATCGGCAAGTCCTAGCTCTGTGGTTTAACCCACAGTGCCACCCGTGTCCCTCGTTGAAAGCTGAGGTGTGTATAAATTAGAAGTTGGAAGCAAGGTTGCAGGCTGAAGCCTGTGAGACAGGGCAATGCCTGATTTCTGCTGGAATCCAAGGCTGTGGTTATGGGAGAAGCAAGACCCTCATGGGGTGTTAATGCTGTGAGCCCCTCTGTTGTAAACTCGGGCCATATATGTGTAAATAAACCATATATCATAAAGAAACCAGTGTCTCCACTATCCCTCATTCCAAGGAAACTGAACCCTGGGTAAGCACCTGGAACCCTGCGAATTTTGCACTGATTGGGGGTGGTGTGTAACAATTTTTTTATACTGCATATACTTGATCATACACGACACCAACCTGTATATCTTCTTCCAAGTGAGAAAGAGCAACCTGAGGATAAGGGGAGTGATTCAAATCAGAAAAAATGGTTAAGTCTCCCTGCCACCAATAAATAAATAAATAAGTCTCCCTGCCACCAATAAATAAAATCCTAACCTACTTAAGGTCTATTTGTAACTAAGGCTGGGCGATATCTGGTTTTCAGCATCACAATATATCACCAGCTAAACATCACAATATACCAATAGATCACAATGTCTGAAATAAGGATGGAGCTATGTGGAGGTATTGACTGGCTTCACGGTTTCCCACACATTGGGATTTTTGCATAGTACACACACATATCATAATATATTTCCAGGTCCAAAATTATGAAAACGATATCACGATACGGACTTCAAAGCAGTTTTGGATGATATATTGATATATATATATTTGAAAATTTTGATCATGGGTCTCCCAGGTCCCATCTAGTTGTGTCCAGCCATTTTGTCTCTCATTGTTCCAGTAGTAAGCTTCTTGTGTTTCCTATTAAAAAATGCTTCCTTTATTGAAAATGGAATTTATGCAATTACAGATCTGTCCCAACAAACGAAATCTAATATGCCAACAACGACAAAAAGTGTCTCCCAAATGGGGCGGGGCCAAAATGGGTCTGTGAAGTAGATAGTTCGCAGGATGGTGATGTAGCCTAGTTTGGCTTCTGCTTAAAGCATGAATGGAGACTGTGACCCTCCAAATATGGCTGGAGCATGAATGGAGACTATGACTGCCATTATCTCCAACCATTGACCATGCTCACTGGGCCTGATAGAAGTCTGCATCTGGACAACCACAAGTTCCCCACTCCTGGCTTGAAAAAAGGAACAAAAATTAGCTGAAGAAACTAACGGGTGTCTTGGTGAATGGGCCACTTTTGCAATACAGCACAAGAAATAAATTAAAAAGCAGCAAAGGAGGGAGGGCTAGGATAATGGATGAAAGTGCAGGACTTTGGGCCAGAACAATCACAGGAAATTATGCTCTACTTTAAGGAGTTAAGGACTCAGAGCACTAAATAGGAACAATAGGTGACATTATGTCATGGGATGGATGTGGACTGCACCTCCTGTTCAATGCAGTTTTTAGCAGGAGATTGTGAAGAAAATTGCCAAGGCTATTATTATTATTTCAAAACATATATTTATACTGGGTGGACACGGCTAGTAAGAAAGACTATTTCTTCTACTATCAACCTTACACCAGCTTACACATTTCCATTCAGCAGGTGTGGGGAACCTTAGGCCCTTCAAGGGTTGCTGAACTACAACTCCCATCAACCCCAGCAAACAGGACCAATGGCCAGGGATTATGGGAGCTGTAGTTCAGCAAGATATGGAGGGCCAAAGGTTTCATATGCCTGGTGGACCACAAATCTAACGTCAAACCTATTTTTCCAGCTTTTGATTTCGTCACACTTCTGAAAGGAAAAACACATGTGACATCATGTGCACACGACAAGCCCCTGCCCAATGTTGCATGGATCTTGGTGCCTCTGCCCATAAACAATATTGCTGTTGCTGTAGAACTGTGAAAGATAGATGATAGATAGATAGATGATAGATAGAGACAGATAGACAGACAGAGACAGAGAAGTACAGTGGTACCTTTGGTTACGAACTTAATTTGTTCCGGAGGTCCGTTCTTAACCTGAAATTGTTCTTAACCTGAGGTACCACTTTAGCTAATGGGGCCTCCTGCTGTCACCGTGCCACCACTGTGTGATTTCTGTTCTCATCCTGAGGTTAAAGTTCTTAACCCGAGGTACTATTTCTGGTAACCTGAAGTGTTTGTAACCCGAGGTGTTTGTAACTCGAAGTACCACTGTAGTCTGACACTGAAGGAGGCCACTACAGTGGTACCTCGGATTAAGAACTTTCTGTTCTCATCTTGAAGCAAAGTTCTTAAACCAAGGTACTATTTCTAGGTTAGCGGAGTCTGTAACATGAAGTGTCTGTAACCTGAAGCATCTGTAACCTGAAGCGTCTGTAACCCAAGGTACCACTGTACTTGGATGTTAACATGACAAATGTAGCCTTAAGACAACATTTGCTGAGATAATAGGGAATGCAGGTGAAGGAGGCAGCAGCTTACAAATAGGGGTGTAAGGCAGCACTGATTTCTGTTCTGACCTGTATTCACCACAACCAGCCCTGTTTCCATTCTGCTGCAGTTTGGTTTCCCCTGAGTACTATATTATTCGTTTCACTGTCTGCTCTTCAACATAGGTTTTGCAACTCACTCAACTCATGTAACTATTTACATAACTTACTTTCATTTCAATGGAAAAGAAATGTCAAACTACGAGGAGAGGGTTTATACACTCTGTCCCACTGATTCTCCCCTACAGATGCCAACCAACCCTGTGCAAGAGGGAAATAGCGGTGGCATGTTCCCCATATAATGTCTAAGTCTAGGACTGACACTTCCTGGGAAAGAAAGAAAGAAGCAAATAAATAAATCCATGTCAGAGCCTCTGTTGAGCAAGTCAGACAAGTCGAGAGTCAAAAGAATAAGCTATGCTTCACATCTTGCCATTTGCCAGAAACGTTTATTATGTAAAAATACCTTCTCCACCACATATAATCTGAAATAGTTAAATAAAAGGCTAACAAAGCAAATTTTAATGTTACAGTCGTAAGGTTTGATCATATGAATGCATTCAGGGCCGCCTTAGGGGAAATAAACCCATATCCGGAAACACGGTGGCTAATCATTTGTGCCAGTTGCTGACTGAGCAACCTTGGCTTGGAGGAGTCGGAGCTAATCAGCTAATCACATACATGCCTAAAGCTTTCCAACATTTGTATCATAGGACTAAAGCATATTCACTATTCTATATCATTACACTGAAGAGTGAATATTAATTGTGGCATTCCTCTGGGGAAATCCTTTGTTGCTGTAACATGAAAATCCATTCTTAATGTTGGGTCTTGGCATAAGCTCTTGGAATGAGCCAGTTTGGGGTAGTGGTTAAGAGTCTCGCAATCTGGTGAACCGGGTTCAATTCCCCGCTCCTCTACATGCAGCTGCTGGGTGACCTTGGGCCAGTCACACTTCTCTGAAGTCTCTCAGCCTCACTCACTTCACAGAGTGTTTGTTGTGGGGGAGGAAGGGAAAGGAGAATGTTAGCCACTTTGAGACTCCTTAGGGTAATGGGGGGAAAAGGAACGCGGGTGGCGCTGTGGGTTAAACCACAGAGCCTAGGACTTGCCAATCAGAAGGTCGGGGGTTCGAACTCCAGTGACGGGGTGAGCTCCCATTGCTTGGTCTCTGCTCCTGCCAACCTAGCAGTTCAAAAGCACATCAAAGTGCAAGTAGATAAATAGTGGCAGGAAGGTAAACGGCGTTTCCGTGCGCTGCTCTGGTTCGCCAGAAGCAGCTTAGTCATGCTGGCCACATGACCGGGAAGCTGTACGCTGGCTTCCTTGGCAAATAAAGCAAGATGAGCGCTGCAACCCCAGAGTCGGTCACAACTGGACCTAATGGTCAGGGGTCCCTTTACCTTTAGGGTAGTGATAAAGCGGGATATCAAATCCAAACTCATCTTCTCCTCCTTCTCCTTCTTGTGAGTTACTGTTCAATCCTTTGGGCAAGCTATACAATTCTTATTATTTATTAAATTTCACCCAAGGATCACAGGGAGGGCGATTTACAACCACTTCCTGTTTTGTTATCCCATTGATCAAATAACTCCGGTGAGAGCGTAAACCTTTCTCTCCAGCATCAGATGTTGCTTGTAGCCTGCAGCTTTAAAAGACTGAGCTCCTGTCTCCCACTGTGAAGCCATAGGGTGGGTTTGTTGCTTACAAACCAAGGGCAGCTGATGGGAACAGAGGAAGCTGCCTTGTATGGAGTCAGAACATTGGTCCATCTCCATATTCCATCTCCATATCTGGGGATACATCCATAAATGGATATGGATATAAAATTTACAGCATATTATGGTTTAGGACTTGCCGATCAGAAGGTCGGTGGTTCGAATCCCCGCGAAGGGGTGAGCTCCCACTGCTCGGTCCCTGCTCCTGCCAACTTAGCAGTTCGAAAGCACGTCAAAGTGCAAGTAGATAAATAGGTACTGCTCCAGCGGGAAGGTAAATGGTGTTTCTGTGCACTGCTCTGGTTTGCCAGAAGCAGCTTAGTAATGCTGGCCACATGACCCGGAAGCTGTACGCTGGCTACCTCGGCCAATAAAGCGAGATGAGCGTGGTCCAGAGTTGGTCACCACTGGACCTAATGGTCAGGAGTCCCTTTACCTTATGGTTTAAGAGGAAATTATATGAAAATGATATATCGTTGGTATCTAATACTGAGTAAACCGGCTCTATAAGACGCACCAGACCACAAGACGCACCTAGGTTTTGGAGGAGGAAAACAAGAAAAAAAATATTCTGAATCTCAGAAGCCAGAACAACAAGAGGGATCGCTGCGCAGTGAAAGCAGCGATCCCTCTTGCTGTTCTGGCTTTTGGGATAGCGGCGCAGCCTGCATTCGCTCCTTAAGATGCACAGACATTTCCCCTTACTTTTTAGGAGGGAAAAAGTGAGTCTTTTAGAGCAAAAAATACGGTATATACATCTAACAAGTATTGGAAATGTAAAGAGAAAGAAGGTTCTTTTTATCGTACGTGGTGGTCTTGTAGTAAGGTTAAAGCTTACTGGGAAATGATATACAATGAATTGAAATGGATGTTCAAAATAACTTGGAAAAGGAGATTGGAAAAGGAGTCTAAATAGGACCAAACTCTTAAGAAATTCCTCTTATCAACTGGTTGTCATAAGATAACATTCTCAAAGAGACATGTCCCAGATTTTGTTCATAGGCTGCATTGCATTTCCATTTAAACTATTGTTATTTGCAGATATTCACCAGAATAAGCAAATCTGATCCTAAGCTGCAACTTCTTCTTCTCTTTTTTTGGGAGCAATATGTTTGGTAGCCTTGAATAGCTACGCCCCTGCTGACACAGGGGCAAAGACCTGTGGATCCTGCACTACCAAGCCTGCCTGTTAGTACCCCCAACTGCCTTTGTCTTCATAGCATCCTGCAGGAATCAGCCTGCCGACTCTGCCTACATCAGCGGCTGTATTGTAGCAAAGCCCTCAATCTCTTAATAACAAAGTCTGTGAAAACACACACTTAAAAAATTACAACTTTACATGAAATACTCACCCACACACCCGGCGAGGAGCCTTTCCTGGGTACATGAAAGCTGTATTCAGAGCTCTCATCTTTGCAAAAATGAGTCATAATCAATACTGCAAAGAAAAATCCCTCGATGCAAGTAGAATGTGTGGGCGCAACTTTAATGAGCATGTTAAAAAAAATGAGGCAACGATGCCCACATAGAGGGGCTACCAAGCAATATTTTTTCATAATGCCAATAGACATGCTTCGACATGGCCGCTTAGATATTTTAATTTACTGCTGTGAACTGAGAGCAGAGATGGGGGACTTGCATCCCTCCAGATGTTGTTGGACTTCAGCTTCCATCTTCCTCAGTCAAGGATGATGGGAGATGGTCTGGAGGATCTCAGAAAAACCCATCTTAGAGGTAAGGAAGGAAAACAAAACAAGAACGATGGTTTCAGATCTCTAGGTGACTTTGCTGGGGAAATGAGGAAGTATGGACCACAGCAGCAAACAGAGTTATCTGAGGAATTTTGCAGGGTGCTGCTAGGAGGGATAACCAAGATGGTTCCTTCCAGGTGTTTTTGGATTTTGACTTCCATCAGCCTCAACCAGCTACAGATGAAGCACGTTGGCTAGATAAGTTGTACACAAAGACGTATGTGATGTGGTGTTTGCCTGGTGAGCATTGGGGTTTGGGGACAGCCTAGATGCATTGCTGATTCTCACAGTCACAGTTAGCCTGAGATGGTTACTCACATTGAGGAAGCCACAAAGAGATCAGCAGCACACACAGAGCTTGGCTCATTTTAATTTCAGACATGCCACACTGAGCAAGGGATCTGAAAGCCAATGAGAGAAACAGGACCAAGCCAAGGCTTTTCTTGTTGTCATCCATCGGTGGATTAAAACTGACCTCCTCCAGAATCTGTTAATGTATGCTGAGCAAGGTAGCAATAGCACAGCAAATGATAGAGAGCCAACGGCAATACTATTTTATTTTCATTTTTAACTTGATTATTGTACCACTGTGCCCTACGTTAATCAATCCGGGGTCAAACCCATCTGTGCATACCTTAGAACTACCCTTAAAAATATACCTGGTGCACTATTCTACCCAAGATTATCGAGTTGTTTTATTATGTCTTTTCTGTTTTTTTATATTGTGGTTTTAGGTTGTCAACTGCCCGGAGCTCTATGGGTATAGGGCGGTATGCAAATTTAATAAATAATAATAATGGACCACATTCTCTTAGAGTGCCCTTTACACAGCAGACCTCGCCAACTGATGCTGAGCAAAATGTTGGATCTTCGGCCCATAACTCCGAGAAGAAGCCAAATAAGGTTTCTCCTGGCAGATTAGGACAGAGATATTACTGCTTTAGTAGCTTCCTTTTTAGCTACAATTTTACCCGAAAGGGTTCCCAATGAACTATCCTTTCAGGAAATAGACAGGGCATAGCAAAACATCCAAATGCACACAACCATAGCGTGACCTTATAACCCTTGATAGCTTCACCCTTGTCTTTTTAATTATTCCAATTACTCGAAACGTTTTATACTGTGATACCAATAAAGGTATTCGATTGAATACTACTACTACTACTACTACTACTACTAATAATAATAATAATAATCACACACTGGAAAAAAATACAATCAAATATTTATCATAAATTAAAATAAATGTATACTCCAAGATTAATTCCTAACACAAGACTGATAGCATCTCTGCGCAATTCTCTCTCTCTCTCTCTCTCTCTCTCTCTCTCTCTCTCTGTTTATGAATGCTTTTGCTCTGCATCTGATTGCAGCAGCTTTTAGCAAGCAATTTATAGATCTGAAGTTCCTGCTGTGGACCGCAAAGAGATTAGAGCAGTGTGCTGTCCCCGTGGGCAAATTCCTCCCCAGCAATATGTCTAAGCATTAAACATGCTGCTGCGTGTCTACGGAGAGCTTTGTGAAATGACCGTGGCAGCTCTTGTTAAAGTGTGACAAGAGGAGCACCCCCACAAAGCATCTATTTCTAAATGTTTCTGTCCAGCAGTCAGGCCTTTTTGTGAAAGAGTGGTGTTGACACAGGAAGGAGCAACAACAAAAATGAGGGAAATAACAGCCGCTTGATGCACATAAAACTAAATAAGGGATTGAGTCCCCCATGCTATTATTAAGCAATTTTTGTGAGATAGCATTGGGTGGGATTTTTACCTCAAGATGAACTGAGTTCATTCAACGCTTCCCTCCCTCAGCCGTCTGTGACAACAAAGACTTGCCATTAATAGTGAAGACAAAGGAGTGTTTTATAGCCAAATAAATTGTATCAGGGGAAATTTGAATTTATCCACCCTCCTACCCAAGGATCAAATAGATTTTAAGAAATGCGATGCAAAATATTGCTAAGATTTAACAGGGCAACAATAACAATCTCCTTCACTTTTGCAAGGCTCAGATACACAGAGGGACAGTACTTCCAATCTGTGGGCAAGGTCTTACAAATTGGTATTAATCAATGAGTTCTCTTGCCTTTTTTGTTTTGGCTTCAGTGGTCATAGATGGATTTGATTTTGCAGTAAATTGTTTGCTGCCCTTGAAGCTGTTTGCAAAAAGGTCTGGCAACAATCTCCTGCTGCCACATAAAATACAGACACCTTTAAATTTGTTCATATAAGTTAAACAGAGCATGGCAAACACCTATTGAAATTCAGAACATTAAGCAGCAGAAGAGAAGCGCCAGCCTGAATGTTTATTCTGAAGACACATTACTTTCCCTCTTGGACATTGGTGGCGCTGTGGTATAAACTACTGAGCCCCTTGGGCCTGCCAATTGGAAGGTTTGCGGTTCGAATCCCCACTACGGGGTGAGCTCCCGTTGCTCTGTCCCAGCTCCTGGCAACCTAGCACAGTGTTTCCCAAACTTTTTTGGGCAACGGCACACCTGTTTACTGAAAAAAAATCTCGCGGCACACCACCATTAAAGCCCCGCCCCGTGACGTCAGCGCGCAGCGTCACGCCGGGAGGGACGCACGAAAGCTATCCTATGTAAATACGGATTTAGCCTCGGTTTGCTCTGGCTTTGAAGCTAAAGGTTAAAGGGGGGGGGGCAGAGAGACGTGTAGACCCGTTTGCTTAGAAGTAGGTCCCCAGTGTTTCCCCATGGGGTCCCAAGGAAGAGCGGCGCCACCCGATTGGATTTCCTAAACTCCCGCCCTGAGCGCTGGAGTTCCGCGTAACCCAAATTAAACCCGGTTGCTTACACTCTGTCCAGGAGGACGCACAATCCCCGCTTGACGGATGGGTCTGTTCCAAGGCTGGCTCCGCTGGCAAAGCCGGCTTGCTGGACGCCTCTTGGCAGGGAGAGAAGCGGACGGACGAGTTTTAAGAGGCTCTCCGTCGCTCCAGAAGAAGGCAGGGCGAAGATTTCAAGGGGCATCGCTCCGGCTGCTCCCTCTCCCGCCGCGCAGGAGCGATGCCTCTCTCTGGCTCTTCCTCCGCGCAGGCTGAGGGAGGGAGGGAGGTGCGCGTGTGACCCGTCTCTGCTGGGAGACCAAACCCAGCGAGGCAGAGTTGCGCGGAGGCGCCCAGGCAGCGCTGCCGGCTGCGAGGAGGAGCGCCAGGCAGCAGCAGGAGGCGCGGCCTCTCCTCGCCGCCGCCGCCCCGCCTCTCGCCGCCCGACTCGCCCACCTCCCTCCAGGCATCTCGCGGCACACCAGCCGATGTCTGACGGCACACTCGTGTGCCGCGGAACACCGGTTGGGAAACACTGACCTAGCAGTTTGAAAGCACGCCAGTGCAAGTAGATAAATAGGTACCGCTGCAGCAGGAAGGTAAACGGCATTTCTATGCTATCTGGCTTTTGTCATGGTGTCCCATTGCACCAGAAGCGGCTTAGTCATGCTGGCCACATGACACAGAAAGCTGTCTGTGGACAAATGCTGGCTGCCTCAGCCTGAAAGCAAGATGAGCACCACACCCCCATGGTCGCCTTTGACTGGACTTAATCATCTAGTGGTCCTTTACCTTTTTACCTTTTTTTTTACTTTCCCTCTGGCTCAACTCTAACAAAATCTCTCTCTTAACTTGAGCAATGTAGATTTCGCCATTTCTGAGGACAGAACTATTGATGACAGTTAAGGGCTACAACTTCAAAAGTAGCTTGCCACTGAACAGCTAAGAACCAGAGCAGCGCACGGAAATGCCATTTACCTTCCTGCCGGAGTGGTACCTATTTATCTACTTGCTCTGGTGTGCTTTCAAACCGCTAGGTTGGCAGGAGCTGGGACAGAGCAACAGGAGCTCACCCCATCATGGGGATTCAAACTGCTGACCTTCCCTTCAGCAAGCCCAAGAGCTTCAGTGGTTTAGACCACAGCACCACCACCCGTGTCCCAAATAAACAAGCAGACAACCACTGATAGGTCCACCCGCCATTGTGAGGCTCAAAGCAATGAAGATGATGCCTCCCCAGCTGTTGCCATTGGCTGTGGGTTTCTTGTGATGTCACAAAAGCACCTATTTATCTACTTGCTCTGCTGTGCTTTTGAACTGCTAGGTTGGCAGGAGCGGGGACAGAGCAACGGGAGCTCACCCCGTTGCGGGGATTCGAACTGCCAACCTTCTGATCAGTAAGCCCAAGCGGCTCAGTGGTTTAGACCACAGCGCCACTCGCATCCCTACCAGATGTACACATTGGTTTTGAGGAGGTATGGGGCAGGAAGAGTTCTAAGGAACTGGATTGGGGGGGGGGGGCTGCTTTTAGACACTATTATTCTTTCCCATGACACTTGTTGTAGGGAATGTAGCTTTGCCAGATTTAGTTTATTATTGAAAAAAAGCCAAAAACACCAAGCTAAATATTCAGCAAAGCTGATTCACCGAGAAACAAAAGGTGGGTGCATTCTCTTGGTCCAGGAAGCAATTATAACCTCCTCCATTTCCTCTAGTTGTTTTTCTCTCTCAGCTGATCTTGCGTCAGTCTTATCCAGGCTAAGCAGCAGCCAAATAGGCTAGAAACCAACTTTACCTCAGACAGACCCTGGGAAAAGTATGGAAAAGGAAATTGCTGAGGGGGAGCGGGGCAGACAAGGAAAGGGACTGCATGCACACTGAGTGCATATAGAAAACTTAGTCACACTCGCAAAAAGGAATATATATATAAGGTTGTACCTTTAGAAAACAGGGAGCAGAGATCACTCTTAAACCTCGTCGTGAGGAGACCCTCGGTGTGTCTCCTCTAGAGGTGCAGGGAGCACCAGAAAGTAAATATGTAAGGATGTTTTCCTGGATGGAGCTCCTGGGATTATGGCACATCAGGCAGTCTCCTAGGCCTATAGGCTAATAGTGAACTAGTTCTGTCAGTGCAGATCCTTACATAGCCAATAGCACAGTCGGAAACTCAAGAGGGAAACAGAAGCAGGCTTGGAGGCTTGCAGGGGTACATTTAATAAAAGTAAGTTTGTAGAAGTACAATTTTTAAAAAGACTCCCCCCTCTAAAATGGAGGGGCGTTAAATATTGACTGTCAGAAAAATGGGCAGAGAACTCTGATGGATTATGCTGGATGAGGGTGGGCTTGGCTGGAGCGCTAACCAGGGAGAGCTCATTGTTCCGACATTTTGTCGCAGGTCTCACTTGTTTGCTTCTGTGGCTAGGAAATGCTCTGCTGTTGCTCTTCAGAATATTGAAAGAAATCATTCCCACCTCTCTCACTTCTACTTATTAAAGAGGCCAAGTACAAAAAACTTGCAGGATAAATATGGGGAGTGTTGGAATATTTCCCACCGTTTCTAGCAGATAGGAAAGGTTCAAAGGACTTGGTGGCTCCTGCCTAGATCAGTCTCTGAAGTGTGGTGCACATTTTAAGAATGTGCAGCGCAAATTTGCTGATGGTTTTCGAATACCACAGTAATATCTGGAGGCATGTGCTACATAACTGTGAATCCCTTACCCTGGTGCTTCCAAATTTACATATTGTGCACCTATTTTGAGAGCTTAATCTTGGGCAAAGATAATTTGGGGGTAGTTTTAATAATAATACTTTATCTTTGAACTGTTTTCTGCAGCTAAAAAATATCACGATTAAAAAATATGTCACGCACCCTTTGAAACCCAGGGGAATGTGTAATACTTTGGGGAAAATGACTTTACCCTATTACTACTTGGTGGTGCTATCGCTACCTGACCATCCATGAAAGGGAGTGTTTGTGTGGCAAAACACACTTGCAACCCTTAGATCATTATGTGAAAAACGGAGTAGTCCCTGGAAACACATGCTGATTTATGTTGCAAACTGTAGAGATCTCCAGGGAGTAACAGGAGAACCATTTTCACTGCAATCTGTTGTAAAATGCTTCTTGCTGCCTAAAATGCTACCAATAAAGTGAAATTACATTATTGCGGCATCCTGCTCCCCAGATGCATGAAGTCGCCTAAGAATGTAAGATGATTATTTATTTATACATACATACATACATACATACATACATACATACATTCATACATACATACATACATACCCCACCCATCCAGCTGGGATTCCCCAGCCACTCTGAGCAGCTCCCAACAGAATATTAATAATAACTTTTTTAAAAGTGACAAAACATCAAACATTTAAAACTTCCCTACACAGGGCTGCCTTCAGATCTCTTCTAAAAGTCAGATAGTTGCTTATTTCCTTGACATCTGATGGGAAGGTGTTCCTCAGGGTGGGCACAACCACCGAGAAGGCCCTCTGCCTGAATCCCTGTAACTTCACTTCTCGCAGTGAAGGAACTGCCAGAAGGCCCTCGGAGCTGGACCTCAGCGTCCGGGCAGAACGATGGGGGTGGAGACACTTCTTCAGGTATACAGGACCGAGGCCGTTTAGGGCTTTAAAGGTCAGCACCAACACTTTGAATTGTGCTCGGAAATGTACTGGGAGCCAATGTAGGTCTTTCAGGACCGCTGTTATGTGGTCTCGGTGGCCACTACCAGTCACCAGTCTAGCTGCCGCATTCAGGATTAGTTGTAAAATGCATGTATACATACCTAAGTGTGCATATTTTATACACATTGGAGTATATGCCCTCTTTACTGGGTGTGAAGTAGAGATAACTGGAATACAGAATACAGTGGTGCCTCACAAGACGAAAAGAATCCATTCTGTGATTCTCTTCGTCTAGCGGTTTTTTCGTCTTGCAAAGCAAGCCCATTGACGGATTAGCGGATTAGCGCTATTAGCGCTATTAGCGCTATTAGCGGCTTTTAGCGGCTTTTAGCGGCTTATCTGCTGATCAGATCATCTGATAAGCGGCTTAGCGGCTTAGAAAAAGGGGGGGGGAGGGAAAAAACCAGCAGGAACTCGCAAGACATTGTCGTCTTGTGAAGCAAGCCCATAGGAAATTCGTTTTGCGAAGCACCTCCAAAACGGAAAACTCTTTCATCTAGCGAGTTTTCCGTCTTGCGAGGCATTCGTCTTGCAGGGCACCACTGTACTCCCAGACTGAATTTATCACGAGTACAGTCTGTAAGCAAATGGGAAACCATTAATGTTTTGTAACGAGACCCACCCATACTCACTAATACTTGATAAATATAATCACATTTGCTTATCAACTCCCAACTCTGTGGGTCCTTACTTACCAATAGTGTTTGATATTTATCTGCTTCTTTTATAAAGGTAAAGGGACCCCTGACCATTAGGTCCAGTCGTGGCCGACTCTGGGGTTGTGACGCTCATCTTGCTTTACTGACTGAGGGAGCTGGCGTACAGCTTTCGGGTCATGTGGCCAGCATGACTAAGCCACTTCTGGCGAACCAGAGCAGTGCACAGAAATGCCGTTTACCTTCCCGCCGGAGCGGTACCTATTTATCTACTTGCACTTTGACATGCTTTCAAACTGCTAGGATGGCAGGAGCAGGGACCGAGCAATGGGAGCTCACACCGTCACGGGGATTCAAACCGCTGAACTTCTGATCTGCAAGTCCTAGGCTCTGTGGTTTAACCCACAGCGCTACCCACGTCCCAATCTGCTTCTTTTAAGAACCATTAAATCAGAATCTGAACAATTATTATTATTTTTTACCAGCTTTTGATCGCCAGTTGGCAGCCAATTCTAAATAAAAATTCTTTATCATTATCGGGCCAGGAAGGCATGCATTTATCACTTGCTGAAGGCGATAAAAGTACTATCCAGGAGTCAATCTTATGATTTGTTGCAGTGCTATCAAATATTGCTTAAATGACTCAGGAAGGAACTTGCTCCTGGCTGTGTGATTTCGAAGCTCGTCAGAGACTACAGATGAACATTCATCACCTAATGGTCTACTAAAGGCTAAAACCACATAAGTCATCTTTATTCTAATTTTTGTCCTGCTGCATCATGTAGCCTCCAAAATCCTTTCCATTTCCCCTCTTAGCTAATGAAGTAGTTTGAGTTCAGCCATTTAGTGCTACTAACAATAAACATTTTTGTAGCAGCGTGAACAAGGTACTTGAGAGAATGTGGCTGTTGGATATTTGTAGCTCTGCTTAGCTATAGCAAAGCCATTAACTATTGTAACCACAGGATCTCTTTGACCTCTCTCATGCAAATTACAATGGCTGTTTTCTGGATCAAAACCTCAAGACTAAACCTATTCAACATTGTTTGTAACCAATGACCCATTTACTCCTTTTTTGTCCTGGTCCTGGTAGCTACATTTCTCCTGATAAGATACATTGGACATTCTAGTTTAGCTTATGCAAAGTCTATTATCCTTTCTTGGGAAGGGTTCCAGCCCTTACTCTAAGATAGATTCCCAAACTTTTGGTACCCAAAGAACAGTCCCCCGCACCTTGAATCAAAGGAGGAAGGAAACCTCACCTTTACAAGATACATGCAGTCCTCTTCTTTGCAACTGTGGGGCAGCTTGTTAATGGTACCTTGGGTTACAGACGCTTCAGGTTACAGACTCCGCTAACCCAGAAATAGTACCTCGGGTTAAGAACTTTGCTTCAGGACGAGAACAGAAATCGTGCGGTGGCGACGCGCCGGCAGTGGGAGGACCCATTAGCTAAAGTGGTACCTCAGGTTAAGAACAGTTTCAGGTTAAGAACGGACCTCCAGAACGAATTAAGTTCTTAACCCGAAGTACCACTGTAACCAGATTTTAGGTGACAAATACAGTGCAGGCATGTGGCGTGGGCAGCAGGCATATAACAAGCCCCTCCCCCCAACTTACATTGGCTTATGCTACAACTATTCCAAACTCCATTCATGGGGTATATGGATGATTTTGAATTCTTCCTTTCTGCTGGCTAAGATTTACCAGGTTGTTAGATCATCTGACAAAGTCCAAAGGGGGTTGGAATAGGTGTTAAGTCTCTCCTTGCCCTTTCCTAACCCCATCCTTAAAACACCCACTTTGAGGGGTGGAACTTATGCCAGTGCAAATTCTTCTGGCTGGTTGACTTAGGCCCAGGCTGAGCTGGGACAGTCCAACAATTTGTTGTATCATCCTAGCAGATTGTTGGTTTGGACTGCACTGCTGGACATATAAAGGTAAAGGGACCCCTGACCTTCTGATCGGCAAATCCTAGGCTCTGTGGTTTAACCCACAGCACCACCCGCGTCCCTGGACATATACTAGTGGCCAGAATTGTGAAAACCTTTAGGTAAAAGTGTATTTCTGAGGTGTGATGGCGCTTAACACCATTATAATTTTTTTAGTAATACCATAAAATTACAGTGGTGCCCCGCAAGACGAATGCCTCGCAAGACGAAAAACTCTTCGCTAGACGAATTTCCCTATGGGCTTGCTTCGCAAGACGAAAATGTCTTGCACTTTTTTTTTTTAAGCCGCTTGAAGAGGCGCAGTTGCTGGCAGAAATGACTGGCAGAATCCGAGACCAGGGAGAAGAGTCGGTGGAAGAAGATTGGAAGAAATTTAAAGACTATTTACAGAAATATTGTAAAATTAGTGAATGTTAGAATGATGTTGGATAGAAATTAAGAGGTTTCCAGCTGTAATGCTTTAAGGGAATATGAAAAATGGGTTGTTAATAGGTAAAAATCTAATGTTACTATGTTAAGACCAAAGATTAGGATAAATAAAGAGGGTAAGGATTTGCTGAACCAACAAACTGAATTGGAATACAAAAAAGGGAGGTATGAGGAGGTCCGGGAAACAAGCTAAGGAAAAATAAGCAATGGAAAACTTGAGTGGTTTTTAATTATTTTTATTTTGTATTTTTTTCTTTTTTCTTTTTCTTTTTCATTTTTATATTGTAATATTTTGAAAATTCTAATAAATATCTTATAGAAAAAAAAAGAAGAGGTGCAGTTGCGACGGACCGTGCTTCGCAAGACGAAAAACATCGCAAGAAGAAAAGACTCGCGGAACGAATTCTTTTCGTCTTGCGAGGCACCACTGTATAAATCAATGGAAAGATAATTTAATGAAGAATGTAATGCAACAAAGTTTGTTCAATTATCTGTATTCTATCAAAAGTTATAGCAAGTAACCAGAAAAAGGAAGCATAACCTGCTTAGGTTGATACGCAGTAGCTTTCCTTCATTTGAATGTAGCCAATGAGCCTGAGTGTTTAGAGAGCCAATCAGGTGTTATGAGCCAGCAAACCTTGGAAATATACCTTTTCCAAAAGGTTTCCACAGTTTTGGCCGCTAGTGTATTTAAGCCCAGTTAAATCTATGGGTTTAACCATACTGTGTTTGATACAGTAATCTGCCCTTCTCTTTTGTCCAGTGCATCAGGGTTGAGGGATAAGAAGAGGAAAAACCACGCTTCCTGGGTAGCAGTGATCCTTCTGACATTTCTCTACGTCTCTCATTGTAGCATACACTTCGTAAGGAAATCCTGTGTTTCATTACTCTAGCCTTTGGGATGGTGCCACTGCCAATATATCGGCAAATTTGCATGGAGTGCCCCAACTTTAAGGGGCATAGAGTGATCATGAAAACCATAAGAAGAGATCTGCTGGATTATCTGTTCCAACATGTTTCCACAGTGGCCAACTAGAAGCCTCTGGAAAACTCTCAGCCCTCTCTAGCTGTTGTTCCCCAGGAAGTGGCGCTGTGGTATAAACCAGTGAGCGTCTTGGGCTTGACGATCAGAAGGTTGGCGGTTTGAATCCCCGTGACTGGGTGCACACCCGTTGCTCTGTCCCAGCTCCTGCCAACCTAGCAGTTCAGAAACACACCTGTGGGTTTGAGCCCCACATTTGGCAAAAGATTCCTGCATTGTAAGGGGTTGGGCTAGATGACCCTTATGGTCCCTCCCAAACTCGATTCCCTGATTCTCTGATTCCTTGAAACCAATATTCCCCCTCCCCTGGGTTCCATCTATTCATAAATATCTACCTTTCACATATCACATTTGTGCACATGCAGACACCATTCTTCCACAACCACATTTGAAACCTCCCATGTACTCACACAAACATATACCAGCCGACATCCATTCCTGTTTGTGCTCTGGCTTCAATCTACAAATATCCACTGGCTTCTGTGCTTCCATCCACCAACATCTGCCCGCTTCTATTAGGTCCAGCATGAGATGTCCACCAGCTTCCAACCACAGATACTAGCAGCCTTCAAGCAAGCAAACCTGCCTTATTATCACTCCCTAGCATCCCACTACCAGAGGATTGCCTCCTTTCGTTCACCACTTTGCCTCCTCCAAGTGGAAGAAACCTGGGCAGTGCTGAATGTCACATCCATTGCCAGGTGTGTCCAGCTGGAAACAGAAAAGGGCTTTCCCCTTGGCCTGCCTTTATGTCTACTTAGTTGCCAAGTGCTTTTGTGACATCACAAGGAACCCACAGCCAATGGCAACAGCTGGGGAGGCATCATCTTCATTGCTTTGAGCCTCACAATGGCAGGTGGAGCTATCAGTGAATGTGTGCTTGTTTATTCAGGACACAGGTGGTGCTGTGGTCTAAACCACTGAGCCTTTTGGGCTTCCCAGTAAGAAGGTTGGTGGTTCGAATCCCTGCGACGAGGTGAGCTCCCGTTGCTCTATCCCAGCTCTTGCCAACCTAGCAGTTTGAAAGCATGCCATTGCAAGGAGATAAATCGGTACTGCTGCAGCGGGAAGGTAAACCGCGTTTCCATGCGCTCTGCCTTCCGTCATGGTGTCCTGTTTTGCTGGAAGCGGTTTAGTCCTGCTGGCCACATGACCCGTAAAGCTGCGTGCCAACAAACACCAACTCCCTTGGCCTGAAGCAAGATGAGCACCACAACCCCATAGTTTCCTTTGACTAGACCTAACCATCCAGGGGTCCTTTATTCTTTTCTTTTTTAACCCCAGGAAGTGGTATTCACATTTCACCATCATGAGTAGCTGCTATCCTAGTATCCATTTTTGTAGCCCCCCATTTCAAGACTCAGGAACTTAAGACCCTGTCTTCTGCTATTTCAGACCAATGGTTCATCTAGTTCAGAATTGTCTGTAGTGAATAGCAGGGGCATGGCAGGATTTCAGAGAAGGCTTTGGTAGGGATTGAACCTGCAGAACAGATGCTCTACCACTGGGCTTTGGCATACTTCAGCTCTCTTGGGGCATATTAATATGCCATGGGCCACAGTTTGGAATTGCTGCTCTTGAGATTCCATCCTTTAGGGTCTATGAGTCATCTACCATGTCTGGGTTCCCCGCTGTTACAAGTACAGGGACACATAACAAAGAAAACACCCCAATAAACTACTCTTGACACCAAAAAGGAAAATAAGAGGATGATTTTCAGCCTCAACTTCCACAGAATCCACTTTCCGCACTGTTAGGAAGGAAAGAGATGAGGCAGCCTCTGAAAATAAAAGCAGCACGATGACAATGCTTTATTTTGTGTTCTTTGGTCTGTTCTTGTTTTCCTGTTCTCCGAATGTTAATGTCCTCATCCTCATTCATGTTCTCATTTGTTTTGCATTACTGTTCATGCCACAGCTCTGTTTTCTTTGGTGAGCTGCCCGTTTTGAAGGAATGACTACCATTCTCTTTTCAACAGGAGATTGCTACAGACTTGCACTGGACCATAGCGCTAGTTTCTGAAGCACCCCTCTTCCCATCTCCAAAATCAAGACTGAAATAATCACAAAGAACCGTAGAGAAGACTCCATACTGGAACTAAAGGCTTGACTATTTATGTCAATAAAAAGGAAACCATTGCAACTTTCCTTTCCAGATGCACAGTAAGACTGTTTTTCTTCTCCCAATATGAATCTTTATCAGGACATAACTTTGTCATTGTTTTCAGTCAGATGATAGGTCAGTTGCTATTGGCAGCAAATCACGCCAAAATTTGAAAGGAGCAGGGGGAAGCTGCATCCTGATGACTTTTTTGGTTTGTCTCAGAGATCCTCTGAAATGCAGAAAGATGCCACTCCTCTTCTTTTCACCCTCCCTAATGCACTGAATTTCATGCACTGCATCGGAACCACAAGAATTGACCTCAGGCTTCATATGGGCCCGAGACACCATGTAGGCAATAACATAGGAACCATCCATGTAGACAACAATCAAACCAGCTGTGCTGTCTTGTTAGGAGATACACCAGTTAAAAAGCAATTGATCTCTCTTTTTTTGGTGTTAAAAACTGCAGTCTCACTTTAGAATGTCATCTTTGGTTATCGTGTATATTTTAGTACCCTGTTATTATGCCTGCTAAAATGAATAAAAACCTCTTAACTGCTAATTCAGGTTATGTAGATGAAGGATCCATAAGAGAAGGTTGATAAGCCACTCTTTTTGGGAAGTCTTTCTATTCACGGTACAGCCATATTTACTTACAGCTCCTTCCTGGCCAAGTTCAATGTTCTATTTCCCAACTTAGGGTTTGAAAAAGCATTTAGGGAAACAGAAAACAGATGCATGGCTTTGTATTATCAGATCATACGTGATCAGTGGTGCCTATTTATCTACTTGCATTGGAGTGCTTTCAAACTGCTAGGTTGGCAAGAGCTGGGACAGAGCAACGGGAGCTTGCCCCATTGCTGGGATTCGAACCACCAACCTGCTTATTGGGAAGCCCAAAAGGCTCGGTGGTTTAGACCACAGCACCACCCATGTCCCAAATAAACAAGCACACAATCACTGATAGCCCCCCCCCCATTGTGAGGCTCAGAGCAATGAAGACAATGCCTCCCCAGCTGTTGCCATTGGCTGTGGGTTTCTTGTGATGTCACAAAAGCACTTGGCAACTGAGTGGATACAAAGGCAGGCCAAGGGGAAAGCCCCTTTTTATTTCCAACAGGACACATCTGGCAATGGATGTGACATTCAGCACTGCCCAGGTTTCTTCCACTTGGAGGAGGCAAAGTGGAGAATGGAAGGAGGCAATCCTCTGGCAGTGGGATGCTAGGGAGTGATAATAAGGCAAGTTTGCTTGCTTGAACGCCACTGGTATCCGTGGTGGGAAGCTGGTGGACGTCTCATGATGGACCTTAGAGAAGCTGGCAGATATTGGTGGATGGAAGCCAGTGGCTTTTGGATTCAGAAGTTGGTGGAGGGTACAAGGCTAAAGCAGACTGATGTTTGTGGCTGTTGGCTGATGGAAGTTCACCTTTGGAAGACAGTCAACAGAAGCCAGTGGATCTTTGTGGATTGAAGCCAGGCCACAAACGTGAATGGATGTCATGTTTTTGGATGTCGGCTGGTATATGTTTGTGTGAGTACATGGGAAGTTTCAAATGTGTCTGAGGCCGAATGGTGTTTGCATGTTCACGAATGTGAAGGAAGGTAGATAGATGGAACCCAGGGGAGGGGGGGGGGATATTGGTTTCATGCAATCAGAGAATCAGGGAATCGAGTTTGGGAGGGACCATGAGGGTCATCTAGCCCAACCCCTTACAATGCAGGAATCTTTTGCCAAATGTGGGGCTCAAACCCACTGGCATGCTTTTGAACTGCTAGCTTGGCAGGAGCTGGGACACAGCAATGGGAGCTCACTCCATCGCGGAGATTTGAACCGCCGACCTTCTGACTGGCAAGCCCAAGAGGCTCAGTGGTTTAAACCACAGCACCACCCATTCCCTGGACAAGTGAACAAGAGAAGACTGATTTGCAGTGAAAATCTCAGGAGCTTTGGAAGACAAAGCTTAAACTGGCTATTTTTCAAGCAGCGCCTACAGTGATCCTTTACATAGGAGTGCATTTGCCGCCTTAGATGCTTTTACTGAAGAATGTGGCGGTGGAAATAATCCTGAAAACAGTGATGTTTCCCTGTTCTGTTCCAAATGAGTGTTAGAAATTGAACAAGTGTACTCTATATAGAGGAATGAAGTGGATGAAAAATGGAACATAACAACAACGACAACAGCAACAACAATTTATACATACCCCGCCTATTTGGCTGAGTTTCCCCAGCCACTCTGGGCGGCTCCCAACAGAATATTAAAAACAATAAAACATCAAACATTAAAAATTTCCCTAAATAGGGCTGCCTTCAGATGTCTTCTAAAAGTCAGATAGTTGCTTATTTCCTTGACAACGGATGGGAGGGAGTTCCACAGGGTGGGTGCCACTACTGAGAAGGCCCTCTGCCTAGTTCCCTGTAACCTCACTTTTTGCCGTGAGGGAACCGCCAGACGGCTCTTGGAGGTGGACCTCATTGTCTGGGCTGAACGGTGGGGGTGGAGATGCTTCTTCAGGTATACTGGGCCGAGGCCGTTTAGGGTTTTAAAGGTCAGCACCAACACTTTGAATTGTGCTTGGAAACGTACTGGGAACCAATGTAGGTCTTTCAGGACCGGTGTTATATGGTCTTGGCTGCCGCTCCCAGTCACCAGTCTAGCTACTGCATTCTGGATTAGTTGTAGTTTCTGGGTCACCTTCAAAGGTAGCCCCATGTAGAGCGCATTGCAGTAGTCCAAGCAGGAGAGAACTAGAAACATGCACCACTCTGGCAAGACAGTCTGCAAGCAGGCAGGGTCTCAGCCTGCATACCAGATGGAGCTGGTAGACATATTTCACAATGGAGCCAAGCAGGCAATATTCAATACCTGGATAATATGGAAATGTCAGAAGAACCCACAGATGTAATTAAGTGTTGAACCTAATGCAGTCTCAGCTGTCATGTCTAGATTGTGACAATGTGGCATGCCCAAAAAGATTTGTTGGCTCTTGTGAGCTTGTCAAGCTGCAAAGAGTCCCATTGCAGAAAACGGTGGATATCATTGGAGGTTGCCCATTAATTTCCGTTTATCTGCAATAAGGTTACACAGATGCGTAACTGCATTCATGACTATGCATTTCCCATTCATCATAACAGAGTGAATTGCTTTTATGCTAAGAAATAGGAAATCTTTCGGAAAGAGTCATCCCATGTAGTGAAAGATAAAAGTTTCTGCTCTTCCTGCAAAGGTTGATTGGCCTTATTTTTAGTTTTCCAGTGCCAATACCTTTCCCCTATTTACAAAGGAAGTGTAAGGAACTGCCAGTACTAGAAATTAAATTGCCTTATTTACAACTCTAATACAATGCAAACCGTTGCACTTTGGCTTCATACGGCTGACAGCAATCCAGCATTTTTCAGAGGGGAAAAAATTGCAGGATTGAAAGCTCATGCATATTGAAGTGATATTTTAAAAGGTGCTGTGGTATTTGTCCTCAGAGCCAAGACCAAGGGAAGCTGAAATAAATTGTTCATTAAATCAGTACTAGGTAACTCACAGTTTATAGTTTTATTAAAATTAAAAAAAACACAACCTTGTGAATTTTCATTGGTCTCTCAGTAGACACGCCAAGAGCAAGAACACAATGTATTTTTGGCAGTTGCTATTAAAAGATACAACTGCTCAAATTTGATTGAAGAATAAGCAAGAGCATAGATTGTTCTAACCAATCATTTAATGAATACATCGGAAAAATGATGCTATTAACTAGTCTCTTCCGATGACTGAATCGCTCTCTGCTCCTCTCCTAGACAACACTGGTGATTATATATGGATAGATATAGACTGTGCTATATAGAGTACTATGCAAACAAGCAAGCAAGACCGAAGTCAGAAAACATAAAAAGGTGCATTGTGGGCCAGATCCATGGGAATAATAATAATAATAATAATAATAATAATAATAATAATAATAATAAATAATAATAATAATGCCGTTTTGCCTCCCAGCTAGAAGAGCAAACTGTACACCATGAAATCGAAGTTCTCCTTAACATGATTAGAGGAGCCCAATAAGATTCACTGATAAGGATGACACACTTTTAATAACTTAGAATCCAGCATTTTATGTGTGTTTTAAATTAGATTTTATGCCACTTCCATTTTTACTTCAAAAACTTGATTTTGGATGAAATGTGACACATCTCCTTAACAGGGGAAATTCTTCAGAGAGGGAGTTTGATAAAATTTCATACTTGATCTTTGGGGTGAAAATATAGATTTATGAGGTAAAATTCTGAAAGAGGATGGTCTAATAGCCAGATATGGTATCTTTAAAGTCTGGAGATCAGGTTTATAAGCATATGAAACAGTGGCTGTCCCCGTTGCCCCCAGGGCAAAGCTAAAAACAATGGCTGGGGTTAATACAAGTTGACTGAAGAATGTGCACGATGGCCTGTTATTGTGCACTTTCACCAGAAAGGAAGAATAATGAGCACGTATACGAAGCAAAAATAGGGAATTGGACACATCAACATGCATAACTTCCAATTAATATTGAAAATACGTGAGTGTTTCACACCTCAGTAAGTAAAGGTATACATTGCCCAAGAAAATAATAGACTGAAAAATCAAGCAATGTATGAAATGCCCCACATGAAATACCCAACATTTTAAGCTTGGCTAATATGGGAAATCAAAATTTATGCTGTTCTTTTGTGCACATTCTCCAGTCCAATGATTCAGCACAATGGTTGGTTTTATGCACATTCTTCAAGGCAAATCACATTAACCACAAGTGAGTGTGTGTTTGTGTGTGTAGCAAGCACATATCGACATATCAGCCTTTTTTCTTTTTTGCCTCCACAGGGCTATTAAATTATACACCGATTTTAAGAAGATGAGGTGATGACAGAATAGTAGACGTTAAATGCAGTAAGAAAGCCACAGGCTAAAATATCTTAATCTTATTTTCGATTAGTCCACTGCAAGCTCCTGCACAGAGCTCTTCTCCTATAGTACATATTTCAGCAAACTGAATTGCTGACAGATGTCGGTACAAAAAACCCACGCAAGAAACCCAGATATAAAAGATACTTATGGAAATTCAGGCCTTGACATATGAAAAATATGGAACATAATGAATTTCTATGCTGAAGCTTCCTTGGGATATTTTCTCTCCTTATAGCCATGAAGTATCTTTCAAATTAAGGTCTCATGCCCAAGCTTCTTTTGCAAACAAGAGTTAGGCTAGGGGTGAGGAACCGCCAGCCCAAGGGCCAAATTTGGCCTGCCGGGCCTCCCCATTGTGCCCATGAGTTGTTTCAGGGGAACCATGACCACCTCTGGGCCACGTAAAAGTGGGTCTTGGCTCAAAGGAGTTGCGTAGGCACTGCAAAACCTCTTGAACAGCTTCCCAAATGGTCAACCATCAGCTAGTACTTTGACACCATTGACCATAACATCCTTCTGGACCATCTAAAGGGGCTGGGAGCTGGGGGCACTGTTGTACGGTGGTTCCGCTCCTTTCTCCTGGGCCGTGTCCAGAAAAAGGTGTTGGGGGATGAGTGTTCAGACTCCTGGGCTCTCACTTGTGGGGTGCCTCAGGGTTCCGTCCTCTCCCCTATGCTTTTTAATATCTATATGAAGCCGCTGGGAGAGATCATCAGGGGGTTTGGGCTGGGTGTTCATCAGTATGCAGATGACACCCAGCTCTACCTTTCTTTCAAATCAGAACCAGTGAAGGCGGTGAAGGTCCTGTGTGAGTGCCTGGAGGCGGTTGGAGGATGGATGGCGGCTAACAGATTGAGGTTGAATCCTGACAAGACAGAAGTACTGTTTTTGGGGGACAGGGGGCGGGCAGGTGTGGGAGATTCCTTGGTCCTGAAAGGAGTAACTGTGCCCCTAAAGGACCAGGTGCGCAGCCTGGGAGTCACAGCTGTCCATGGAGGCGCAAGTCAATACTGTGTCCAGGGCGGCTGTCTACCAGCTCCATCTGATGCACAGGCTAAGACCGTATCTGCCCGCGGACTGTCTCGCCAGAGTGGTGCATGCTCTAGTTATCTCCTGCTTGGACTACTGCAATGCGCTCTACGTGGGGCTACCTTTGAAGGTGACCCGGAAACTGCAATTAATCTAGAATGCTGCAGCTAGACTGGTGACTGGGACCGGCTGCCAGGACCACATAACACCGGTCCTGAGAGATCTGCATTGGCTCCCAGTACGTTTCCCAGCACAATTCAAAGTGTTGGTGCTGACCTTTAAAGCCCTAAACGGCCTCGGTCCAGTATACCTGAAGGAGCGTCTCCACCCCCATCGTTCAGCCTGGACACTGAGATCCAGCGCCGAGGGCCTTCTGGCGGTTCCCTCATTGCGAGAAGTGAGGTTACAGGAAACCAGACAGGGGGCCTTCTCGATAGTGGCACCCACCCTGTGGAACACCCTCCCTTCAGATGTGAAGGAAATAAGCAGCTATCCTATCTTTAAAAGACATCTGATGGCAGCCCTGTTCAGGGAAGTTTTTAATATTTAATGCTGTACTGTTTTTAACACTTGATTGGGAGCTGCCCAGAGTGACTGGGGAAACTCAGCCAGATGGGCAGGGTATAAATAATAAATTATTATTATTATTAGTAGTAGTAGTAGTTGTTGGGAAGCACTGGGCAAAAAGGCTGAGGAAGTCAACCCACGCTATATATTCTATATAGGGTTGAGGAAAAGAGAGTGTATGATGCTGGGATCCTTCAAAATCAAGCATGGAGAACCTGTGGCACTCTGGGATGTTGCTGGACTAGAACTCCCACCATTCTTGGCCACTGGTCAGGATGACTGGGACTGCCACATCTGGAGAGCCACAGGTTCCCCATTCATGGGGACAGAATCCTCTATCACTTTCCCAGCAAATAGTTCTTGATGCTCAAAGACACAAGCGACAAAAATAAGAGTCTATGGGGCTTCAATTACGCTGTTAAGTAGAGCTAGAGATTAAGGAGCTAAAAACAAAAAGGGCACCAAGTGCCTGCAAAGGAACGAAGAGGGCTTAAAAATAATTTATAAGTTGTGTGTCCTTGTTTCTCAATTTGATGCTTTCACATGGTTTTGTATGTTCTGTGATATTTTGTGCCGTTATTCTTATTGATGATAGTTTACACTTATCAGTTACAATAAAGAGTTACTAAACAGTTCAATTATTATTTGCTCATAGTTGATTTTACTGTTTACTATTATATTCTAATGGATTACTGAATATTGCTTTATTTGATATAAGTTGTTTATTTTAAAGTTACTGTGACTTTTTTTTGCATTGGATCAGATTGTTATTATGTGTTTGACCGTGGCTGTTTATTTTGTGTTTCTTCAGCTTGCAAATTGCCTTGTGTATACAAATTAAAAGTGAAATGAAATGAAATTTAAGCCTGTGGCCCTCTGAGATGTTGCTGGACTAGAACTCCCACCATTCCTGGCCACTGGACTGAAATTTAAATCTTATTTACCCTTTCTTGGAAGTAAGCTTCCATGAACACAGATGGACCAGCTCGTTTAATCAAATATTCCCAAACTCACCTTTTGAATTAAAGGCAGCTACTTACTACTAGGTGTAAATATGCAGAGGAAGCAGTTATGAATTCGTTTCAGAATTCATTCCCTGAATATAAATATGGAAGAGCACCACCTGCTGTAGAAATTGAGAAGATTTTAGAACAAGATTTTCTCAACCATCTGTTCACACAAATACTAAAAATTAAATTGAAATGTCATTTGGAGCGGGTACAGTGTTAGGGAGGGTTCTTTGTAAGCCCCTTCAGTGATTGGCTGGCTGCACAGTTCCCCTGCATAGAGAACCTTAGCTGACTTGTTCTCACAGCCAATCACAAGAGAGCAAGCCTCTCCTGCCAGTTTTGTCACCTCTGCCTCTCACCTGATGTCAAATATGATGTCACCTATGGGGACACAGGCTGGACCTGATTAGGCCCGTGGGCTGAAGGTTCCCCAGGAAAGAAATCTCAATATGCAAGGAAAGAAGTCACACTGCAGTTAATAATGACCAAAAAACCTTTATTCTCCCCAATTCATGATTTTTGCTTCGGTGTGTCGCTAAAAGGCACGTTGTCCAGCAGCAGTTCTTTTCTTGGTACAAGCACTAGAAGAGAGAAAAGGGTTACTTGTAAGAGTTCATATGATCTTTACAAAGGGAGATAAGCCGTTTGTCAAACTATAGCAACTTTCTTTTTCTTAAAGGCATCTGCAGAGTCGATATATACCTATATCTTGTGTGTTAGAAGCATCCATATGTTTGTGCCACAGCAATAAGTATAATTAGTAAGGACTTGACCAACCTGTTGCTCTGGTAGCGTGCCAATTAACTGTGCCCAAAGAAAAACAAATTTTAGCATTACTGAACAAGTGCCTTGCATTTAAATCAGGCATAGGCAAACTCCGGCCCTCCAGATGTTTTGGGACTACAACTCCCATCATCCCTAGCTAACAAGACCAGCGGTCAGGGATGATAGGAATTGTAGTCCCAAACATCTGGAGGGCCGGAATTTGCCTATGCCTGATTTAAATCAAGTGCTCGATTGTATAGGGAGGTTTGCTGCCAACGTATCTGCAGTTTTATTAAAGGTGGGAGGGTAGGAGGAGGGCAAGAGAAAAAGGCAGCCAGTTTATTTTCCTTGACTGCGTTGTCCTTTATCTGCCCTTGTCTCTGCTGTAGTTCTGACCATCTGGCACCTTAAGCACCCGCTCGAGAGCTGGTCTCTAGGCTATTTAACCTAATCTGACAAAGGCTGCTACCCTAATATACACCTCCTTTGTACCAGCATTTAGTCTAAGGGTAGCATGCACAAATCAAAAGGCCGAGATATCCCTGTTAGGACCAAGGGAATAGGGAAGGGGATACAGTTCAGTAGCAAAGTCCATCATTGGCACACACAAGATCCCAGCTTCATTTTTTGGAATCACCAGCAAAAGGAAAGGGTCTGTTATCATCACCATCAAACCTTTTATTGGCATCCCATACAAACATCCAAAACAAATCAATACAGAATTACCACTTCCCCAGTGACACAAAACATTTGCTAAAAGAAAGGAGTCAGAACAACCTATCGTCACATCTCTAGGTCTCCAGGGAGACCTAGACGTCTGCGGTGTATTTCGACGACAAACAACCAAATAGAGAAATTTAGCCACTAACTTGGTGAGCTCCTGATCATTCCCCAGTAATAGAAAATGTATGACCTCCAACTCTGGTTTCCATTTTGGGGATACAGAGTTGATCTAGAAATTGTTGGCGGAGAACAGCATATAGTTTACAAATAAGAACCATATGTGTAAGGGTTTCCACCCGCTGGTCTTCACATGGGCAAGTTCTTTCTCCTTCCACCCTGCCTGAGAACCTTCCCCAAAGGAGGTTTGATGGATTTGAGTCAAAAGTGGGCACACTTGCAAACTGGAGAAACTGTTCTGGATGCCCACACACCCTGCAACCAAGCACACATCGTAATCTATTACGTTAACTGCAAGATACTGCTTCTTTCAAAACTAATTTCAACGTAGGGAGGGGATCTGAGTGCCAGGAAAGGCCTATGTGGGTGCACGTGGACCTGTATGGGCCATACTGATAGCTCCTGGAGTAAAAAAAGGTAAAGGTAAAGGACCCCTGGACAGTTAAGTCTAGGCAAAGGTGACTACAGGGTTGCGGCGCTCATCTCGCTTTCAGGCTGAGGGAGCCGGTGTTTGTCCACAGACAGCAATCCGGGTCATGTGTCCAGCATGACTAAACCACTTCTGGCGCAACGGAGCACTGTGATGGAAACCAGAGCACGCAGACACATGGTTTACCTTCCTGCTGCAGTGGTACCTATTTATCTACTTGTGTTGGTATGCTTCCAAACTTCTAGGTTGGCAGGAGCTGGGACAGAGCAATGGGAGCTTACCCCATCGCAGGGATTCGAACCCTCAACCTTCTGATCGACGAGCCCAAAAGGCTCCATGTTTTAGACCACAGCGCCACCCGCATCCTAATAGTTCCTGGAGCAGACACTATGAGACTAGGTGGACCTGACCCTGCAGAAGACAGTTTATGAAGTTTTATGTTCCACATGGGCCGGTCGCGATGGATTCCCGCTTTTGTAGGAACGCAAGAGCCCTTCTGAAGTCCAGCTTACATGGAGGAGAGAATATGTTCAGGAAGGAAACTGCATGCAGCGAAATGGTGAAACAGATTGATTTCAGGATACTTAATCATTTCAGCATGGGGGGGGGGGTATCATAATCCAGCACCACCACTGTGTTTTCGGTCCCCCAAACAGGACCATCAGCAAGAACACTTTTAAAATTATAGATGTCATGATGTGAGAAGGAAGATTTGCTATGGTTGTGGGCCTAGAGGTGCAGTATTGCTTTTTTACGCAATGAACAAATGTATCCCATACGTGGAAATAAGAGGCATAAGGCAGCTGCCTATGCTCTGATATTAAAGGTTCCGGTTCTATATGGAAGACTCTTGGCGTTCATGCAGCGTGGCGTGACTCATTTGTCGAGCTGAGTTGCAACCTCCCTGCATCTTCAGTCCAGGTTTTTGTCTTGCTTTTTAAAGGGATGCGGGGGAAGCCCAAGATGGACAAGAGGAATAATGGGTTGTAGCGAGCCTTATATGGGAGTAGGCAGTTGGGAGGGGTGTAGAAATGAAGCGAACGTTGCCGGTTGCCAAGGAGATGGGAGAGAAGGCAGGGAAGAGGGAGAAATGTCAGAGCAGGCGGGTGGGAAGCAATGAGAGGTTTGGAGAAAGGCGACTTCTTCAAGTGATTCTTGCTTACTCTTGTTATACAGGCTCTTTTCTTCTCCCTTGCTGATCCAAAATACTCTGATCCCATTTTCAGCAAAGGAAATCCTATTCCTGTTTTTGAGAAAAGGCCAGTTTGTGTACTGTTTTTTTTAAGGGCGTTTGTTGATCTGAATCCCACTGTCTCTTCAAGAATCCCAGAACAGTGTTTTATCCTTGCCACTGCCCAGTGAGTTAAGCTGAGGTTGTGATCAGCGGCAGAGGCTTCTAAAACATTTCAGGGAGTTTCAGGACTGAACAGAGTCCTGGACTTTCTCCACATTTATGTCCAATATGCTAAATGGCTGCTGACTGACATATCCATTTAGTTGATATTGTGAAGAACTGGGCAAGTAGGGCCACTTAGAAAGCCACAATCAAAAACCAAGAGACAAAAAGCTCACTAGCAGAGTGAGTACCTCGAGTGCTGATTTATTTCATACATTTATATCCATGACAAAATTCAAGACTGGGTGTGCAGGGGTCCTGAGCAGTCTCCCATCCCCAACACAGACCAGCCCTAGTTCACTGAGCTTCTGTGAGGCTGCCATGCTGCCACAATTGCACAGCATACATGTCCCTACACATGTGTGCAAGCTATTTCTCAGTGGTCAGGGAATAAACCCTTTTGAAACATAAATGGCTTAGGGGTGAGGAATTTAGCTTAAAAGTGCCTGGTGGGAAACTCTTCTCCACTATCATTCTGGTTCTAGGAGGATAGGGCTGATGATGGTCGAAGCAGAGAGGGGCTGGAAAGAAATCCCCAAATACAGAAAAGCATGACTAATTTTGAAAAATAAAAAATTCCTTCCAGTAGCACCTTAAAGACCAACTAAGTTAGTTCTTGGTATGAGCTTTCGTGTGCATGCACACGAAAGCTCATACCAAGAACTAACTTAGTTGGTCTTTAAGGTGCTACTGGAAGGAATTTTTTATTTTGACTATGGCAGACCAACACGGCTACCTATCTACTACTGACTAATTTTGAGTTAATCTGGATAGCAGCATGCCCTAGGGCAACACCAACTGATAATGTATACTTTCTCTTTCTCTCTCCCAAACCAGAGCACTGTGGTCTAAACCACTGAGCCTCTTGGGCTTGCCGATCAGAAGGCTGGCGGTTCGAATCCCCGCGACGGGGTGAGCTCCGGTTGCTCTGTCCCTGCTCCTGCCAACCTAGAGGTTTGAAAGCACACCAGTGCAAGTAGATAAATAGGTACCACTGCGGCGGGAAGGTAAATGACGTTTCCTTGTGCCCTGGTTTACGTCATGGTGTCCCGTTGGGCCAGAAGTGGTTTAGTCATGCTGGCCACATGACTCAGAAAGCTGTCTGTGGACAAACGCCGACTCCCTCGGCCTGAAAGCGAGATGAGTGCCGCAACCCTATAGTTGACTTTGACTGGACTTAACCATCCAGGGGTCCTTTCCCTTTTCCCTTTATACTGGTGTGACAGTGAGCTGACTTGCATCTACTCAGTAAGACTTGCAATTACAAAGTGGGAGTTTGAAGCATGATGAGCGGCTCAGTTTTGCTCTCCTGGCCTCTATTGGTTTGAAACGCTATTACCTGCCGGTGCAAAGGTGTTGTTGAAAGTCTGCAGGTGAAGAACTGAAAACCGAATTTGTGTCGATTTGGCTTTAAGTTGATAGGGCTGTTTCCTTGTAAACATGATAATTTCTGTTTTAAAATGCAATGTGTATTTACATATCTCATGTTCCCTGTAAAGCAGAGGCTGGACATCTACAGCAAATACATGCATTCTTCTTTTATATACTAGTTTTTGATATGTCTTTCAAATGAATGCAACATATTGGGTAACATCCTATGATGACAGTTCGAGAAGGACACTGACAAACTGGAACGTGTCCAGAGGAGGGCAACCAAAATGGTCAAAGGCCTGGAAACGATGCCTTATGAGGAACGGCTAAGGGAGCTGGGCATGTTTAGCCTGGAGAAGAGGAGGTTAAGGGGTGATATGATAGCCATGTTCAAATATATAAAAGGATGTCACATAGAGGAGGGAGAAAGGTTGTTTTCTGCTGCTCCAGAGAAGTGGACACGGAGCAATGGATCCAAACTACAAGAAAGAAGATTCCACCTAAACATTAGGAAGAAGTTCCTGACAGTAAGAGCTGTTCGACAGTGGAATTTGCTGCCAAGGAGTGTGGTGGAGTCTCCTTCTTTGGAGGTCTTTAAGCAGAGGCTTGACAACCATGGAGTTGTCCTTGACAATCAGGAGTGCTCTGATGGTGCTTGGCAGGGGGTTGGACTCGATGGCCCTTGTGGTCTCTTTCAACTCTATGATTCTATGATTCTATGATTCTATGATGTCCACTCACTTGTGCAATCGGAACACCAGTTTCTTTTCATCCCCGAGTGGCCTGCACACTCCTCAGATCTGTTCCAGAGGGTCCTCCAATCCTCTAGAGCAGATTTTGGGGTAAAATAGGGCAAGGAGGACAAACCTTGTTGTGTGAGTGAACACCTGCTTGAGCTACCTTGGTTCTGATCCACTGTTAGATTAAGATATTAGTGGGAAAAGTATAACAGCTGTCAATATCAAGGAAAGCAGCAATGCCCTACCCCAGATAACAAAATAGATAAATTGAAAAATACATATATACAGTGGTACCTTGGTTCTCAAATGCCTTGGTACTCAAACAACTTGGAACCCAAACACTGCAAACCCAGAAGTAAGTGTTCCAGTTTCTTTACTTTTGTCGGAAGTCGAATGTGCTCCATTTTGAGTGTCACACGTCTGTTTTGAGTGTTACGCTGAGATCTGTCTGTTTTTGCTATTTATTTTGAGGTCTGTTTTTGTTTTTGCGGCTCATTGTTTTTGTTTTTGTGACTGTGTGGAACCCAGTTCAGCTACTGATTGATTGATTGATTGATTGTGTGATTGCAGTACATTATTTATTGCTTTCATTTTATGGATCAATGGTCTCGTTAGATAATAAAATTCATGTTAAATTGCTGTTTTAGGGTTGTTTTTAAAAGTCTGGAATGGATTAATCCATTTTGCATTACTTTCTATGGGAAAGCACGACTTGGTTTTAGAACGCTTTGGTTTTGGAACGGACTTCCAAAATGGATTAAGTTTGAAAACCAAGATACCAGTGTACAAACTATGTAAAGAAGAGCAATTACAGACAGAACCAAGAAAACCCAAGTGCTCTTCCTGTGGAAGTAGAAGATAATTTCAAAGTTATTTTGGTAGTTCTCCCAAGATCTACTGCTTCTTTTAAACGTTATTCAGAATCTCACTAAATTTCATAACCAACATTGTTTTTCTGAGCATTTAATGGTACCGCTTGCTCATTCCAAACAAACCAGGCACAAATGCTGAAGATAATCTTATAATAGAAGTAAACAACAGTTAATCCTGAAACCTGGTTTCATCATTTGAAAGGTTAGCAAAATTCTGAATGCATTTAGTGCTATGTACCCAGAAGGAAGTAGGAGTGTTTGGTGTTAAAGCAGACATGAAGCATTTACAACTTTCCAACTTAAAAATATTATTTACTTACATACTTGGTTGGAATCCACATGAACACCTTGAAGGACAGATGTTCTGAGTATAAATTCTACATCTGAACCTATTTTCACAAGCTGTTCATAAAAGGGGAGGGGAAAAAGAGAATTGTTTGAACACCTCAGCATTATTTTTGGAAGACATCATCTATGCTTGTTGAGAACAAAGTACCAAATCACTTATAATTCTACAGCACCTTTCATCTCTTAAACTTTCAAAAGAGGACTAACGAAAGGACTATTGTTAGATTTCAAATGTCAATAAAAGGAATACTGATTTTCCAGAATTGGCAACAGACTTCCAGGCAGCTCCACATTTGGGAACAATAAATTGAGCATGTGGCCAGCATGACTAAACCGCTTCTGGCAAACCAGAGCAGCGCACAGAAACGCCGTTTACCTTCCTGCTGGAGCGGTACCTATTTATCTACTTGCACTTTGACGTGCTTTTGAACTGATAGGTTGGCAGGAGCAGGGACCGAGCAACGGGAGCTCACCCCGTCGCGGGGATTCGAACCGCCAACCTTCTGATCAGCAAGTCCTAGGCTCTGTGGTTTAACCCACAGCACCACCAGCGTCCCTTAAGTGGGTCCCTAAAAGGACCTTTATATACTGACTGAAAGAATCGTGCTAGGAAATTCAAGAACAGGTTCTCCTTGCTCTTCTGCTCCCAACCTTAACATTTTAGTGATCACCCCACCCAACCCCCCAACCCCCGATATGGTCTCAACATTATCGGATTAAAAAAAACAAAACCCTGGGATTTTAAGACTAACAAATGCATCCTCAAGGGCTGGTTTTGAGCTGCCTTGGTCACCTCTGGTTAGGAAGCACAAAGATCTATGATGAATTAGTTCAAACACAGCTATTACTGGGTGGGGAGGGGAACTTACAAAAAGGGATCTCTTCCATTGCTCCAGAGTCTGCAAGTGGACTCATGAACATTTGTTCAGTGCAAGGTATCATTTTACCCATCTTGTGTCTGTATGAGAGTACCTGTCCTAGTTTTGAATGCAAATTACTACAGAGGCTGATTTAGGTTTATTTTACCACCCCTCAAAAAAAGAACCTTCAGGAATGCCACTCTTAAGAGCTCTTCTTTACGAATTCCCACAATTGGTGTACATTTATAAATGGAAGCCTTTGTAAAGAAATAATTCAGTGAATGGAAAAACTTTCCTGAAAGGGAACCACAAAGACTTATTCACTCGCCCTCTACAGGTGGCAAAACAGAACACCTAAGGTTAATTTTTCAATATAATTCAGCTCATAATTGAAGTAGTAAGTTATTTAGAAATGTGTTTCGTGACCCAAAGGAGAGTTTGTAAGCAATTTAGCTTTGTTTTTTGGTTCAGTTGTCCCTTGCTCCCGTAGCAAGGAGCAAGACACACAGGCTTCAACAGTGGCGGGAGGGGGGGAAAAAGGAAGAGTTCCAACATACTAGTGTATCCCCTAGTGGTGGCAAAAATAAAGTTTTATGAAGTCGCTGAGAATTATCTGCTAGAAATCCCCCAAATTATAATTTGTGCATTAAAGAGCTTGGAAATGGAGAGGTGGTACCTGTGACAGTTAAGGATTTCTATTAAAGTACCTCAGCTATTTTTTCAGAAGAAGTCTCATCTTTATTATTTTTGAATTCTTCATTTATCTTAAGTCTTGCAGCTGGATAAAGGGGGAAAAAGAGAAACGTTAATTTCTCTACATTTTGTCATTTACGGATTCTACTTTTATATGCTAACAATATACAAACCTGTAACATACCATTGCAGTCGCAGACTTGATTCCACAAAAACCTCATGCAAAAATCTGTGTCATGGAACTGACATCGGAGCTAGAGGCGGAGGGAAGGCTCCCAAGTGATGCTGGAGAAGGACCCAGCAGGGAGAGCGGCAGCTCATCTGCTGGGGAAGGAAATCAGCATAACACCAGGGATAAAGGGGGGCAGATGGGGGAATCGGCGAGAGGGCTCCAGGACTCTTCGCCGGACACCAGTGGGGAGAGCACGGGTCCTCCGCTACCCACACCCTCCCTGCGCAGAAGACTTCCGCACAGGGAGAGTAGGAGGAGACTTGGCGTCAAACAGCTTTTATGCTGGAAAAGGTTTAAGAAACGCCCACTGACGGATTCTGCTAGTGACTGAGGCAGCCACGAAGTGAAGGGCTGTCCAGACAGAAAAGGTTTAACAAGGCAACATAACCAGGAGAGGCGGCAACTTACGCACGAGCAACCCCATACCCATTACAATCTGTAATTCTGTTACCAGAGTCATATTTGCATGCAGTAGGACTGGGGTAAAAATCTAGTTCATTTCCCCAACAGACTAATGCTAATACAGGATACCATGATGTGTTTCGAGAAACTCAAATGCTGCTCTTCAGTGTACAGGTTTAAATCTAGCTACAAATTCCACTACATGACGCAATTCACACAACCAACCAAATTTAATCAGTCTTTGTAGAATCCACCGGTTTAAGAAGACTATGCTATTTTGGTTCTATCTCGCATCATTTTAAATGTGTAATAAAATTGCTTGTGATAAGAACTGTGTATTAATTGTCAGTCAGACATCATCATGCAAATATAGAGCAGTATGCTAATACAGGTGAAACTCGGAAAATTAGAATATTGTGGAAAAGTTCATTTATTTCAGTAATTCAACTTAAAAGGTGAAACTAATATATGAGATAGACTCATGACATGCAAAGCAAGATATGTCAAGCCTTTATTTGTTATAATTGTGATGTTTATGGCGTACAGCTGATGAAAACCCCAAATTAACAATCTCAGAAAATTAGAGTATTAAATGAAATCAGCAAAACAAGGACTGCAAATAGAGCAATATTGGACCTCTGAGAAGTAGAAGCATGCACATGTACTCAGTACTTGGTTTGGGCCCCTTTTGCATCAATTACTGCCTCAATGCGGCATGGCATGGATGCTATCAGCCTATGGGACTGCTGAGGTGTTATCAACACAGACTGTGGAAACTTCACATTGGACTTCAAGCATCTGGCATTGTGTGCCTCCCCATTCTTCCTCCAGACTCTGGGTCCTTGGTTTCCAAGTGAGATGCAAAAGCTGCTCTCATCAGAAAAGAGATTTGGGGTTTTCATCAGTTTCATCTGTATACCACTATCTCTTATGGTATTGTTGTCAGCTGAAAAAAAAAGAATGTTTTGCAACAGTACTGCAAGATGCTTTTGGTAGGCAAGGCTTCAGAAGAAAACAGTCCTGCATATATGTTAAGAGTCAGTCACACTGCTTCATTACATGCCGGTACATGCTATATTAAAATCATGCTATAGTAATAACGTGACCATCAGTTATTCCAGTTCAGTGTTTTCTTCATTAACTGGAAGGGGCTCCCTAGGGTTTCAGAAGGGACATTTCCAGTCCTACCAGGATATGTTGGGGATTGAACTTGGACCCTTCTGCATGCAAAGCAGTTGGTCTACCCCTGAGCCAAGTATAAGAAAGTTTGTGTCTCACATGTCCCTAGTTCCTCAGCCAGGTAAATAGTTTGGTGTATGTATAGCTGGCCTAAATTATTCCATTAATACTGTAGCAACTTATATTCCATGATTTTGAATTATGGTGTTGGAGGAGACTCCCGTGGACTGCAAGAAGATCAAACCTCTCCATTCTGAAGGAAATCAGCCCTGAGTGCTCACTGGAAGGACAGATTCTGAAGCTTAGGCTCCAATATTTTGGCCACCTCATGAGAAGAGAAGACTCCCTGGAAAAGACCCTGATGTTGGGAAAGATTGAGGGCACAAGGAGAAGGGGACGACAGAGGACTAGATGGTTGGACAGTGTTCTCAAAGCTACCAGAATGACTCTGACCAAACTGTGGGAGGCAGTGGAAGACAGGAGTGCCTGGCGTGCTCTGGTCCATGGGGTCACGAAGAGTCGGACACGACTAAACAACAACTTATATTCCCATGTATTTAAATGTATTTAATTCAAATAAGCTTCCCTCCTGTTATTCACACCATGTATCAGCTACGTACTGTGTCCAGTTCTGGGCACCACAATTCAAGAAGGACACTGACAAACTGGAACGTGTCCAGAGGAGGGCAACCAAAATGGTCAAAGGCCTGGAAACGATGCCTTATGAGGAACGGTTAAGGGAGCTGGGCATGTTTAGCCTGGAGAAGAGGAGGTTAAGGGGTGATATGATAGCCATGTTCAAATATATAAAAGGATGTCACATAGAGGAAGGAGAAAGGTTGTTTTCTGCTGCTGCTCCAGAGAAGCGGACACGGAGCAATGGATCCAAACTACAAGAAAGAAGATTCCACCTAAACATTAGGAAGAACTTCCTGACAGTAAGAGCTGTTCGACAGTGGAATTTGCTGCCAAGGAGTGTCGCGGAGTCTCCTTCTTTGGAGGTCTTTAAGCAGAGGCATGACAACCATATGTCAGGAGTGCTCTGATGGTGTTTCCTGCTTGGCAGGGGGTTGGACTCGATGGCCCTTGTGGTCTCTTCCAACTCTATGATTCTATGATTCTATGATTCTACGTGGAAGTCCAAAGGGAAGGAATACTGCGGCTAACCTCAACCTGCATCAGACAGTTTGTCACAGAAGAAATGGCCTTAACACCAGTCTTGTAATTCTACTTGCCAATGGCGGTAATAAATTGCATGTTGACAAGTGGGTTGTTGAGGAGAGTGACACAGCACTCAGTCCCTCCCCTGAATCTAGCATGGAACCAGGCAGAGGGCCTTCTCGGTAGTGGCGCCCGCCCTGTGGAACACTCTCCCATCAGATGTCAAGGAAATAAGCAACTATCTGACTTGAAGGCAGCCCTGTTTAGGGAAGTTTTTAATGTTTGATGTATTTATTGTGTTTTTAATATTCTATTGGGAGCTGCCCAGAGTGGCTGGGGAAACCCGGCCAGATGGGCGGGGTATATATAATAAATTATTATTATTATTATTATTATTATTATTTAGAAATCGAAAAAGGTGCCCGAGAATGGAAGCCCCCTCCTCCAGCCTCTAACAAACTATTATAAATTTTGACAGGCCAATGACTTTTGCAGGGTTAGTTACAAATCTATTAGTCTGGCAAACACCCCAAGAAAGCAAACTTCTAGAGAGTAGTCATGTAGTAAACCCTGCAAAAGCATATACCACAATGATGTTAATAAGGTGCCCAAAGACAGCTCTTAGTGCCAAGATAACAAAGATTTTATTTACCTTCTAGGGCTCTAGTATCATTTTTGAAAACGTGTTGTCTCGTTCTGTGCAAAGTTTTGAAAAGCTTCAAGACCTGAAAATGCAACAGAATATTGTGGGTTTTTTGTTTGTTTTTGCATTGTCATAAGCAGGAGACTATTCACTTTACATTGCTAAATAAGCACCATAAACCTTTGTCAAGTATGGAGACAGGTAGATGTCTGTGTGTGTGTGTGTGTGTGTGTGTGTGTTTGCAGGAGTAAGGCAGCTAAAGAAGAAAAATAACAACTTCCACTTTTTTCAAACATGCAAGATCAGTGATGGTGCTGTTTCTTGCCACTCTTCCTCATAGTAACAACATGGACACCTAACAGTGCAGTACAATATGCACTACTTGGTTGATAAACGCCCACAGGCAGTACGATGGTGAGTACTTCTCCACTTCTGCACAGTAAAAATGCATTTCCATCTAAGAGGCCATCAGCAGAAAGTATGTTTCCGAGCACAATTCAAAGTGCTTGGTGCTGACCTTTAAAGCCCTAAACGGCCTCGGTCCTGTATACCTGAAGGAGTGTCTCCACCCCCATCATTCAGCCCAGACACTGAGGTCTAGCTCCAAGGGCCTTCTGGCAGTTCCCTCGCTGCGAGAAGTGAGGTTACAGGGAACCAGGCAGAGGGCCTTCTTGGTAGTGGCACCTGCCCCGTGGAACATCCTCCCATCAGATGTCAAGGAAATAAACAACTATTTGACTTTTAAAAGACAACTGAAGGCGGCCCTGTTTAGGGAAGTTTTTAATGTCTGATGCTGTATTTTTTTTAATGTTCAGTTGGAAGCCGCCCAGAGTGGCTGGGGAAACCCAGCCAGATGGGCGGGGTATAAATAATAAATTATTATTAGTAGTATTATAAAAAAACCAAAACAAAAAACCCCACACATGAAGAGCCCTTTTGGATCAGATCAAGGGTCTAACCAGGGCCTAGCAGTCTGTTCTGATGGCAGCGAACCAGACACCTGCAGGAAGCCCGCAAGCAAAAAGCTGAGCGCAGCATCGCTCTTCCCATCCACGATTCTCAAGGGTAGGGTTGCCACCTTTATTTTGGCAAAATACAGGACAGGGCGGGGCGGGGTGGTTGGGGGAGATTTCCAACCCCCCCCCCCCCCAAATCTGGTGCTGAAGTAACTTCAAAGCAATCCATTACAATCTATTGCTGCCTAACCGTCCAGAACTTGTCACACATGCACGTGCATGCACACACATATCTACGGAATTGTAAATCTGTCTGGGCTTGGCTACTCAGAGCTTAAATACATGACCTTTCACACACCCTTTCAAACACATGTGTTTGGGGGAGATCCCTAACTTGGCAGAGAGAGAGAAGAGAGAGAGAGAAGATCTGAAATACAGGACAACCTGTATCAATACAGGATGTAACATTTTACATTGAAATACGGGACAATCCTGTATTATACAGGACATGTAACAACCCTAGTTACTTGGTTGACACATGCTCACAGATGGCAGGATGGTGTGTACGTCTCCACTTTTTGCACATTAAAATTGCTTTCCCAAAGGGCAGCAAAAACACACACACACCCCGCCTGCGATTCCCAACAACTAACATCCCTGGCCATGGGTTGGGGTGCCCTCCCCCAATCAAGCAAATAAAATACAAATTCTTAACTAACGGTAGAAATTGTGGGAAGATTTTGACAGATTTTTCTGAGCACTTGGGGTCAAAAGAAAGTAATTAATTTTTTTATACTTTTCAAGTTTATACATTTCACTAATTTTCAAGTTTATACATTTCACTAATTTTACAATCATTTTGACATTTCAAAGCTTGACTCCCTTCTCCCTCTTTCTGCAGTTCCAAGCTGCAGGTTATTACAATAATAAAAAAAGAAAGTAATTTAAAACCACCGATCGTTGAGACATTTCATTCCTAATCTGCAGGACAGAGGCAGATAGAGGTGGGGGTCCCCAACATAAATCCTGGCTACACCCATGTCCATTGCTAGGGATGCCAACTTGAATAAAAAAAAAATTGGGGGGGGGGAGGTAAGCCCCGCCCCACATAATCAATCACATGGCACAACCTTTGGGAATTCCCATCAACTATTTTTTTGGGGGGGAGAGCCCCCTCAAATATATATATATATATATATATATATATATATATATATATATATATATATTTGCTTTCGTAGATTTTCACGGGTACAGGAATGCAGGTTTTGGTGTCTTCGGGTGTCTTCCCGTGTAAGAGTTGGGGTGTCTAGGCGACGTTTCGACGAGGTCTCACTCGTCATCTTCAGGCTGGTGCTTTCGGCTTCTTGTTACTGGAACAGAGCAGGATCTCAGTGTTTGAGTTCCTATAAATACTGTTGAGGGGGTGTGGTGTATAGAACGTTGGAGGCTATACACCACACCCCCTCAACAGTATTTATAGGAACTCAAACACTGAGATCCTGCTCTGTTCCAGTAACAAGAAGCCGAAAGCACCAGCCTGAAGATGACGAGTGAGACCTCGTCGAAACGTCGCCTAGACACCCCAACTCTTACACGGGAAGACACCCGAAGACACCAAAACCTGCATATATATATATATATATATATATATATATATATATATGCTTTCGTAGATTTTCACGGGTACAGGAATGCAGGTTTTGGTGTCCTCGGGTGTCTTCCCGTGTAAAAGTTGGGGTGTCTAGGCGACGTTTCGACGAGGTCTCACTCGTCATCCACACCTAATGACCCACCTAAGTGGTACTCAGAATATCACCCAAGAAATCACTCAAGATATCCCTCAAGTAATTAAGGAACAAAAGAAGAAAAGGCACACTAGCCTGGGAACTTCCTCTCTGCCCAGAACATTGGAGGCTATACACCACACCCCCTCAACAGTATTTATAGGAACTCAAACACTGAGATCCTGCTCTGTTCCAGTAACAAGAAGCCGAAAGCACCAGCCTGAAGATGACGAGTGAGACCTCGTCGAAACGTCGCCTAGACACCCCAACTTTTACACGGGAAGACACCCGAGGACACCAAAACCTGCATATATGTATATATATATATATGTATATATATATATATATATATTTGGGGATAGCCCCCTCAAATATATATATATGGCTATATGGGGGGTGGAGAGACCTCTGCCCCCCAGCTCCCAATGGGACTCCCACTCCCAAGCCCAGCTCTGCAAGGCTCTCAAACCAGCTCCCCCCCTCACTCTAAGCAATGCAATTGGGTGAGTGGGGTACCAAGTTGGGGAGGGGTCATGTGACAGGTCACGTGATCGCAGAGGGGGCATATTTACCTCCCGGCTTCTCATCGCAAGAGCAGCAGCAGCAGCAGCAGCAAACAGGCGCAGCAGCCAACGCTTTAAAGGCAGAGGCGAAGCCACGCCCACTCACGCACGCTGCGGCTTCCCCGCCAGCCAATAGGAAGCGCCTCCTCTTGAGGACGGCCCCTACCCTCCGATCCGCTTTCAAGCGGCTGCGCGCGGCGCAGGAGCCATAGATATAGACTGACCGACGCTGCCTCGAATTGTGGGAATCCCAGGAGACTTAGGGTGGGGTTGGTTTGCTTTTTTATTTTTGAAACCGCGTTTGGTTGATGTACTGTACAAGGTAGAAGTTGTTGCCAGCGGCCTTGTGGTGCTTAGGAGGATCAGACCTCCGGAAACAGCAGCATGGCTCTAGGTCCTGCTTTCCAGAGGGCATCGGTCCTCTGCTTTAAGGTGACTTCTATTTGCAGAATAAAAAAATTCCTTCTAGTAGCACCTTAAAGACCAACTAAGTTAGTTCTTGGTATGAGCTTTCGTGTGCATGCACACTTCTTCAGATACCTATTTCTATTTCTATTTGCAGAGCTTTCCGACAGTAGCCTAAAGTTAAAGCACCGTCAGAAGGGAGAGCAGGGGCCTCGGAGTTGCCGGTCAGCACCTGGACAGCAGCCCGAGAGCGAGTCACACTGTCATAACCTTTCCCTCCCGAAGGAGATGGGTTGCATTTAAAAATAATTATTATTTCTACACTTACATATGTGCTAGCTTATGCAGACTTTACTGTCTTCCTTTTTTGTGATGCTCACCCCAAGGGAGACGCAGCCTGCAACCAAAGATAAGCCCGGTCTTTAACTAACTGCTTCTGGCTTGTGCACACATTATTGGCTTTAAAATGCAGCCTGGAGGAGCTCGTTCTTTTTTCTCAACTTGCCTTGAAGATGATTTGAATGAAGCAGAAAGCAGTGGGGTCCCTTTTCCATAGATAAGCATTACTCCCTATTGGAGGAATAGCCAGGCCCCTTTCCCCAGTCCCAAAATCAGAATCGGAGGTAGATGTTTCATGGGGACCACGGCGTAGGGCAACATACATTTGCCTCCCATAAGCCGTCGACTCCGTTTCGACTGAGGCGCCTTTGCAAAGTGGCAACATCTATTTAGAAACAGTACTATTTGGAAAGCGAAGGGTTAAAGCCATAGAGCTGGGCGCTAGAAGGGGGAGAACGAACCACGGAGAAGAAAAGGATTACTAGAGCGACCAATGCGGACACCTCCTTGCTCCCTTATCCCCGCCCCTTTCCCGCGAGCGCGCGTCCTGATTGACGCGTAGTTAGAAAACGGCGCGAAAGGCGGGGAGAAAGTTGACGGGCGGGAAGGCGAGCCAATAAGACGCCGGCGTGACGCTTAGCGAGTGGTCGGCTAACCTCGTGAAGGTCTATCATTGGTTGGATGGAACCGAGGGGGTAGTGCCGGTATACGGAAGGCGGGGCGAGCGAGCGAGAGGGTCGCGTGAGGCGGCGGTTCGCGATGGCTGACGAGATCAGCAAAGCGCAGGTGGCGCAGCCGGGAGGGGACACCATCTTCGGGAAGATCATCCGCAAAGAGATCCCGGCGAAGATCATCTTCGAGGACGAGAAGGTGAGGAGGAGGGCGGCGGGCTGAGCGGAGACCCCGGCGGGGCCTGGCAGCACCGCGAACGGCTGAGGGAGACCAAAGGCCCGCCCTCGAAGCTGGGGGACGGCGGCTCCGGCCGCAGGGGACGAAACTCAGCTATATAAGCAGGGCGCCAAAAGGCTCCTTCAACCAAGGTCTCAGATTTAATGGAATGGTTAGCAGAAAAATGAGGTGGGACAGTGGTACCTCGGGTTACAGACGCTTCAGGTTACAGACTCCGCTAACCCAGAAATATTACCTCAGGTTAAGAACTTTGCTTCAGGATGAGAACAGAAATCGCATGGCAGCAGCGCGGCAGCAGCGGGAGGCCCCATTAGCTAAAGTGGTGCTTCAGGTTAAGAACAGTTTCATGTCAAGAACGGACCTCCGGAACGAATTAAGTACTTAACCCGAGGTACCGCTGTATTAAAATGTGCAATTAAGAAAGTTTTCCTGTTTTTATAAAGGTAAAGGGACCCCTGACCATTAGGTCCAGTCCTGGCCGACTCTGGGGTTGCGGCTCATCTCGCTTTACTGGCCAAGGGAGCCGGCGTACAGCTTCCGGGTCATGTGGCCAGCATGACAAAGCTGCTTCTGGCGAACCAGAGCAGTGCACAGAAACACCGTATACCTTCCCACCGCAGCGGTACCTGTTTATCTACTTGCACTTTGACGTGCTTTAAAACTGCTAGGTTGGCAGGAGCAAGGATCGAGCAACGGGAGCTCACCCCGTCATGGGGAATCAAACCGCTGAGCTTTGATTAGCAAGTCCTAGACTCTGTGGTTTAACCCACAGCGCCACCCATGTTCCTTTATGTTTTTATATATGCTGGGAAGGGACACGGGTGGCGCTGTGGGTTAAACCACAGAGCCTAGGACTTGCTGTTCAGAAGGTTAGCGGTTTGAATCCCCGTGATGGGGTGAGCTCCCGTTGTTCGGTCCCTGCTCCTGCCAACCGAAAGCACATCAAGCACAAGTAGATAAATAGGTACTGTTCTGGCCGTAAGGTAAATGGCGTTTCCGTGCGCTGCTCTGGTTCGCCAGAAGCGGCTCAGTCATTCTGGCCACATGACCCGGAAGTTGTCTGCGGACAAACGCCAGCTCCCTCGGCTTATAGAGCGAGATGAGCGCGCAACCCCAGAGTTGGTCACGACTGGACCTAATAGTCAGGGGTCCCTTTACCTTTATTTATATCCCGCCCATTGGCTGGGCTTCCCCAGCCACTCTGGGCAGCTTCCAACAAAATATTAAAATACACTAATGCATCAAACATCGAAAGCTTCCCTAAACAGGGCTGCCTTCAGATGTCTTCTAAAAAGTCTGGTAGTTGTTCTCTTTGACATCTGGTGTGAGGGCGTTCCACAGGGCAGGTGCCACTACTGAGAAGGCCCTCTGCCTGGTTCCCTGTAACTTGGCTTCTCACAGTGAGGGAACCGCTATGTGGTAATTTATGGACCTAATAGTTATCTAAAGCTATTTGCACATAACAAAATGGAAGGCCACACAACACAAAACACTGTTACTTTATGTAGGTTTTATTTCTTTTTATCATATTTTTGAAATGTACATCCAGGTTTTTTTCTTTTAAATTTTTTTGGGGGTCCCAAGAGAGTGGGGCCCTAAGCTACAGCTTGTTTAGCTTATACGTAAATCTGGCATTGAATAAACCACAGCAACAATAATAATTGCATGCCAGAAAAGAGGAGAGTTAAATGAAACTCACTTTCATCTGCTGAAATGTGAGAACTAATCTCTGCAACCTGAGTTGTGAATCTTAAAATTGATACAGTTGACCCAGAGTGGCTGGAGCAGCCCAGTCGGATGAGCGATGTACAAATGAACAACAACAATAATAATAATTGCATGCAGGAAGAGAGGAGAGTTAAATAAAACTCACTTTAAACAACAACAGCCATAGTAATTGCAAGCCAGAAAAGGAGTGTTACATAAAATTCTCTTTCATCTGCTGAGATGGGACAATTCATCTCTGCAATCTGAGTCATGTTACAATTGATGCAGTTGTCATAGCTATGTGAAATTGATTTGAAATGATTAATAGCGAGATGGTATTAAAATGTGTATTATGTGGCTCAGAATGGTGGACTGCATGATGTTTTAATACCCTTGTGCAAAGTTAACATGGGATGGGAGATGAATACGTTGATATTAAAATCTCCCTGGCAATGGCGTGAAAGGTTTGAACAACGCCAACATTCCAGCAAGAATAATAAAATAGGGAAACGTCTACTACACATTTCTTCAGTGCTTAGGTTAACATTTTGAAGCATATTCTCCTCTTTGAATCTTTTGCATCATAAACTAACAGCAAATAATGTGATGCTTGAAAAAGGAAAATAAGTGTTGATGTAACTGTTTTTGAATCCACAGTATCTTAAATTATTAGTTTGACTAGGAGGACACATGGCAGTTACATAGCTACCCTGAAATCTGAAAACGCAACTAGATGAGTCTGAAAAAAATCTGCCCCGGAAATGTGTGTCAGCCTTGGGCAGATATTGCCCAGCCCTCGCTGATACTCACCACGAAGTTGTTACAGTAAGTGCCACACTTTTAACAATTGGAAAAAGTGCCAGTTCTGAGTACCCTTGGGTACCCCCAGAAAAAGCACTGAGAGTTAGGATCTCCATCCTTGCCAGCTGTAATAGTAATAAATAATGGTGTGAAACTAGAAACCAGAACTACATTTAGCCTACAGTATTTCTGGAGATCAGCTGCTTATGTCATCATTTAAGATGCCAAGTCTGTTCTGCCTTGCAAAGAGACTCCAGTCCCATATACAGTGGTACCTTGGTTTACAACCATAATCTATTCCGGAGGTCCGTTTGTAAACCAAAACAGATTGTAACCCAAGGTGCGCTTTTGCCAATGGGGCCTCCCCCCAAAAATTGTTCATAATCCAAAAAAAATGGGTTGCAGTCCAAAAAAATTTGCAAGCTGAGACATGCACTTCCGGGTTTGACGTGTTTGTAACCCAAAACGTATGCAAACTAAGACGTAGGCAAACCGAGGTACCACTGTAATGAGCTTCTAGTACTGTGTTCTAGTAAAAAATTAGTTTCTAGTTATGGGAAGAATTAAAATTGCTTGAAAATAATTCTTGCATGTGTCTTATCCTTGGCTTTTTCTCCCCTGCAGTGCCTTGCATTCCACGACGTTTCCCCACAAGCTCCAACCCATTTCCTAGTAGTTCCGAAGAAGCCTATTGCTCAGATATCTCAAGCGCAAGATTCTGATGAAGCTGTAAGTATTGCACAAAGGCTTTTAAGTGGTGTTCTGCTTTTTGACTTTTCAGTAAAGCTGAGAATAAATGCTGCTCTTATCTCGCTTCCCATTACAAGCTTTCCAAACAAATCCTAAAACCATTCTGTTGCATGCCTCAAACCTTTTTTGCTCTTGTGTTGTGTATAAGAACCACAACAGAGGTTGCATCTTCCTGGTGCTCTGTGGACTATAGTTTGCTCTATTTTTTATTATTTTTATTTGCTTGCATTTCTATTCTACCGTGCTTCCATTGCAGAAATTAGGTAGTGGCTTAATTTCTGATGTTACCATCAGAATTACCATGTATCCTTGCTCATGGGACAACTTTATTGCATCAGAAATTATCCTCGGATGTACCTTGAAATTCCTGAAATTAGGAATAGGTAGCTACAGAACCTGTGCTCCTTGAGGTGTTGGACTTACACCTCCCATCATTCCTGACAATTGTCCATGCTGAAAGAAGTTCCCCATCTCTGCCTTGAACCCATTCTGAGAAAGTGTAGTGTAGTGCTTGGGGGTGTCTGGATTCAAATGTTCATTCAGACATGAAGCTCACTAGGTTTCCTAGGCCAGTCGCCAATTCTCAGCCTAACCTACTTCACAGCCTGTTGTGAGGATATTATGGTGGAAGAAGGCACATATATGCCATCTTGAGCTCCATGAAGGAAAGGTGGAATATAAACGCAAAAATAAAATCTTACTATCTGTTTTTAGTTATATAATTATGAATTTTAAAACGATCAGATTATGTCCTTGTGGTCAAGCTTAAAAGTGTACAATCCATTTATATTGGACAAGCTTGCATCTCTACTTTAATAAACAAAAGTCAGGAGACATGAAATGTCAATTGCTCTGATATGAGGCACTATAATGTAAATAGTTTTCCCATTTTGCAAGTATAGTTGGTTGGCACTATACAACTATTCAGTGCATGCCAGGAAAGAGGAGACTTAAATAAAACTCACTTTCATATGCTGAAATGTGAGAACTTATCTCTGCAACCCGAGTCATGAATTGATGCAGTTGTGAAATTGATTTGAAATGGTTAATAGAAAACAAAATTGTATTAAAATGTGTATTATGTGGCTCAGAATGGTGGAATGCACAATGTTTTATTACCCTTTTGCAAAGTTAACATGGGATGGGAAATGAATAGGTTGATATTAAAATCTCCCTGGCAATGACCTGAAAGGTTTGGACAACTAACGCCAAAATTCCAGCAAGAATAATAAAATAGGGAAACGGGTACTACACATTTCTTCAGTGCTTAGGTTAACATTTTGAAGCGCATCCTCCTCTCTGGCTCCTTTGCATCATAAACTAACAGCAAAGAATGTGATACTTGAAAAAGGAAAATAAGTGTTGGTGTAAATTTGCTTTTGCATCCACAGTATCTTAGATTATTAGCTTGACTAGGAGGACACATGGCAGTTAGATAGTTACCCTTAAATCTTTGAAAACTCAACTAGATGTCTCTGAAATATTTGCTCCTGAAATGTGTATTTATTGATATATGTATACACAAAGTCTTGGCTCAAGTTCTTTTTTCATTATTTTGAACAATGAATGAACCCCAGGAGTGATTCAGGAACTTCTCAAGAAGGGTGTGGAAAAACACAAAACATTAGGGACTGTTAGATCAACCTGTGTGTGAACTTTAAAGATTATGTTTCTAGCTAGAGGCAAGATCTGTGAGTCCCACTTTAGGCAGCGCTTGAAAAGGTGTGAATTGATGTCCATTGAGGGATGTTGAATATCTGAAACTCCTGGTGACAGTGTATGTGTGCACTTTTCCAACTGAACTCTTACTTTAGCTGCTCCATAAAATCTGAATGTTTGCATTATTGGTGTGTTTTTCTTTTCCTTTTCCCAGCTTCTCGGACACTTAATGATTGTGGGCAAGAAATGTGCAGCTGAATTAGGCTTGACGAGGGGATACCGAATGGTGGTGAACGAAGGGCCGGATGGTGGTCAGTCTGTCTACCATGTGCATCTCCATGTCCTTGGTGGCCGTCAGATGGGTTGGCCTCCAGGTTAAGAAGGTGGGAATAAAGGATATTGCCCCCCAACTATCTCTTGAACACCCTCAACAAATAATTTCAAAATCCAACTGTGATCAATACCTTCAGCCACTTAACCTTTCCTGTGAAGTACAGTAGAAGTTTGCGCAATCATTGTTCAATAAAGTTACAAGCATGTCGGCTCATCTTTTTTGTGTTCTTCTTCCACATTGTCTAACACAGGCTTCCCCAACTTGGTGACCTCCAGCAGTTTTCAACCATTGGCCATGCTCACTGAGGCTGATGGGAGTTGTAGTCTATCCCTTCAATATGTTAATGTCCTCCCATAGAAGGCAAGGTGGTATAAGGAGATTCCTGGATCATCTCTCATATAGGTACTGACTACAGTGGTACCTCTGGATACGAACGGGATCCGTTCTGGAGCTCCATTCGCATCCTGAAGCGAACGCAACCTGCGTCTGCGCATGTGCGCGGGTCACGATTCGCCACTTCTGTGCATGTGCATGACATCATTTTGGCCGTCTGCGCATGCGCGAGCAGCGAAACCCGTTACTTCCGGAGTGCAACCCGAAAGCGCTCAACCTGAAGCAACTTCAACCCAAAGTAAGACTGTATGCTTTTGGTATAGCATTACTGCAGCTGAAGCCCTTAGCCTTTCCACCTTTACCATGTGCCGCAATGTCTTTCCCCGCAGCAACCTTCTGTAATGAGTTGTTGCTATTTTACAAACGAGTTACGAAATCTCGGGGGTAGTGCCTTGCTCCAGGTCATTCCCTAAATGCAATGGTCAGGGATTTGAACTCTGCCCCTGAACTGAAGCTGTAGGCTTTCCTGAAACCTTTAGAGCATCATTAAGAAGAAGAAAAAATAGGTGCAAGCTAGGTACTCAATTCAGTATAAGGTTATTTTTTCCCCTGATTAAGGAAAAAATTCTACTTGCCCACATCCAGAGAAAAAAAGCGACTGAATATTACTTTGTTAATGGTTGGAGTGTTGCAGAGTTCATATAGAAATATATATATATATATATATATATATGCTTTCGTAGATTTTCACGGGTACAGGAATGCAGGTTTTGGTGTCTTCGGGTGTCTTCCCGTGTAAGAGTTGGGGTGTCTAGGCGACGTTTCGACGAGGTCTCACTCGTCATCTTCAGGCTGGTGCTTTCGGCTTCTTGTTACTGGAACAGAGCAGGATCTCAGTGTTTGAGTTCCTATAAATACTGTTGAGGGGGTGTGGTGTATAGCCTCCAACGTTCTGGGCAGAGAGGAAGTTCCCAGGTTAGTGTGCCTTTTCTTCTTTTGTTCCTTAATTACTTGAGGGATATCTTGAGTGATTTCTTGAGTGATATTCTGAGTACCACTTAGGTGGGTCATTAAGTGTGGATTAGTTGCTAAAGCTTTCGTGTCTTGACCTCTTGAGCTTGTGAAGAGTTTTTCTGAGAAGATGGCTCTGCCCAGAACGTTGGAGGCTATACACCACACCCCCTCAACAGTATTTATAGGAACTCAAACACTGAGATCCTGCTCTGTTCCAGTAACAAGAAGCCGAAAGCACCAGCCTGAAGATGACGAGTGAGACCATGTCGAAACGTCGCCTAGACACCCCAACTCTTACACGGGAAGACACCCGAAGACACCAAAACCTGCATATATATATATATATATATATATATATATATATGGCCCATATCACCTAAAGGCCTTTGCGTGATCTGCCAAGCAGGTGGGAAAGTATTTTATATAATGTATTCATATGCCACCTTTCCTCCAAATTCAGATTCAGGGAAGCCAATAGAGTTTAAGGATCGTGATGCTAACAGCCTTAAACAAAGTGTGTTCATGGGCATCTTGGGTAGGGTGGGAGTTGGGCCATTCATTATATGACAAAGGTTGGAAGGGAGTATGGAGATTGTCCAGAAGTTGATTGAATGTTCTGTGCCAGTGCAGAAAATGCTGGATCAATAATGACGCCTGAATTGCTTTCTTCAGAAGGAGGTGAAGTTCTGGGGTTAATTAACAAATGAAAAACGCACTTCGTGTCTAAAGATCACACACCTGAGTTCTTAATATTCTAATGAAAATATGCATTTACAAAAATAGCTTACTGGATAACTGCAAACCAGCCAGTGTAATAATTTGCCCGCATGCGGAAAAGAACCCAGAGATATGACTTGGTAGGTAAATTACCTCAGTACAAATCAAAAAGTTGAAATTATTAAGCATATCAAAACTTGTTGAATAAGAATCTACATAGCTTCTGCAAAGATAAATGATTATTTATTAAATTTATCAGTTTTATCTTGCCCTGGGCATCCCAAAGCAACTTGCAACCAAACAAATAGACACACCTAAACCACATAGATGCATTAAAATCAAGAGGAAAACAAAATTGCCATGGCGGTGGGGAATTTTCAAGAAGGGCTAGGCCCCCTCAAAATTCCCCTGGCAAGATACCAGATAGCGGAGCAATATTTCAGCTGTAGCCAATTTATTCTACAAAATTTATATACTGCTTGATTGTTGTTTTTAAATGCAGTTTGACTTTTTAATACTGATGCAAACCCCCTTACTAGTCTGTTGTACCGGCGAACTCTGATAATCCTTAGCCCTTACCTAACTTTTGGCCTTGTCAGACATACTGTTTTTAGCACTTATTTCAGTGTTTTTTATTTGTTCTTTTATTCTATATGTTTCCACAAGATGCTGTCATCATTCCATTGCTATGCCTGAATATCACAGTCATGAAACCACCTGGCATTTTTGAAAGGTCTGGACTGGTTCTGCGATATTTTCAAGGCGTAGAAGGTTTTTTGCACAATACTATGCATTTTGCCTTGAGTAACTTTCATTTCACAACACCCCTCCACCAGCTTTTCTTTGACAGGAGGTTAGTCATAGCCAGTGTTAGAAACTGAGACATGAAAGCTAGGAGCTAAATGACACCTTAAATCTAAGTTATGGGCGCAACAACGGAATGTCTAGGCACACTTTTTTTAAATAACAAGAGTACAAAGCTGAAAATGAATGAACTGCAGCTAAAATATTGTGTTCATTTTTCACATGGTCTTGTTCTTCCCCTGCCCACTCCCCTAATATTATTTTATAATTCTTTTTATTAATTTTCAATTACCATCCAATAATAGCCTCAATATAATACAGTTACTAATGTCAATCATTCAAATACCGAATTATATAATTTAGGTGCCCCCCTGGCATGCTAGAATTGATGATTTGATGATTTTCTTTATTTCTGCGTTCCAAAATCTTATTAATCTCAATTACATTCCGGTCAAAATAATAATCACTTATACGACAACTGCAATATTAATAACTTCTATTTGTGTTGACACATTAAATGATTTATAGAACTACAAGTGAGGCACTCAAACTATATCCTTGTTCTTCCTGTGCGTGGCATATAGTAGGCAACCCCCTAATATTCTTAAAAGGGTCATTTCTCCCGCCTTCAGAGAGTAGCTGGAAGTGGGGAGGCAGAAAAAGCTCTTACTTTCCTTCCACTCTGCAGTTTTAATCTGAAATTTTAGGCGCAGTACTGCTCCCAGAAACCGCTCTCGCTGATGAAATTCCCAGTCACAAAACGTCCCTAGAACAATGGGAGCTGGTCATAGCTCTGGTCAAAAGAGTCAATGTCCTGTTTTCTAATTTCTGTCACAAACAGAATATCAGGATAGCAGCTAGTTAAATGCCAAACAAGAAGAAGAACAACTAGCAACCCTGTGAAAGGACCGTTGATATGTGGTGCACCTGCTCTTAACGGTGGCATTTGCTGGTTGGAGGAAGCAGGGATTGGAACTGAGTGTGATGACAACCACAGAACTTTTCTCGGTCTGAACACATTCCATCATTGCTGTGGACACAGGAAACTGCAATGATACTCTAAAGAATAGAAACATACAGTACAGTGGTACCTCTGGTTAAGTACTTAATTCGTTCCGGAGGTCCGTTCTTAACCTGAAACTGTTCTTAACCTGAAGCACCACTTTAGCTAATGGGGCCTCCCGCTGCTGCTGCGCCACTGGAGCACGATTTCTGTTCTCATCCTGAAGCAAAGTTCTTAACCCGAGGTACTATTTCTGGGTTAGTGGAGTCTGTAACCTGAAGCGTACGTAACCTGAGGCACCACTGTAGTATAGATGACCCACTCCAACATTTGCGACAGAAAACATCAGGGCAAACAGCAACTAAGGTAAAGGGACCCTTGACTGTTAAGTCCCGTCGTGGACAACTCTGGGTTTGCAGCGCTCATCTCGATTTACTGGCCGAGGGAGCCGGCGTTTGTCTGCAGAAAGCTTCCAGGTCATGTGGCCAGCATGACTAAGTCACTTCTGGCGAACCAGAGTAGTGCACGGAAACACCGTTTACCTTCCTGATGGAGCGGTACCTATTTATCTACTTGCACTTTGATGTGCTTTCGAACTGCTAGGTTGGCGGGAGCAGGGACCGAGCAACGGGAGCTCACTCCGTCGCGGGGATTCGAACCAACAACCTTCTGATCGGCAAGCTCTAGGCTCAGTGCGACAAATGGTATACAGTGGTACCTTAGTTTAAGAACAGCTTAGTTTATGAACAACTTGGATTAAGAATGCTGCAAACCCGGAAATAGGTGTTTTGGTTTGTGGACTTTGCCTTGGAAGCAGAACATGTTCTGCTTCCTGTTGAGTGTGTTCCATTTGTAAATTGAGTCCCCCGCTGCTATGGGAAAGCACGCCTTGGTTGAAGAACACTTTGGCTTAAGAATGGACTTCTGGAATGGATTAAGTTTGTATATCAAGGTACCACTGTATTAGAAAGCACCCCTTATATTTTATTTCTATATAAGGTAAAGTTTATTGTTTTGCCTTATCATTGGCTTGCCCTAATTTATTTGGATGTATTATTATAGACTTGTTATGTGATTGTTGCATTTGTTGAATTGGCCACACGAGGGCAGAGCAAGACTATTGCTGGTAACTCTTGGATGGTTTGGATTTCCTTGCCTCTCGAAAGCAGCATGGAAATATTCACCTGACTGGCGGGAGGCTTGAAAAGGGATCATAACTAAAGGTGGGGCAGGAATAAGTCTTCTCACTGAAGGAAACAGGGCACGTTACAGGAAAAGACAGATCACTGTGTCTTCTCTGGGAGCAGATCCATATGAGCAGTGCCAGTCACCCGAAATTCATGTCCGACCAAAGTATGAAATGTGAACAGGAGCTTGTGCTAGCTCTGTAAAGGGAACCCAAAGATCTCACTGGTATAGAAAATATCAAGTCAAAAGCACAACAAGTTAAAAGCAATTTATACCACTTGGTTTGCTTCTTCAAAAAAGCAAGCAGATCTTGGTTACACAAATCCCAACAAATATAATTATCTATGTGAGGCTTTTGGTTCTGCCACTTGGATGGGCATCAATTCTTCCCCACTGTTTCAACGGCTTTCAAAGCAGCTTCTGAGCCGTGGCTGAAAAACTCATGGGAGGAGACCTTGAATGAATGAATTTACTTTATTCGGACACAGACCAACATAAGCAAAACATCTAAATAAATAACGGTATGAATCTAAGCGAATAATTATTAAATAAATGGGAGCAAAAACCAACCGTAGATTAAAACATTTACACAGAATACTTGATTAAGCATAAGTAATGGATGAATAAAAACTAATAATAAGAATTTAAAAAGATCAGTTAAAACAGCTATATGAGGTGGGGCTTCAGTGATACAGATCTAACAATATGGGCCTTTATTTTAGGACTGATTTGTGGCATAGACCATCCTTCGGCAAGTATCTGTCATGGCAGTTCAGAATCTGGTGACTGAATATGTGACTTCTGGGCTTTCGTCCTGTAGTAATAGGGAGATGTTGTGCTGTTCTGAATGCCCTGGGAATTTATATAGGATGGGCTGGATAAACCTGGCTCGAATGTCTATTTAATACTGGCAGTGAAGAAGGGTATGCTCTGTTGTTTCCTGCTGCCCAGAGCCTCATGGGCATGTCCTCTCCTCGTATGGTATGGAAGAGACCTTACAATCCGGCCTCCAAAGGCTCAGCCAGTCCAGACCACATACCGGGACCCTCCCTCCTCAATTTCTGTGACTTCCACATTGCAAAAAGCATGCACTTGTGGGAATCACTGTTTACAATATCCATATCACTTGGTTGTGATTCGAGGACCCGATCCCCGCTTGGGGAATAAAGACACGTGGACACAGAATGTAAAGTTAATGGGTAAGGTAAAGGCCACAACTTTATTGATTACAGCATGTGAGAAGGTATTGGCTTAGGCATTGGACCATGGAACATTAGACTCCACCCACTCGTAGAGGGGTGAGTCTGAGGAGGGGTTAACCACCAGTAGGGGGAGTCTGTTGATGCTAATCCAACCATAGGCTCTCTTCCTGATGTCACCGAGGGTCGTGCCATGGCCCCCCGCCACACGGGCATCGGACAGGATCCACAACCGCCGGATTCCTTTAGCGGAATACCCAATATTGTTGGGGAAGGCGATGGCCACACCTTGCCCTTCCACACACCAACAACACATTCCAATGCCTAACCGCCAAATACCACGAAAGTTGTGACGGTTGCTACGAGGTAGGCGAAAAAAACCAAGAGGCCGGGCCAATTTAGCCAATTGGAAAAAAACTCCTACCAGGCCCCCTGGTTAAACAGGGCGACCAACCAGAGGTCCATAGCAAAGTCTCAGGAACAGCTAATCTAAAGGGAGTGGAGGGTGGGTGACTCGAAGAAAATGTGTGTGCAATGGTGGGGATGGGCTGGCGCGGCTGCGTTTGAGCAGCAAGCCACGCCCCCGCCGAGCTTCCCTATTGGGTGCCCAACTGGGGAGGGGCGTGGCGCCAGCCCTGGAGTTGAAGCAGGGGGCGGAGCGCCCCCTGCTTGATGCAGGAATCGTCTCCCGCTCACAACCCCTTCCCTCCTGGGAGTAGGCTTTAGCATGATATTTGCCCATGTCAGCATGCAACCAGGGATTTCCTGCATTTAAGATGTGTTTTGCGAATTGCTTCGTAATTTGCTTGCTGGGACTTTCTAAGTTAGTGGCCAGTACAGTGGTGCCCCGCAAGACGAATGCCTCGCAAGACGAAAAACTCGCTAGACGAAAGAGTTTTCCGTTTTTTGAGTCATTCCGCAAGACGAATTTCCCTATGGGCTTGCTTCGCAAGATGAAACGTCTTGCGAGTTCTTGCGAGTTTGTTTCCTTTTTCTTAAAGCCTCTAAGCCGCTAATAGCCGTGCTTCGCAAGACAAAAAAACCGCAAGACGAAGAGACTCGCGGAACGGATTAATTTCGTCTTGTAAGGCACCACTGTAATCTCAAGATCTGTTGTAGCTTTCTAGAGGACCTTGTCCTGCCCTTGAGGGATCTGGCACGAAACCCTTCCAGATACATTTATTTAATTGGATCATTCAGAACGACTTTTCCCACCAACCATCATTTTGATGTTGACAATATTGGGTGAAGGCCAGTACACAATTCAGTGTCTTTCGTGGCATATACACATAGATTCAGGCTAAATAGGACTGTAGTAAAGAGGGGAGAGTTAACTGGATGCCACATGACCCCAGCCAGAACTTTACTGGGATTCTAATATTGTATATATAGTGGTACCTCGGTTTACGAACTTAAGGTAATTCATTCCAGAAGTCCATTCTTAAACCAAAGCATTCTTAAACCAAGGCATGCTTTCCCTACTGAGGCCTCCAGCCGCCGGTGCCCTTCCACTATTCAGCTTCCGTTCGGCTTCCGAGGCAAAGTTCGCTAACCAGAACACCTGTGGAGTTCGTATACCGAATAATTTGTTAATAGGGCTGTTCGTAGACCGAGGTACCACTGTATAGAAAACATAATAAAACATTAAAAAACTTTCCTGTACAGGGCGGCCTTCAGATAACTTGGGGGTTGGATAACTCCATACCCTCCAAAATTTCTCCAATGAAAATAGAGACGTCCTACCATTCCCTCCTAGCAGTTCGAAAGCACGTCAAAGTGCAAGTAGATAAATAGGTACCGCTCCGGCGGGAAGGTAAACAGCGTTTCCGTGTGCTGCTCTGGTTCTCCAGAATCAGCTTAGTCATGCTGGCCACATGACCCGGAAGCTGTCTGCAGACAAACGCCAGCTCCCTCGGCCTATAGAGCAAGATGAGCACGCAACCCCAGAGTCGGTCACGACTGGACCTAGTGGTCAGGGGTCCCTTTACCTTTACCATTCCCTCCAACATTTTTCTGATGGAAACAGGGGCATCCTATTTTTAACAACAACAATAATAATATTTGTATTCTGCCCATCTGACTGGGCTGCCCCAGCCACACTGGCCAGCTTCCAACATATATAGACACATACTAAAACAAACTTCCTTATCCAGGGCTGCCTTCAGATGCAGTGGCGTAGCGTGGGGGGTGCCAGGGGTGCCGACCGCACCGGGTGCAACATCGGGGGGGGGGGCACGAGTCCAGAGGGAAGGGACAAGTTCCTTCCTCCGCCGGGCTCCCCGCCGCCACCGCCAGCCTTGCGCCCTAGCGCGCGCGCCCCCCGCCGTCGCTGTGGCTGCGCTCCGCTCACTGCTCGCAGGAGGAGCAGCCGCTGCAGCAGCGCCGCCGCCGCCACCGACGCCTGGCCGGGCACGGGCAGCCTCTGCACCCTGCCGCCGCCGCCATCCCCTCGGCCCAGCCACAGGCGGCGGCTGCTTCTGCCTCCATCCTCCTCCGGGCAAGCAGCGTTGTTTGCGCGGCAACTCGCAGGTTAGGGGTTGGGGGGGCGCAAATTACTTGCCTTGCCCCGGGTTAGGGGGCGCAAATTACTTGTGTTGCCCCGGGTGCTGACAACTCACGCTACGCCGCTGTTCAGATGTCTTCCAAAAGTTGTCTAGTTACTTATCTCCTTGGCTCGAGGGTTGCATAACTCCATACACTCCAGCATTTCTCCAGTGAAAATAGGGATGTCCTAAGGCAAAATGGGACATTCTGGGATCAAATCAGAAACCGGAACGGCTTTGTAAATCCGGGACTGTCCCTGGAAAATGTCCTGTGCACATCAGGGCCCTTTTCATGCATTCAGCTGAAGGTATGTTGGTCAGTTTCCCAGTAGTGATGTATGGAAGTGAGAGCTGGACTTTAAAGAAGGCTGATCGCTGAAGAATTGATGGTTTTGAATTATGGTGCTGGAGGAGACTCTTGAGAGTCCCATAGACTGCAAGAAGATCAAACCGATCCATTCTGAAGGAAATCAGCCCTGAGTGCTCACTGGAAGGACAGATCCTGAAGCTGAGGCTCCAATACTTTGGCCACCTCATGAGAAGAGAAGACTCCCTGGAAAAGACCCTGGTGATGGGAAAGATTGAGGGCACAAGGAGAAGGGGACGACAGAGGACGAGATGGTTGGACAATGTTCTCGAAGCTACGAACATGAGTTTGACCAAACTGCGGGAGGCAGTGGAAGACAGGAGTGCCTGGCGTGCTCTGGTCCATGGGGGTCACGAAGAGTCGGACATGACTAAACGACTAAACAACAACAACATGTCGGTCAGAGGTACGGCCAGGAATAGAGTCCTGCCCCCTGGCTCAAACTCTAACATGTTCAGTGAACATGTGAGGAAACGCCTGAACAGGACTAAGAACTCATCTTTGGGATCATTTGGCAGCAATGTGTTCTGATTCTTCTCAATTCAGGTTTTATCTTCTTTCTCGTCATGTTTACATCCTTTGTCCTAGTACAAAAGAAGAAAAGACTGCTGAGATTTAAAAACAGATCCAGAGGGGCAATGATTGCCTCTTTCGCTTTTCTTTTTTTGCATACAGGTTCAAAGTGGTTAAATGATGCCGGGAAGAGAATTCAGTTATCTTGTGTGACGCGCCATTGACATCTTCATCAGGGTTCAGTTCTTGACTCTCATTGTTTTTGTGTATGATGTGCATAGAGACTGTTAATCTAGCAAATAAGAATGTATGGATGGTGTCGGTATTATTTGAAGCACTCCACAGTTTAAGATCAGGTGTGAGAAAATAGAGCTCCTTTTAATAAGTGGAAGTGACAAGAACTTTACTGACAGTGCTTCTTTCCCTGACAGTGAAATGAACAGAAAGAAACACCTTCCGAGATCCAGAAAGGAGACAGGTAATTATCTCGGAGTTAGATGTCTCCGCACTGTTTCTAAAGTAGGAGTTAAAGCACTTGCTGTAAAGAGCATTGTTGAAAGGCTACCATCACTTTTAGTTCTACAGTTTTTGTTGCATATTCCAGGAAAATATCAGGTTGATGTTGCAAATAAGTCTCTTTTGTTCAGATGCAAAGAGGGGAGTTTTACACATGAAGGCTACATTCCTTGGTCTGCCTACTCCGTAGTAGTCAGGCTACAGTAAATGGGACAATTTGTGAGGAAAGGGGTTGGAGATTTTGCCACATTTCTGCACACTGCGATCTTCTCTGACACCGTGGAAAGTTGGGTCGTTACTAGGGCTGGGCCATGTCTGGTTTTCAACATCACGATATATCACCAGCTAAACATTGCGATATACTGATATATCACAAGGTCTGAAATAAGGTGTGGATCTAGACACAGGAAAAACCTGCTATTAATAAGTCAGAAATTAGATCGTTATAACAAAAGGAAAAAAAATCTCTATGGAAAATCGTGTTTTGAAATTTCCTGCTCTTTGGCACCATCTGGTGTTGCATGCTTATACTGCATTCAAATCGCTGTTTCTTTACTAATGTAGCTGGATCCAAAGATGGAGCTATGTAGAGGCATTGGCTGGCTTCACGGTTTTTCTCTCATTGTTATTTATGAATAGCTCTCTCTCTCACACACATACCATGATTTGCAATATATTGCCAGGTCAAAAATTATGAAACCAATATCACGATATGGACTCGAAACCAGTTTTGAACAATATATCTTGCAGCCTTAGCACACATTATGATTCATGATACATTGCCAGGTCAAAAACTATGAAACTGGTATCATGATGTAGACTTCAACCTAGTTTGGGACGATATATTGCCCAGCCCTAGTCATTACTAACATAATGGGGACTCTGGAATCTGTTAGCCTCCTTCCAAAACGCTGAACAAGGTTGGAGACAAGTGATCTGACTTTGGAAGTGTGCGCTCTGCAATTTCAGTGTGCACATATTCTCCAACCAGATTTGCATAGCACTGATTACCTGGCCCTTATCTCAGTTATAAAGAACCTCTTGCCATTTCTTGGAACAGGGCATTGCACAGTACTAATTGGCTGGCCGTTCTGTCAGTCAGGAAACTATCTCCCGACTGAGACACAATTCTGCAGTTGACAGATTTTGAGTATAAGGTTGTGCTCTGAACAATATGCCTGTGCGCTGAGAATTTGTGCTAGGCCTGCATGCCAAATCCCTTTCCTCAAGAAAAGGTGATCATTTAACTTGTGTTGGTCGCATTGCTATAGTTACTGTGTGATATAAAAAGAGGAAGCATAGCAAATGCTCTTAAAATACACCCATTTCCCTCCCTCCATCCCTCCCAATTTACTCTTCAGTATAGCAAAGAGCAGACGTAGAAATGTTGCTGAGAATCTTCCTCCATAAACCCTGAAATCTGAAATTGAGTGTTTGCCTTTCAAGAGGTGGATTAAATTCAGAAGAGCACCGAGGATACTAATCCTGGAGGACTGCCTGCTCTTTGGGGAACCCATAATTATGCCTTAAAATGATGGATAGTTGGGATTTTAGTGTGGAAGGCGTCTGTGTGAAATTCTCCTTCACATGCCTGTCTCTGGGTTCTGCCTCCTTCACCTTTGAAAAAGCACCTGGCAACTAACTAAATAAATAAAGCCCTAGATGCTTTTTTGAAGAACCACTGTCAGTTCTTTTCTTTTATCCTATCGTTGCTCCCCTTTGAAAAACAGTTGACAAATACTGCTTTAATGTCGTCTTATTTTATCTTTCCCTTCCTGTGTGACACAAGCTGAACTTGCCTCTGCTACACAGCCGACATTAAAGGCACAGGGACTCACCTTCCTTTGCCGGTTTCTCCAACAAGCACAGTGAAAGGTGGAGCCCGTTCCATATTGAAATACAGCTGCATTCAACTGCATTCAGATGAGGCTGAACAGTTAAATCTTCAGGATACAGAAGAGCAATCTAATTGGATGAAAAACAGAATCCGAGGTGGATTTGGCCAAGCATGGTTTAAGAGAGTATTCCATTTACAGGACATCAGTAAATCAAGGCCGCACGGAAAACCTGTATTGATTCTTACACAACGCCCCCCCCCCCAAAAAAATCAGAGCTATCATATACTGTAAATAGTAGAAATGTTTGCCTCAGAGTGTTAATGAAACAGCTTGTTTATAGCTTCTGTGCATGCTGGGCAAAATATCAGACCAGGAAAAATCTTTAGAACAAGTTTCTCATTGGGTTTTTTTTATCATTATTTTTATTTATTTAGATAAAGTAATAGCACTGTTATGAGTGCTCTTCCCAATCCAGCGAAGGGTACGTGTGCAGATAGGGCTCTAACTTGGTCAGCTTGCTGCTGCTGCTGCTGCTGCTTCTTCTTCTTCTTCTTCTTCTTCTTCTTCTTCATCATCTGTGATTACTCTTAGCCGAGTAAGATTGTTTTCCATGAACATGGTTTTAACACTGTAAGTGACTGTGGAGGCCAGTTCTGGATCCACACATCCTTCCACAGTGGGGACATAGGTGTCCAGGCAGGAGTTGATCATGGGGAAGGTTTGCCAAGTGTGCCTTCCTCTTAGCACATTTCTCCCTTTCGTCCTGAGTTTGAGTGTCTTCAAAGTCCATGACACCTTTGGTCAAGGCTGTTCTCCAATTGGAGCACTCGCAGGCCAGTGTTTCCCAGTTGTCTGTGTTTATACTACATTTTTTAAAGATTTGCCTTTAGAGACTCTTTGAATCTCTTTTGTTGACCACCAGCATTATGCTTTCCATTTTTAAGTTAGGAATAGAGGAGTTGCTTTGGAAGATGATAACCAGGCATCCGAACAACATGGCCAGTCCAACAAAGTTAATGTTGAATAATTGTTGCTTCGACAGTGGTGATTTTTGCTTCTTCCAGTACACTGGCATTAGTTTGCCTGTCTTCCCAAGTGCTGTGTAAAATTTTTCGGAGACACCATTGATGGAATCTTTTGAGGAGTTGGAGATGGCATTTATAAGTGGTCCACGTTTCACAAGCATACAGTAAGGTTGGTAGTACAACCATGAGGAAGTAAGCCCAACTGAAATATGAGGATTATTTCTACTTCTTGGGCTCCATGATCACTGCACATGGTGACACCAGTCACAAAATTAAAAGATGCCTGCTTCTTGGGAGAAAAGCAATGACAAACCTAGACAGAATCTTAAAAAGCAGAGACATCACCTTGCCAACAAATGTCTGTTATAGTTAAAGCGATGGTTTTCCCAGTAGTGATGTATGGAAGTGAGAGCTGGACCATAAAGAAGGCTGATCGCTGAAGAAATGATGCTTTTGCATTGTGGTGCTGGAGGAGACTCGTGAGAGTCCCATGGACTGCAAGAAGATCAAACCTCTCCATTCTGAAGGAAATCAGCCCTGAGTGCTCACTGGAAGGACAGATCCTGAAGCTGAGGCTCCAATACTTTGGCCACTTCATGAGGAAAGAAGACTCCCTGGAAAAGACCTTGATGTTGGGAAAGATGGAGGGCACAAGGAGAAGGGGACGACAGAGGACGAGATGGTTGGACAGTGTTCTCAAAGCTACCAACATGAATTTGACAAAACTGCGGGAGGCAGTGGAAGACAGGAGTGCCTGGCGTGCTCTGGTCCATGGGGTCACAAAGAGTCGGACACGACTAAACAACAACTACAAGAGCACAACGGATCAGACTGCACATCAGGTTTTAATTCATGCACTTGGAATTAGATGGCTCTTGTTAGGGTTTGTTTTCTGAGACCTCGTCTCTCCACCCCAACACACACATACTTAGACAACTATCAGTTTCAGTGCTGGTGCAGGAGAAGCTGCCTCCACATCAGTTGTGCAGTCTGGGTAGCTAAGAAATTCAGATTCCTGTACTGAGCTACTATTGATTATGGGAAGATTGATGTTGGAGTTGTACATGCCTCTCAAAACACAGCTATTAAAAAGGAAATATCTGACACCTCACAATTTGCAAAAGTAATATGGTATACCTAACATAATAATGCTGAGCTACCAAGATCTCAATATTTAGAAAATGCAGGTTGCTGGTGGTCTGACATAGTGAAAAGCAACACATTTTTATTAGGGTAAGTGCCAAGGTAATAAATCATTGTGGGTTATCCATCACAAGCATCACATTTTCATTTACCGTACAATAATCATAGATTTAAAAACTCAGACCTCATTATTATTATTATTTTTGCTCACTCAGTCTGCTTAGACCTTTTCTTTGTTTCAGCAGAGTCATGCTATTTCTTTCCTTGCTCTTTCTGGGACATAAAATGAAAGCCCCAGGTGCAATATTGGCATTGTATTATTGCTTTCAGAGCATTCAGTGTCTGAACTTCTAAAATATTGATTTATTTTCTGTATAACAAGCCAGTTTTCGAATGGGAAGGAAAATTAAAATTCTCTATCAAACACAATAACAGCATCCTGGGGGAAATTTCTGTGAAGGATTTTCATCCAAAGGAAATTATTCCTATTTAATTATTGGCTTACCAGCCAATGCCAAGACTTGCTGTGCCAGCAAATAAAAGCTGGCACTGTGCTGTATTGATTTCTGAACCACTGCAATGCCCAGGCCAAACACAAGCTCAAGCAATCCAAGGGTGAAGTTAGGTGTAGTATTTAAAGACTAATCCCAGCAGGCTTTTCATTGGTCTTTTAGGACTTCACATAATGTCACAATCCTTTACTTAAAGGTCACAACACATTAATAGTGCATAGCTCCCCCAAAGACTTCTGGGAACTGTAATCTGTTAAGGGTGCTAGGAACTGTAGTTCTGTGAAGCTCTCATGATTCTTTAGGGAAACCACTTGCTTTAAATGTACAGTGTGGACGCGTCCTAAAATGCTGTTTTGTGAGGATAACTAAGAGGTATCTGCTTTTCTGCTACTGAAAGCTACCTGGACCTGCAGCCCTGCAGTAAAAGGTAAAGGACCCCTGGATGGTTAAGTCCAGTCAAAGGCGGCTATGGGATTGCGGCATTCATCTCGCTTTCAGACCAAGGGACCCGGTGTTTGTCCGCAGACAGCTTTCTGGGTCATGTGGCCAGCAGGACTAAACTGCTTCTGGCGCAACAGGACACTGTGATGGAAACCAGAGCACACTGAAACACCGTTTACCTTCCCGCCACAGCGGTATCTATTTATCTACTTGCCCTGGTGTGCTTTCAAACTGCTAGGTTGGCAGGAGCTGGGACCTTTTAACCTTTAACATCAGCAGTAACATCTAGACCACGAGAGCATTTCAGCCCTGTTCTTGAGTTTGTTTAAAATCTAAAACAGCCTATCTTGTATTCCTTTCTTTGAATTTGTGCCATTTAGGTTTTTTAAACCTTTTTCTAAAGTCAATACTAGAGTTTTCACAGCTGAATCCCCAACTCTTTATTACTGTGCTTGGCTTTCTTTAAGTTTGGTTGTGTCTAAGACTTGCCATTTAGGATTCAAACCTTTTTTGTAAACTCAGGGGAGTGGTTCAGCCCTGTTCTTGAGTTTGTTTAAAATCTAAAACTGCTTATCTTGTATTCCTTTCTTTGAATTTGTGCCAACTAGGTTGTTTTTTAAACCTTTGTGTAAAGGCAATACTAGAACTTTCACAGCTGAGTCCTCAACTATTTATTACTGTGTTTGGCTTTCTTTAAGTTGGGCTGGATCTAAAACTTGCCCTTTAGGTTTTCACACTTTTTTTGTAAACTTAGTATTAGAAACTGTACCTTTGAGTCCTCAATCATTTATTACTGTGCTTTGCTTCACCTCGGTTGAGCTAGGATTATAATACTTCAGAAATTTTGGGAGTTTTAACCCCCTTTTTTGAATTTTGGTCATTTAAGGTTTATGATTTTTCTATTTCCTTCTGAGGAAACTGAATAGTTCAGTGAAATGAGGTTTGTAGCCGGCATCCCGTTAAGGCTTTGTACAATTCTAGGTTTTCCTAATTTTCCCCCTTAAACTTTTTAATTTTTATTATTTAGTTTATTTCTATAAGATAATATTCCTAGTCGATTACTTCTCATTTCAGGGATTTCCATGGTATTTCATTTGTTTTGTGTAATTTCTTGGTTCTGTGCCTGTCTTCTTTCTACTGGAACCTTTTAACCAGGCCTTATTGACATCCAACACCCCTTTAGAATGTGGTTCTTTTGGGGTTTTTAAAAATTGGGTTATTGTTTTTGGTTTGATTTTATATGTTGTGGCCTTGTTTGTGAACCGCCCTGAGACCTCCGGGTATAAGGCAGTGTATAAATTGAATAAATGATGATGATGATGATTGGATTTTTGTACTTGTGGGCTAGGGCATTGTTTAGGGGCATTTGTTGGGGAGTGTACTGTTGATTTGTGTGTATACATTAGTATTGTTGCTTGTTTTGCTTATCTTTCAATTGTTTATATTCTGTATTCTGTGCTTTGATTGTCTTTAGGTTGTATTTTGTGTTTCGTATGTTGTAACTGGGACACGGGTGGTGCTGTGGGTTAAACCACAGAGCCTAGGACTTGCCGATCAGAAGGTCGGTGGTTCGAATCCCCGCGACAGAGTGAGCTCCCGTTCCTCGGTCCCTGCTCCTGCCAACCTAGCAGTTCGAAAGCACACCAAAGTGCAAGTAGATAAATAGGTACCGCTCTGGCGGGAAGGTAAACGGCGTTTCCGTCCGCTGCTCTGGTTCGCCAGAAGCGGCTTAGTCATGCTGGCCACATGACCCGGAAGCTGTACGCCGGCTCCCTCGGCCAATAAAGTGAGATGAGCGCCGCAACCCCAGAGTCGGTCACGACTGGACCTAATGGTCAGGGGCCCCTTTACCTTATGTTGTAACTTGGTGTTGCGAACAGCCCTGAGACCTACGGGTATAGGGCAATATACAAATTTAATAAAAATGAATGAATGAATGAATGAATGAATGAATGAATGAATAACCGCAACCCTTTAGCTCAGGGAGGTGGTCCTCCAGATGCTGTTGAAAGCCAACTCTCAACAGTCCCAGCCAGCAGGGCAGATGGGAGTTGCAGTCCAACAATATTGGGAGGCAACTGGCACAACTTCCGTCAAGTCAATGTAAGAAAATTGATCTGTTCAATGTGCTGGTGGAACATGTTGCCTCCATTGAGAGAAAAAAGGCAAACTAGCACAGCACATAGTTGTCAACTGTCCCTTATTTGGTGGGAAACTCCCTTATCCCAGCGCCGTGTCCCGTTGCTGTCCCTTATTGATGATGTCCCTTAAATTTCCTGGGTTTCAAAGGAAGCAGCTCCTCTCCCTCCCTCCCTGCCGGCCAGGGAGGAGGGAGGCTCCAGCTGTGTTGCTTGGCTGCATTGCTCACCCAATAAGGAGTCTGAGAAGAAGTGGGGGGGGGGGTGGAGCTTGCATGCCTTGTGCTGATCAAATCGGCCGCGTTGCCTGGGGACTCGCCTTTGCTCAGCGCTTCCCAGCGGAGAGGTGACGTGGTTTTCCTTGCTGCATCCCCTTTGCCGGGTTGCTGCGCTGTGGGAACCACCGCTTGAGGCTTCGTTTGGCTGCTGGCTGGGCTTTCTGCCTTTGGCTTGGAGGGGCTCCGACGTTGAACATACCTGTGCTTCGGAAAATCCCTTATTTGGACTGCTGATCCCTTATTTTCGAGGCTGCTGGTCCCTTATTTTCAAATCTCTACGTTGACAGCTATGGCACAGCTTAGTCCAATTATTATGCTCACCTGGCACAGAGGACAAAGGTACATTGAGCTGTGCTTGAATAAGGAAGTTGATACGTGTCTGATCAGTCAGATGGAGCATGTAGAGGGGAGCAGAAAAATCACATGTGCTGGTTATCATTACATCCAATTCACAAGACATTCCAGTGACTGGAGTATGGACTCAGCTACATTGGTCCAAAAACAGCTTTTTGAATGCATTATAAACATGCAATGGCAGATGGCGCTGGAGAGCAAAAATAAATCTTTGCGATTTTCCATAGCTTCCCCCCCCTTTTGTTATAATAATTTAATTTCTGACATTTACAGCATGTCCCCCCTCCCCCTGGTGTGTAGATCCACCCTGGGTATACTTTGGTGTAGTCAAGCACTACAGCTATAGCATAGGGCATGAAATTTTAGTCATTTTGGACTTAGGGAAAGCAAAATTGTTAACTGTGTGCATTCACTGGGTGTAATGTACCCTCGTTCTTTGCTAGCAAGGGGAAAAGTCAACCTGGGACGCATGAAACTTATTTCCAGATGTTACAGATGCATTTGCGACGCTGGCAGAAGACCCAGCACATATCTCTTGAAATAGTATTAGGCTATTTGGAATGTTTCTCGTATTCTATATGATAGCACTGGTGAGTTGTGCGAAGCGGGTGAGGCAAGGCAACATCTGTTTTTAAAGTCATGGTCCTTGGAGAATGCTCCAAAAACACAGGTGGCTTGCAAAGAGTACACAGTGTCTATCAGGAAAGACATTTATGGGGGAAGAGATTTCAAAGAGATCCAAAGTTTCCAAGACCTGCAGAATGGCTTTGGGATAGGAAAACTGGGTATCGGGGACAACCAAAGGGAACAGCTCTTCGCCAAGCTAATGAAAAGGTTTATGACCAGACACACTGTATCTGCAAGAAAGTATACATAAGAAGACTGTGCAAGTGCAACAAGTCAGCCTATTTTAAAATAAAAATAAAAATATTTATACTTTTCAGATATATACATTTCACTGATTTTACAATCATTTTGACATTTTAAAGCTTGACTTCCTTCCCCCTCTTTCTGCGGTTCCTTAAATTTATTTTTAATTCACTTAATTCACTCATTTATTTATCTTCTTTAAATATATACCCTTATGTAACTGCAGGTTATTACAACAATCCTGCCAGTGTTTTTAATCTGTTTACAGTTTATCTGTAAATATTCAATAAACCATTTCCACTCTCTTATAAAAAGTTTGTTATCTTGATTTCTTATTCTTCCGGTAAATCTCACAATTTCTGCATATTCTGTAAGTTTTTGTATCCATTCTTCCTTTGCTGGGACTTCTCATCAAGCCAGGCTTGACTGCATTGCTCCTTGCCAGTTTGAAGTCCATATCATGATATCGGTTTCATAATTTTTGAGCTGGCAATATTTCGCGAATCATGAAGTGTGTGTGTTTGTGTGTGCTATGCAAAAAAATCACAATGTGGGGAATACCATGAAGCCAGCCAGTGCCTCTACATAGCTCCATCCTTATTTCAGACATATATCAATATATTGCAATGTTTAGCTGGTTATATATTGCAATGTTGAAAACCGGATTTCACTCATCTCTAACATGAAGGACATTGCTTTCGGAAATAATTCAACTTGAATAACGGTAATCACAGAACATATGCGACAAATAGAACAAATTTCTAGAGTCCCAGTTGATCAATAAATTAGGTACGTGTCAGATCATATTTATACCTTGATAATAAAGTATCAATTTGTACATGCAACCAAGACATTTGCAAGTTTATTTTCAGGCTATGAATGCTCAATGTTAATATTAGGCCGCTTATAAATGTAACATTTTTCAGAGACTATTTTGCATTGCTTACCATTTTATAGTTAACGATTTTTGATGCATTTAGGTGATGTTACAGGATGCACACCACTTGTTTTATGTTTATTGCCTACGTACATACATTTTCTATTTGTTATCTGAATCTACTGGGACCTTGCCTTCACCGTTGGGAATGTAGTCTCAACGCAGAGAATATTGGATGGTGTAGAAAGCATGATGGATCTATATCTGGAGATGTTTATGAATGATGGCTTCATGTCCATGATAAGTTTGATATTTTTAACCCAAACTGTATGTTTTGATTAAAAAACCCTAGGTTCAACACAGTACGTTTCCGAGCACAATTCAAAGTGTTGGTGCTGACCTTTAAAGCCCTAAATAGCCTTAGTCCAGTATATCTGAAGGAACGTCTCCACCTCCATCGTTCTACCGGGACACTGAGGTCCAGCACCGAGGGCCTTCTGGCGGTTCCCTCACTGCGAGAAGCCAAGTTACAGGGAACCAGGCAGAGGGCCTTCTTGGTAGTGGCGCCTGCCCTGTGGAACGCCCTCCCACCAGATGTCAAAGAGAACAACAACTACCAGACTTTTAGAAGACATCTGAAGGCAGCCCTGTTTAGGGAAGCTTTTAATGTTTGATGTATTACAGTATTTTAAATTTTTTTGGAAGGCGCCCAGAGTGGCTGGGGAAGCCCAGCCAGATGGGCGGGGTATAAATAATAAATTATTATTATTATTATTATTATTATTATTATTATTATTATTATTATAACACGGGTGTCACTTCCTGTCAGTTCCCTTTTCTGCGACACAATTGATACATTCTTGTCTCAGAAAGGAAGCACTTGTTTTTCATCTACCCCTTTACCTGTAAGAAATAGATGGCAATAATTGTCAGAGAGACCTTTATTCATAACCTTTTCACTTTTGCATTCTTGTATACATTTAACCTTAAAATCCACATTTTTGTACACAGCTGAACCTGAAACCTGCACACGTTCTGGTATTTTTTTGAGCTGGGTTGTAAAATGTGGAAACCTATAAAAATGGAAGGGTCACTTCTGTTCTGATCTATATCCTTTCAGCTTGGAAAGCGTGAATCAGACACTCTCATGTAAAAATGCAGGCTGAATAAAATCTGCACACTTCTGTGGCGTAGAATATTGGGGACTGAACAAATATTGCTTTCTGCTTCAGTTAGATTTCAATATCCCATCGTAAGAATCATTGCATGATTCATCCTGGCTGTGACAGTGTGTGTGATGGAGAGGGGGGGGGGAGAGATGAAGAGCCCCTTACCTGAAAACAGATGGAACAACAGTTCACCTATCAAACAAAGTGTTGCAGCTTTCCTTATTAAATAGCACGAGGAGGCTCTATGAATGATAATTATACTTAGTCCTCTTTCTCACTCTTCCTTGTTCTCCATAGCAACAGTAAAGAAAGCGTGACACCCTCAAAATCTGTGCCGAAAAGGGTACACACGATTATTCTCAAACCTTTGTGTAAAAGGAATATGCAATTAGCCGAAGGAAACAAAGAGAGAAGGGGGGGGGGGAGAACTGTGTAGGGCTGTAAGCAAACAGGATGCTAGATTTCAGCTCACACTTTACCCTCGCTGCTAGGGATGAGCCTTTTCGAAGCCTCCTGTTGTGCAAGATGTCAGATGTTTGAAAATAACAATGCCTTCCCATTGATTGGCAAACGCTGAGCAAATTTCCTGCCAGGGCGCGTATACAACCTTGCATAACCCCTCGTAAATAAATTGGCAGAAGTTCTCGGCAGCAGGGTGAACTTTCAGTAGCCGCGCTTCCGTGGACCACACAAGAGGGGTCATTTGACTGAAGGCCAGGGGTCACCAGGAATGGCCTCAGGCGGAAGACAGCTTAGCAGTCACTCCTGCACTACTCTTCCTAACTGGTGTTAGAAACATTACACCTCAAGAGTGTCCCTCATTGCTCCCCTGACAGCTTCGGCAAGCTTGGGCCTAAAGCAGCTGTCAGTCATGGCCCCTGGTCTCTCGACGCAGCCTCCTCCAGCCAGCGCCCCATGCCTTAATTTCCTCATTCTTCCCAGAACACCTTGCCAGAAAACCTCTGTGCACAACTTTTCCCCCTCTGTGATATCACTCCCACGTTGCCCTGGCAACCTCCCCCTGGGTTACCGGTAGGGTTTTTGGCTTTTGCGATGGCCCATCATCTTCCTCGGCCCCTCTGCCGGGCAGAAATATAAGCTCAGGCTGTTAGTGTTACAAAAGTTGGGTGCCTCCCCTTCTCTCTGCCGAGCAGTGGCAAGAGCCCAGGGGTTTCCAGACACTCACCCAGGGTCTGTGGTCCTTTGAAGAGCTGACACACAGTGGAGATTGTCGTAGCTTTAAGAAATATGGTTTATTCACCTATTTGCACCTTCAGCCTGCATGGAGGGAGTCCAGATGTTACAGTATGGCCATTTCAAGAGGGGCTTGTACTCCGCAGCAGCCGGCCTACCCAAGATGGCTCCCAGTCCCTCTTCCTGCGTCTTCTTCCGAGCAAGAAGAGGAAGAAGAAGGAGAAGAGTTTGGCTTTGATATCCCGCTTTATCACTACCCTAAGGAGTCTCAAAGTGGCTAACAATCTCCTTTCCCTTCCTCCCCCACAAAAAACACTCTGTGAGGTGAGTGAGGCTGAGAGACTTCAGAGAAGTGTGACTAGCCCAAGGTTACCCAGCAACTGCATGTGGAGGAGCGGAGATGTGAACCCAGTTCACCAGATTACGAGTCCACCGCTCTTAACCACTACACCACACTGGCTCTCTTCCTATCACCTCACACCTTGGCAACCTTCCAAACCCCTGTTCACACCTCAGAGCAAGAGGGAAAGACAGCTCTCTTGCCAATGACCCTCAATGTCCTTGTATTGTTTCTTAATGCCCCAAGTTTGGTCAGATTGTTCTGCACAGGCTAGCCCAGGAATTCCTCGGCAGCTTGTATTTCTCCCTTCACATCCCAAATAATTGAAAACCTACCATTTATTAATTTCTAGAGTTTTGGGGCCCCCGCTGATTAAACCCCAATACCCAAGAATCTAGAGGAAGAAATCTGGCACTTGGGGATCTCTGCTCCCCCACTAACCCATAATACTGGAATGGATGCTACTGATGCCCTGCTAAGCCACAAAGGGATCTTCCTAAGCCTGTTGTCTCTCAACCCTTCAGTGCAGCTGCCAGGGCTCCCTTGTTTTTCCTGCCTAGGTCTTGGGGCCTCAAGAACCACAGCCACTGGCTCAACTTCTTCCACTCCTGCCAAGCCTTATGGGGTTGTGTCCTCACTTTCAAGGCAACTGAGCAAGCATGTCTTACCATGCAATTCAGTCATGGATCTGCTGCCATTGTCCTTTCAGTGGCAGCTCAGCTAGCCACATCATTCTGTCCTCTTCCTCTCTGGAAGAGAGATCTGAAGTTTACAGCATACTATTCTTTGAAGGAGAATGTTATGTATTGAAGTTCTCACCCTGGTCACCAGGAGTATCATGTATATGGTTTTCACTCAGGTCCACGTCAGTTACTTTAGGTGCGAAACCCTGGGTTGATGTTGTTACAATGTTGACAGCTGGCTGGCAATAAAAGCAGGCCGGCTGAGCTGTTTGCTGTTCAGTTAGTTCCAGCTTACTATAAAGCAGTGTTTTTCAACCTTTTTTGGGCAAAGGCACACTTGTTTCATGAAAAAAAATCACGAGGCACACCACCATTAGAAAATGTTAAAAAAATTAACTCTGTGCCTATATTGACTATATATAAAGTAATTCTCTTGAATAGTAATCAAATAAACACAAAGAAAGTATTTTATAATTACTTTATTATGAAATAGTAAGTAAACAGAAATGTGAAAAATTATAAAATACTTTATTTTTAAATCTTTCGAATTTTTCAATTTTTCCCACGGCACACCGGGCAACATCTCGCGGCACACTAGTGTGCCGCGGAACAGTGGTTGAAAAACACTGCTATAAAGAACCACTTGGAGAAATCTCTGTGTCGTCTGCTTTGTCAACCCACTACTTAATAGAGAACTATTTGAAAATGATTTACGGATAGTATTTAACTCCAAGTTGGCTTGCTAAGAAGTATAAGACTGGGTCAGATAAGTGCTGGAGATGCAATGAGGTTGAGGGTAAGTTCTTTCATATGTGGTGGACCTGTCAAAAGGGTAAAAGAGTATTGGGAAATAATTCATAATGAATTGAAAAAAATGTTTAAAAGGACTTTCCCATAAAAAATCGGAGTCATTTTTGTTGGGGATAATTCAGATGGAAATTCCCAGGTGTCAAAAAAGGTTATTTATGTATGCCATTACTGTGGCCTGTGTTTTGTTAGCCCCCAAATGGAAAAGGAGCGAGGTCCCAACCAAAGAGGAACGGCAACTTAAGTTGACAGAATATGCACAACATGCAGACTTAACATATAGAATAAGAGACTAAAAAGAACATACATTTAAAGAAGACTGGAAATCGTTTATTGAATATATGGGAAATAATTGTGTACAGCTGAAAATGCTGGCAGCATTAAGATAAATTCAACAGTGTAAAC